>NW_028317968.1:1235000-1542500 GCF_062004578.1 Staurois parvus
CCTTAACTGTATTCATATGCAGATCCAGGCCATACCTTTGGTCAACATATGAATTAAATAATAAATACAGCATAACAACTGTATTACTCAATTACACTTGCAGGCGTCATTTTACACAAGAGCTTTGCATTTTGACAGCTGCATTTGCAATGCAGTTGCCATAATTTGTGGCAGGGGGGATGGGAGGGGGGGGGGGGGCAGAGGCAGGAGAAGAGGAACAGAATGTAGGAGATACATCCTACAAACTGTTGAAGTCTGTTGGGGTGTATCTTCCAAGTTCAAAACCCTCAAGAGGTTAAAAAATGTATTAAATCTACATGGTCTCTTTGAAAACAATTTTTCTTTTTGGGACTATTGACATTTAACATTGAGCCAAACTGGGCAGTAGACAGAGAATTAGTAACAGCAGGCTGGATAGCAGGTGACATGTCACTGGAGTCAAGCTGGATAGCTGAAACAGAGGCTGGATGCAGAGGTGTTAGCAGGGGGCAGTTGGTGATGATGGAATATTCATTCCATCTGCTCCTGCTGTGCGAACCGGGCATCAACAGGCAGCTCTTCTTAAGCATGGCGGCCCTGGCCCATCGGGCAAATGCCTGGTGTGCCCTATGGCCAGTCCAGGCCTGGAGGTTATCATCCCTTTTGAGACCATAATCATAAAGAAACACCAAATGACGGGACTTTAAATACCCCTCCAAGGGTCAAATATGACCATAACAATGCTATAAAAATATTTTGCAAACATTTTATTCCACTAATATAAAACATGTTTACATTAAAAACATTAGTAATATAGGACTTAGAATCTGTCCCTTATTTCCCACATATAGAGTAGTGGTGGAGGGACTGTTACGTTGGAGTCCTATGGAGATCTGAACTGTAGGTCCACGCATTTTGCAGGGTAATCCGCTTCCTCAGGGCCTTAGATCTCAAAGAAGTGGATATGGTAATCACTACAATAATATTGAAAATAGGAGAAAATTAGATCATTATAGTAATTACACAAACAATGGATTTTATTACATAACCAATCCCAAAAGAAAAAGGAAGAAATGAAGGAGAAAAAATAGGGTAAAATAAATAAATATATATATATATATATATATATATATACAGTATACACACACACACACACACACACACACACATAATGGAAAAATATATATATATATATATATATATATAAATATATATTGAAATGTATCTATGTGTTCCTTATTGCGGTCCAAAGTTCCACAAAATGTAAAGGCACAGGAAAACACATGATATGTTCAAACATTGATGGGGAGCCCTAGCCTGGTATGTCGTGCCGGCCCATGGGTAGACCACTACCAGAGGGGAATAGTGGACTAAAAAGGAGGAAACGGGAAAAATCAATATATATATAAAAAATAATTACAAAAAACATCCACATATCTAACTACTGAACAGGATCATGCCGATTATTCAACATAAAACATCACCCCACATAAGGGCAGTAGATTAAATATATTCATGTAGATATTAGATGTATAAAGTAACAACAAACAGCCCCAAGTGAGATAAAATATCACACACAGCTTACCTTAACCACTTGCCTACTGGGCACTTATACCCCCTTCCTGCCCAGGCCAATTTTCAGCTTTCAGCACTGTTGCAATTTGAATGACAATTGCGCGGTCATGCAACACTGTACCCATATGACATTTTTATCATTTTTTTCACAGAAATAGAGCTTTCTTTTGGTGGTATTTAATAGCTGCTGGGTGTTTTATTTTTTGCGCTATAAACAAAACAAAAGCAAAAAAAAAAAAAAGATCATGACCTTATCTTTCCTGTTGCCCGATTCATGTGTGGGTTATGACGTTTAAGCCAAGGATAACCTATGATAAGGGGATAAGCAGGAGATGTTATGAAGTAGAAGATGATTGTCTCACTATGAAATTCCCCAATGGTCAGGGTAATAGATACAGTGCACAAGGTGACCAGGCCCATGGACAAGGGAGAGTTAACAGCTAAGACTGAAAAGGGTTTGTGTACCTTAGTCAAAGAAATCTGTAGATGGTGTACTAAGTCACTATCAATGAAATTGCTGACTCACACTTCTCTCCCACCACTACTCTCCAACTCTTACTCCTCCTGCTACTGAGCAGACTCTAACACCTCTTAAGGGAGTCCAACCCCATGCCAAGCCTCCTGTTGGGGATTGGCTGTGGTCCTTCAAAGGTGAAGCCTATCACTTCTCAGATCAACCCACTGCCTCCAAGCCCCTCCTCTGAAAGCCTCAGAGCAGGGGGAAATTCCAGAGGGGCTGGCCTGCAGAGTTTCTCGGCCCTGACACAAATTTGACCCCTCTGGCTATTGCACCTGAGTTGCTATTCAGCTCCTGCCTAACCATAAGGGATGTAGCTCCACCTAGTGTAATTAGGAGGGTGTTACAATCTATCTGCTCTCAGCCTGTCTACTACCAGCCTGCCTTCTGTGCCATCCATCTGCTATCAGCCTGCCTGCTACCAGCCTGTCTGCTGTGCCATCTACCTGCTACTACCCTGCCCTGCTGTGACATCTGCCTACCACCAGCTGCTCTGTTCCTGGCATCATTCCAGTGAAGTGACAGCTACTACCTACACAGACTACTGGACTTATCGCAGCACTCATACCTTTCTGTGCTCTTGTGGTTACTGTTCCACTATTGGTAACCCTGTGCCGGAGCTGTACAAGAGGCCTTCCTCTGCACATCTGGCTCACCACCAGGTACGGGATAGTTTCCAATCTGTCATGCAACCGGACCTCTAATTACCAGAAGTGGCCACCAGATGTCTAACCTGGCTCTAGCCTAGCTAAACTACCTAAAACTAGCTAAAGAATCCCAGACCAGAAGGGACAGGATTAACTAGAGTAACAGGTTCACCTACTAATATACAGCAAGGTGACCACTATACATACTGTATTGTAGGCTTCATTATCTGATATAGTACATGTAAGATACTTTCTAGGGAGATTTTATATATACAGTATCTCACAGAAGTGAGTACACCCTTCACATTTTTGTAAATATTTTATTATTTTATTATATCTTTTAATGTGACAACACTGAAGAAATGACACTTTGCTACAATGTAAAGTAGTGAGTGTACAGCTTATATAACAGTGTAAATTTACTGTCCCCTCAAAATAAGTCAACACACAGCCATTAATATCTAAACCGCTGGCAACAAAAGTGAGTACACCCCTAAGTGAAAATATCCAAATTGGGCCCAACGTGTCAATATTTTGTGTGGCCACCATTATTTTCCAGCACTGCCTTAACCTTCTTGGGCATGGATTTCACCAGAGCTTCGCAGGTGGCCACTGGAGTCCTCATCCACTCCTCCATGACGACATCACAGAGATGGTGGATGTTAGAGACCTTGCACTCCTCTGCCTTCCATTTGAGGATGCCCCACAGATGCTCAATAGGGTTTAGGTCTGGAGACATGCTTGGCCAGTCCATCACCTTTACCCCCAGCTTCTTTAGCAAGGCAGTGATTGTCTTGGAGGTGTGTTTGAAGTCGTTATCATGTTGGAACACTGCCCTACGGCCCAGTCTCCGAAGGGGATCATGCTCTGCTTCAGTATGTTGCAGTACATGTTGGTATTCATGGTTCCCTCAATGAACTGTAGCTCCCCAGTGCCGGCAGCACTCATGCAGCCCCAGACCATGACACTCCCACCACCATGCTTGACTGTAGGCAAGACACACTTGTCTTTGTACTCCTCACCTGATTGCCGCCACACACGCTTGACACCATCTGAACCAAATAAGTTTATCTTGGTCTCATCAGACCACAGGACATGGTTCTAGTAATCCATGTCCTTAGTTTGCTTTTCTTCAGCAAACTGTTTGCGGGCTTTCTTGTGCATCATCTTTAAAAGAGGCTTCCTTCTGGGACGACAGACATGCAGACCAATTTGATGCAGTGTGAGGCCTGTCTGAGCACTGACAGGCTGACCCCCCACCCCTTCAACCTCTGCAGCAATGATAGCAGCACTCATACGTCTATTTCCCAAAGACAACCTCTGGATATGACGCTGAGCACATGCACTCAACTTCTTTCATCAACCATGGCGAGGCCTGTTATGAGTGGAACCTGTCCTGTTAAACTGCTGTATGGTCTTGGCCACCATGTTGCAGCTCAGTTTCAGGGTCTTGACAATCTTCTTATAGCCTAGGTCATTTTTCTGTAGAGCAACATGTCTTTTTTTCAGATCCTCAGAGAGTTTTTTACCATAAGGTGCCATGTTGAACTTCCAGTGACCAGTATGAGAGAGTGAGAGCAATAACACCAAATTTAACACATCTGCTCCCCATTCACACCTTGTAAAATTAACGAGTCACATGACACCGGAGAGGGAAAATGGCTAATTGGGCAAAGCCTGGGCTCTTGAGTCGTATACATACTGTGACAGTGTGGCGATCTGTCACGATATAAAAAAGATATTTCACCTGGGATTCTCAACAAGGCAGGTTGAGGGGCTCCAGGGTACTTGTCTGATGCAGAGGAAAGTGGCTTTTCACTTTCCTCATGTCTTTGTAAAGTCCATTTTGGGACCTGGAGCCTGGAGATTTCAAAGTGATTTGGGAGGGATGAAATCTCCAATCCTGGGACCAGGCTTTGGGAATGGCCGAAAGACTGATTGGTCAGGTGTGCATGGCTCTCTTCTAGAGTCAGGACCAGGGTTCTGGGCTCCACCTTGGCAGACAGGAGGTCACTGCCTTGGAGTCAGGAGAGCTCCACCGAGGAGAGGCGGGAGCCAACGCAGCAAGGGGCTGCTAGCTGTGTGCTAAAAGTCATTTTGGAAGGAGTCTGTAGGAGACAGCTGTAAGCCTAAAGTGGAAGGCTAGAGCGGCAGAAATCTGTCTACAAGCCAGGAGGCTGAATTTTTGTTTCATTTGTTTGATGGTGGATAACCCTGTGTGGGAAGCATGTTGTGGAACTTTCTTTTAAATATAATTAGGCCAAAAGGCCTTTAAAAAAGAATCAAGCGAGAGGCTGTGTGCTGGAATACTCACAATACTGTATTTCAATTATCAGTACCTCCTAGGGCTCCAGTATCTGGCATAGTCTGGGCTCCATGAGCTATATACATGTGTCCATGGTCAGTTCCTTTTGGGACCATTAATTCGGTGGCACTTGGCATACCCTGAAATCCATAAGGCATACACAGTTGTGCTCACAGTATTACTGACCCTGAAGCAGTCTTTAGTCTACATGTTCACATAAAAAAGAAGAGTAACTCAATAAAGCTTAAAGCACAATAATTTAGCGGTGAACTATCATATCTCTATGGTGTTTCCAGTACATGTAAATCTCTGTGTTGTTTTTTGGTGTATTTTTGGCAGAGACATGTCATTACAGTAGTAAGGATGATTTCAATTTGGGTTATCAGTGATTCACAGAATCTTTTCTTTTGTAACTTTGCTTAATAATATACTATATAAAAAACTAAACTACTGCATTGCAATACTGAAAATCTGCCAGCAGATGGTGTAAACACATACCTCAAGATGAATATTTTTATATCCATTGGTCCATGCATTTGTATTATTATTATACAGGCTTTATATAGCGCCAACAGTTTGCGCAGCGCTTTACAAAATAAAGGTAGACATTACAGTTACATTACAATTTGGTACAAGAGGAAACAGAGGGCCCTGCTTGTTAGAGCTTACAATCTAAAAGATTATGTGCATTTAGTTTTTTTGTATATATTTTGCTTATGAAGTAAAAAACAAAACAAAAAAAACCCTAACTGTTGTCTAATCCTGTTAAAACATGCAGTTTCCGTCATGGAAAAAAATGCTCTATATCCTAATTTTAGTGTAGTTTCTGTCTCTTTTATGGAAAAATGACATGAGAATAAATGAAACAAAATAGATAAAAACACAGTACATTTCTTCTCAAATATGTGAACCACATAAGTAGCCTCAGATGGATATTGGAGAGGAGCTGAAAACTTATTTTATGTTTGTATGGCACACAGCGCCTCATACCTCCCTACCTCTGTTCTATACTGAACTGTTGAGGAAGAGTTTAACCACCTCCCGCCCGCCATATAAGGAAATGATGCGAGGGTGGCGGTTCTCTCATTCTGATGTCCTCCCACTCTAGCTGCGCATGCGTGCCGAGCGGTGGTGTGCTGTGTCCCTGGGACACAGCGGATCACCAGTTGTGCTAAAGAGCAGATGAAGTAGGCTCCATCATGTGATCAGCTGTGTCCAATCACAGCTGATCAATGTAAATAGGAAATGCCGGTTATCAGCAGTCCTCTCCTTACGCTGACAGCATGTGAGGAGAGGAGAGCCGGTAAGTGGCATTCCTCAGAGGGGACATGTACACTGATCATCAGGGCACTGAGTGCTCTGATGATCAGTGTAGCCCCATTAGTGCCACCTGTCAGTGCCCATCAGTGCACATCAATGCCACATATCAGTGCCACATCAATGCCACATATCAGTGCCCATCGAAGCTGCTTTTCAGTGCCAGTCAGTGCTGCCTGCCAGTGCCGCCTATTAGTGCCATATATTAGTGCTACTTTTCAGTGCCCACCAGTGATGCCTGACAATGCCCACCAGTGATGCCTGTCAATGCCCATCAGTGCAGTCTATCAGTGCCCATCACTTCAGCCTTATTAGCGCACATCAGTAAAGGAGAAAAATTACTTATTTACAACATTTTATAACAGAAACTAAGAAAACTTTTTTTTTTCAAAATTTTCAGTCTTTTTTAGTTTGTATATCAAAAAATAAAAAACCCAGTGGTGATTAAATATCACCAAAAGAAAGCTCTGTCTGTCTCAAAAAAAATGATAAAAATGTTGTTTGGGAACAGTGTTGCATGACCATGCAATTGTCATTCAAAGTGCAACAGCTGTGAAAGCTGAAAATTGGACTGGGCAGGATGGGGGTAAAAGTGCCTGGTAGGCAAGTGGTTAAAGATTAACTGCAGGTTTTCTTCCCCTTTCTTTTTGGTCCTACATACTTTGCTAAGAAAAGCAGTAGCCATTGTCTCCTTCTGTCATTAAAATTCAGTGAGCAGAAAGTGTGTGGGGGTGGGGGGCTGAGCAGCACTGTGTTTGTCTGTGGGCAAACATAGCCCAGCTCGGGACTGAGCCTACACGTCTGCCTCCATTGCAAGTGGCTGACTATGGGGGCAGACATAGAAGGCCAGGAGCCAAGATTACCAGTAGGGGACACCAGAAGCAGAGGTCCAGTGCGGCTCTCTGCAATACCATTGCACAGAGCAGGTAAGTATAAACTTGTTTATTTTTTTAATAAAAAATGTGGTCTTTACAATCACTGTAAGTAACACACTGAGTTTAGGATTAAGTAACATACAGAGTACAGGGGTCAGGATTAAGTGACATATGGAGTTCAGGGGTCAGGATTACCTGACGTACAGAGTTCAGGGGTCAGGATTACGTATAAGAGAGAGTGCAGAGGTCAGAATTAAGTAACAGAAAAAGTTCTGGGAACAGGATAAAGTATCACAGAGAGTTCAGAGGTCAGGATTAAGTAACACCGAATGTTCAGGGGTCAGGATTAAGTTACACAGAGCGTTCAAGAATAAGAGTCCAGGGGTTAGGTCTGCAGCAAGTTGTGGCTGTGCAAATTGTGACTTCTCTTTTGGTCATCCCAAGAACCCAGCAGTGTCCCTGGGAGTCAGGTAGTGTAGTGTAAACTTTTTAGTGCATAGGCTCCAACTCATCACACTGAGCAAGTGTCAATTCAAAATGGCACAGTTGGAGCAGTTTGTGCATGCGCAGCAGCATAAAGTGCCATGTGCACACAGTGTGCTCTAGCAACACCATATCTTAATTGATGCTTGATCAGTATGATGAGTTGGAACTTGTGTACTACAAAGTTTACAGGGCCCAGCTCCCAGGGACAAATCCAGGAAAGCCTGCTTCCCAGGGACAAATCCAGGAAAGCCTGCTTCCCAGGGACAGACCCCTCACAATGGGAACTGTCCCAAGAAATTGGGATGAATAATAATGTTAATAACATGCTTGATCTGTAACGACCTCTTGTATAAACACAAGATGGAAACTTAAAGCTACAGCTAATAAAAAAAAAAACAGCTAAAATCTTTATTGTATAGAATGTGCAAGCAGAATATACCTGCAATGTCTGCTACTACCTCCATCTAGAGAGACACATCTTTGTTTCCAGCAGTTCCTTGCACAGTGAGAGATGTGAAAATGTGGAATAGACTCCCTCAAGAGTTGGTTCTGGCCAGCTCGGTGGATTGCTTTAAAAAAGGCCTGGATTCTTTCTTAGATACACATAATATAACTGGATACTAACACTTATAGGTAAAATTGATCCAGGGAATATCTGATTGCCTCTCAGGGGATCAGGAAGGATTTTTTTTCCCAGCAGGAGCAAATTGGATCATGCTTTGCTGGGTTTTTTTGCCTTCCTCTGGATCAACTGTGGGTATAGGATTATAACTTTTTTTTTTTAACTGGATGGACTTTTGTCTTTTTTCAGTCAGACTAACTATGTAACTATGTAATGGCTTAGCTCATGTACTTAACGTGGAACTTGCTCCAATACTATTTTTTTAGTCTTGATTAGAATGGAGGAAGGGTTAGAACCATTGTTAGGTTTTCACTATAACCTTTGTCCATCTTGGACAAGTTTATTTCTTATTTCCTGTCTTTGTCACTACCAATGCAAATAAAAATCATCCTAACAAAGACAGCAGTGAAAAATGTGCTAAAAAGATGGTGCAATTGAAATCTGTGAATCCATTGAAAAGATTTTTGTCCCATTTTGATTTTGGTTTCAAGAACAGTAAATAAGGAACATTCTCTCCACTGGGGAAACAAACAGCAAGAACATAACAAATGCTTTAATACTTTTCCCACTCTGACCATACCGGGAAAAAAAAACTGCAGATATTTCATAGTAACATAATATTTCTCATAAGTATTTGTGGCCTTTGTAAGAAGTACCTTTAAGTTCATAGGCAGATCATTCAAGTGCTCCATTGTAGAACCTAGTCACCTTTAAAAAATGAAACATGGTTGACTTTACCCTCAAGTTAGGGTTTGTTCAGTTAAAAATAACTCTGACGCTAAGGCCAAAGACAGAAACACATTTTTACCACACCCAGTGTGGTATTTACCTAGCTGTATATTGTTAAATGTGCGTCACTCTACTACTTTTACCACTTAACATTCAACTTTTTTTCTAACATAATTCATTTTCTAGCAAGATTTTTTTAGTTGCTGGTGATTTTTTAATGGCTGATTTCCATTACTATTATTACTGGAATCATCAGAAATGTTTTTAAACAATTACTGTGATTATTAGATTATACTGTACTTCCTAAACCAGTTTGACATGTTTTCTTCTGTCGTTCTATTCAATATGCTAGGAATGCATGAACATAAAGGGTAGAATTATCTTCTTTGAGGTAGACACCAAACCTTGTGCAATTCATTAGACTGCTGTTTAGAAGTCTAAAACATTTATTTGTGGTTTACAAAACTGTGTGAACATCAAATATTATCAGAGCGAAGATGGACCTACACGTAAATCTAGGACTTCTGCTGACATTGGTCACTTCTACCATTGCAGGTAAAATTCTGCATTTATCCATAATGAGAAAATTTTACAGTCAGCATTAAAAGTTTTGGCTCTATGTATGTAAATAGAATGAGTGGCCTGTTAATATTTATTGTAACTAGAGAAAATAGCCTTAAACATTTGTTTAAGTGTCTGTGATTTACTCTAGGCCTAGAATATTTGTATTAGTCTGCCTTGTAAGCTGCCATTAACATACATAAAAATACACTAACTAAGCAGAATTTTGAGGCAACAATAGGGTAGATTCACTACGCTTTAACACAAGGATAAGAATTTTTACTTTCAGCCATGTGACTGCAATTTTCAAATTTCATTGGAGTCAACTGGAAATACTTGTCACTTTTTTGAAAATAAGAATCCTGATCCTGATGTGTTCACTTTGTGAATTGAGCTTATATATAGTGCTGGATGTTTTGAGTTTACAGAAAATGGCAGTTTATTTTCACTACTATATTATCTCTTAAAATATGTGATGTCGCACATAAGCTAGCTTCTTACTCTAATAGTGATCAGTGTTAACTATCTTAACATATTTAAAATCCTATTTATGTGCATGTAAGTATTTGTTTTTTTGCTAGTACATTATTTAATGTAGGGGCTAATATCACATTATTTTACATTCTATATTAATGAAGAGTATGCAAACTGCATGTAGATAGTGTCATGGCTAAGATTCAAACCCATGATCCCAGGGATGCAAGGCAGTTAGTAATTTAGTGATGGTATATATTATAGTTACCTTATATATTATGACAAAAAACAAACTAATGCCTATGTGGGTTCCCCTTTCTATATCCATATCAGAACCCTACTTGATAAGGGTCTTGAATGGATTTTAGTGTGGACACCATGCTGTTTTTTTTTGTCTTATAGGGACAGTACACATTTACAAAAATGTGTACTGCCCATTTAAGAGAAAAAGGGGTTGTCTCCAAAATCCATACTAGGCCACTATCCATGATAAAGGTCTGGATTTTAAGGGGAGCTGAAGGAAAGACAATGTGTACCCCCAACCCCCCAAAATTCCATACAGACCTTTACTAGGAATACAGCTTAGCTGGCCAGAAAAGGGATGGATAACAAGCATATGACCACCTGCTTGAACCATACCAACAATTAGAGAATACCTTGTACATCAGAATGGGGACAAGGTGAATACTGACTCACAAAAAAAAGAGTAAAATAGAAAATAAAATACCCACACCTTAGAAAAGGTTCTGTATTAAAAAGTAACTAAACAATATTCCACAATGTACATTCATGGTCAGTGATGTCATACAGCGAAGTAGATCCTTTGCTATTTACAATGCCCTGCCAACACAAAGGTGACAACCTGCACCATGATGATCCTCTCTTGTTGCCTCTTCCATCACAAATGGTAGTTTCCTGCATGGCTGCTGAATGTCAAACAAACCATCAAGGGTGCAGGCTGATATCATTGACCAATGTGGTTGTGATCATATTTGTCCAATTACATTGCCCTGGATACCCCATTTGGCTTGTTTGCATCCTAAAACCACCAGTGGGAAGATGGACGTGGCAGTAGAAAAATCACCATTAAGAGAACAGCTTCCAGCTGCAGCAGCCAGACATTAGGACAGGCAGGAGCAATTTGGCCATTTGGCAAACTGCAAACAGCTTTAGTCAAACGTCTGCTTGAGGAAAACCTGAACCTCATCCCTAATAAACATGTTAAATGGATGTATTTAAGATAACTACTTGCCTGTCTGCTTAATGAATAGTAAAGGTGACACTAAGAGGCTGGTTTTGAGCATTGAAATGTCTTGCACTTTTACTATGTTGCTGCTAGCAATTAACGGGTTACCTGGGTGCAGTTTAGGGCCAAGCTCAGGTAAATCATAAAAAGCATCAGTGTTTGGTCATCTGTATTGGTACTATATATTTAATACATCAAGTAGCAGAGCCAGGAGCTCAGCTCTGGTAGTTTTCATTATAAATTTTAAGCAGGCCCTAAATTCCCCTCACACTAATCCTCCATGTAAAATCAACCGTCACCTAACCTATATTATGTAAACATAACCTCTCACCTCTTCTCTAGGATTCTAAAAGACCAACATGTAAGAGGGCTTTTGATTGGCTGTGTGTTGGTGCCAAGTGGTACAAGTACCCACCCCACCCCATTTCTTGATCGTATAACAATCCACCTGTTGGTAGTCCTGTATCTCTGCCATACAGTGTCAAACTCAATGCCATAGGCCTTCCATGACATCCTCAGCCATTAGCCCATTCAAAAGAAAGAAATGTCCACACAAACAGTACAGTTTCTGCAATTTACTGATGTTTCTTCAGAATATGGTATTAACTAGTCACATCAAATAGACATGCTATCTGGGGTCACTTGACATTACTTTGCCAATCATGTATAGTGGATGAACCACAGCAATCATTATGTGAAAGCAGCACCCTTGAGCCATCTTCCCTTGCACAGTTTCTCTCCTTCCCTGGGTCATTAGTACTCACTCAGAGGGCTCTGACTTGCCATAGGCTCTGTGTATACAGCTCACGGCTCCCAGCATGCTGCTTCTGAGACAGGATCACTGCAACTGCACCTCTAGTATCCGTACACTTCTTCTAGGTCATTAAGGGGGTTAGAACTTACAGCAGAGAATGCATGGCCTGGCCTGGCCTGAAAGGTCTTTTGCAACACTGTCAGTGACCCCAGCGGCTGCCGCGATCGCGTGTGGATCTGCGCATGCGCAGTGTGCCCGGCCGCACTAGCGTGTGAGCATTGGGACCAGGGCACCCGCGATTGCAGCGGCGCTCGCTCATGCGCACTTGCGATCACAGGTGCGAGCCTGGTGCCAATCAGGGCGCAGGGCGCCCTATTTAAAACAAGATCAGACTGCAATGAATTGCGTATGGACTTATCTGTGTTTCTGAGTTCCTGAGAGTAGATTGTTTGTTGCCGACTCTGCCTGATCCTGATTTGCTGTCCATCTCCTGCTCTGATCCCTGGCTTTGTCTGACCATTCTCCTGCTTAACCCCGTACGTTCTGACCTCCTGTTGACGAATGCCGCTGAATTCAGGCAATGGAGTGCAGACACACAGTGGAATGATGCAGCTTTACGCCACCAGTTTCGGTTGGGACTATCAGAACCACTAAAGGACGACTTGGCGAGAACAGGAGTTCCAGACTCCTTGGAAGATTTGATCAATCGGGTCATACAGATCGATTGCCGACTGCGGGAAAGGAGACAGGAGAGGTCCAGCCAGGGGCAGAGAACTTCATGGATGATGCCTAGAGTACCAGTCATGCCAAGGATCAGTGTCGGCAGTCGAAGACCCGAGCCATCCGAGGGGGCCGAGCCTATGCAACTCGGCCTGATGTGGCCCACTCTTTCTACTGAGGAATGACAGAGGCGTCGAGCCAATAACCTGTGTCTTTACTGCGGAGCAGCGGGTCATATGGTGCGTTCCTGTCCGAAGAAAGACTGTAAGTTCTCTTTTATTCCTTCTGATAGATCTACTATATGTGCAGGCAACCCCACTAACTTGGCTGTACCTGTGTCTTTTCAGCTCCCCGGAGGAGGCACACAGGTGATGGCTACCATTGATTCCGGGGCCTGTAGTTGCTTTGTCGATCTCGGTTTTGCTACCCAGCACCAGATACCGTTGCTCGCCAAAGAACACAGGGTGAATATTTTTCTGGCAGATCGATCTCGGATAAAATCAGGGACGGTAGACCGGGAGACCCCTCCTATACACACCACGGTGGCGGGTTATCACCAGGAGTTTCTCCGCTTGGACGCCATTGCGTCCCCCCTATTTCCAGTTATTCTGGGGCTCCCTTGGCTACGGGCTCATGACCCCCAAATTGACTGGAAGACTGGGTCGGTCCAGTTCCACTCACGATACTGTCAGGAACATTGTCTACCTAGGGCATCACTAGATACCCCGGCCTTGTTAACCGTAAGCTCTGATGCCGAGCTAACTCAAATGGTACCTGCAGCTTACCACCAATTCCTGGACGTGTTTAGTCCACGGGGGGCAGAGGTTCTTCCCCCACATCGGGCCTATGATTGCCCCATCGATCTGCTCCCAGGCTCCGAGATTCCTTTCGGCTGCATTTTTCCATTATCTGAGTGGGAACTAGGGGCCTTAAGAGAATATATAGACGAGAGCCTCCAGAAGGGATTTATCCACCCTTCCACATCCCCGGCCGGGGCAGGGATTTTCTTTGTTGAAAAGAAGGACAGATCCCTGAGACCGTGTGTTGATTACAGGGACCTCAATAAGATTACGGTCAAGAACCGCTACCCCCTTCCTTTGGTCCCAGAATTTTTTCAGAGGTTGAGGACGGCAGCCATCTTCTCCAAGTTGGACCTCAGGGGTGCCTATAACTTGGTCCGGATACGTGAGGGGGACGAGTGGAAAATAGCGTTTCGCACTTGGTTCGGACATTTTGAATGTCTTGTCTTGACTTTTGGGCTATGTAATGCACCGGCCACCTTCCAGCACTTTGTCAATGACATTTTCAGGGACTTTCTGGATATCTTTGTCATTGTCTATTTGGACGATATCCTGATATTTTCCTCTTCCCTGGAAGCACATTGGGGACATGTTAAGAGTGTGCTGGAATGCCTCCGTCAGCATGGCCTTTATGCGAAAGCCGAGAAATGCTGCTTTGAACAGGAAAGCATTTCATTTCTTGATTTAATAATCTCCACTACGGGGATCGCTATGGACCCACAAAAGATCTCGGCCATCCTGGAATGGCCTGCCCCTACGAATAAGAAGGGAGTTCAGAGATTTATTGGGTTCGCCAATTTTTATAGAAAGTTCATAAAGAACTTCTCAGGCCTGGTTGCGCCCATTACCCAGCTCACCAAGGTAGGAGTACGTTTCCAATGGACTCCAGCTGCACAGGCAGCTTTTGACGCATTGAAAAAGCTATTTACAACAGCTCCCATTCTGAGCCACCCTGACGCATCCCTACCCTACATGCTAGAGGTAGACGCATTGGAAGTGGCTATAGGAGCAGTATTGTCACAGAGGGTAGGGGCCAAGGAGCTAATGCATCCAGTGTCTTTCTTCTCCAGGAAGCTATCCCCTTCTGAAAGGAACTACAATATTGGGGATAGGGAGTTGCTAGCCATTAAGACAGCTCTGGAGGAATGGCAATGTTTGCTAGAGGGGGCCCTACACCCCATTCTGGTCTATACTGACCACAAAAATCTGGAGTATTTAAAGACAGCCAAACGCCTCCGTCCACGCCAGGCCAGATGGGCACTGCTTTTCGCAAGATTTAGTCTTCACATAACGTATCGTCCTGGGTCAAAGAACACTAAGCCTGATGCCCTTTCTCGGATGTTTGAGGATCCTAGGGAGACGCCCCAGCCAGACACCATCCTGCCGGCAAGTAGCTTTCTATTGCTACAGTCGGAACTATTGTCTAAATTGCAGGCTGCCTCCAACCGGGTTCCTGACCTGCCTGGGGTCTCCCTGCTGAACAAGGAGGGTCTTATTTGGAGGGGGGAACAGGTCGTGGTACCCAAGGAGGTCCAATCCCTGGTGTTGGGGTTTTGTCATGACCATCCCCTAGCGGGACACTTTGGGATACATAAGACATTAGATCTGACATAACGTACTTTTTGGTGGCCAAACATGGCCAAGGACTGTGAAGCATATGTGAAATCTTGCCCCATCTGTAACAGAAACAAACCCACCAGAGACAAGGCCTGGGGCCTATTGAAACCTCTGCCAATACCTGACCGACCCTGGAGTATGATCTCGTTAGACTTTATTGTTGAATTGCCACCCTTACGAGACCACACCGTGATCTTTGTGGTTGTGGACCACCTGTCTAAAATGGCGCATTTTCTTCCACTAGCCAAGACACCATCGGCCTCCGAAACAGCCTAAGTATTTAATAAAGAGATTGTGAGGCTGCACAGAGTGCCAAAAAAGATTGTCTCGGACCGCGGAGTACAGTTTACTTCCAGATTTTGGAAAGCATTATGTGAGGGGCTGGAGATTAAGTTATCTTTCTCGTCAGCATATCACCCCCAAACAAACGGGCAGACAGAGCGAACTGATCAAACGCTTGAGCAATATCTGAGATGCTATACATCTTTTCTGCAAGATGACTGGCTGACACTTCTACCAATGGCGGAATTCGCATATAACAATGCGAATCATTCCGCCACCAACCAATCCCCGTTTTTCGCTAATTATGGGTTTCACCCTACCTTCCTGCCAGACCTGGTTCCTGAGATTTCAGTCCCGGCGGCTCAGGACACCTTAGAATTCTTCACTAGCAATAACAAGCTACTACAAGAGACAATGGCCCAAGAGGACAGTAAAAGGTTCTGTGACAGAAGGAGAAAGGGAGAATTGGCTATACATCCTGGGGATCGGGTTTGGTTATCAAGGGTCAACCTGAAACTGACTTGCCCATTTAGAAAATTGGCACCCAAGTTTGTGGGGCCCTTCCAGGTAGAACGTAAGATTAACAAAGTAGCATTTAAATTGGCTCTCCCTGAATCCCTCAAGATACACCCAGTCTTCCATGTATCGTTGTTGAAGCCTGTGGTTCCAGATCCCTTTTTAGATCACAGGTCTAGACCTCCAGAAGCCAAAGACATCAATGGGGAGGAAGATTTTGAGGTGGAAGCAATTTTGGAATGTAGGAGGAGGGGTGGTCAGGTACAATATTTTATTAAGTGGAAAGGCTATGGGCCGGAAGAAAATTAGTGGGAACCTGCCCAGAACATCCATGCCCCCAGATTAATGTGGGAATTCCTACTTAGCCAGCCCCAAAGAAGGAATCGGGTGGGCATCCGGAGGCTGCCCGTAAGGGGGGGCAATGTCAGGGACCCCAGCAGCTGCCGTGATCGCGTGCGGATCTGCGCATGCGCAGTGTGCCCAGCCGCACTAGCGTGCGAACATTGGGACCAGGGCACCCGCGATTGCAGCGGCGTTCGCGCATGCACACTCACAATCGCGGGGCGCGAGCCTGGCGCCAATCAGGGCGCAGGGCGCCCTATTTAAAACAAGATCAGACTGCAATGAATTGCCGTATAGTCTTATCTGTGTTCCTGAGTTCCTGAGAGTAGATTGTTTGTTGCTGACCGTGCCTGATCCTGATTTGCTCTGATCCCTGGCTTTGTCTGACCATTCTCCTGCTTAACCCCGTACGTTCTGACCTCCTGTTGACGAACCCAGCTGTGACCTGTTTATCCCTCTGCCTGCTGATTCTGTACCACACCGCCACCACTGTTACTGACCTGGCCTGCCCGACGCTGCTCTAGCTACCTCCTCACATCATACTCTTACCCGCTATACACCTTCAACGGTGCCTCTACCACAGCTGGGTGAATCCAGGGGCCGCGACCTGGTCTCGGCCTGCTCCAAGTCCATCCCCACCATCAGGGGCCCTGGTGAACAAGCAGGTCGGAGCTTAGATTCCGTGCCTTGGGGGATTCCGGTCTGTGGAGTGCTAGAGGCTAGATTCCTGACAAACACACTGTTGCCTCCACCAACCATAAGAGACGGCCAGCTCCTCTGTATGTAGCACTACCTCGCCATGTCCCCTAGACCTGTCCAGGGCTTCTACACATCTGAATTTTGGTAGGATATCTGGATCCCATCCTAAACTTCCTTAGGTTCCACCCAATCTGGTATACTGTATATATGGGCACTGACTCCACCCCTTATATCACTACAGAAAGGCTTTGTCTAAAAGCGGCCTAACGCCCAATTACATAATTCACTGTTACCACACAAAGAGCCACCTAGTGGCAGGTTAGCTAACTGCACCTGCTTACACTCCCTTCCCCTTTCACTATGGCACGCCCTCTTACCATGAGGGCAACTCACTATCGGGAAGATGGCTTGCAGAAACCTGATTCACACATGTGCAGTGCAGACTGAAGCTTAGGATTCACAGCTAATTAACACAGTAGTTGTTCAGGGGTTCAGGTCAGGTTTGCATCAGGTTCAAGATAGGATCAGTTCAGGATTTGATCCTGTTCACACATGTGTGGTTTAGAAATAGCCTGTAATCCGCAACTGAAGGGGACCGTACTGCTCAGAAATCATACAAGACTCTTTTGCAATACGCACTGAATCCACACTGCCAGTGCACCACTGTGAACTGGCACCATAGGAAACAGTGTTATTTCACATGTCATGCGGACTGGATGCAGTTGAAACCACATCCAATCCACATATATGTGAACCAGCACTTAAATAGCAGTACAGTAGTATAGTGCAACATAACAAAACAAAAAACAGTACTCAAGGAACATTAGTCCATATACCTGGTACATACTGTAACTTAAATGTTACAAACACATAAATAGTTTCAAGGCATTAAAGTCCAAATGCCTAGCATTTAGCATAGTTTATAATTCAAATGTTGCATAGTAGGGATTAACATAACTCGGGTAACAGGCACAACCAAAAGTGCCTTGCAAAGGGACAGATTACAAACATAGTATGCAAAAATGAATGGAAACACTTGAAAAAAAACAGGCAGCACTAAATAACATATACTGGGTAACACAAATTGATTAGGTGTATTATTTGGGGTCTGGGTATTCCCTCCACTCCTCTGTTCCTTCAACTTGCCTGACAATATAATAATGAATGTCCTCAGGATTGGGACGTGCCACAACTACTTTGTCCATATAGATGTGCTGCCCATAGTTCTATTCCCTGTTCACATGGTGGAACCTGGCACAGGTAGCAATCCGCTCTATAAGTACCCGATGGCGTTTGGGTACCTGCTAGTGATTTCAGATGGTAATCTTGTATCACTGTTGCCTTTGTGTTTCCAACATGTGGAAAACAGCCTCTGGAACATAGGGGAACATCAGACCATAGAGCTCCCACACGTCCCAAATCTTTCGGCACTGCAACCATGACAAACACGTGAGGAAGCACTCTGCCCCTGCCCCAGAGGAAGATAAGGACATGGACGTCTGGGGTTTCTGGGGTGCTGCTGTACTCCTATCCCTTTTCCTACTCTGACTCCATATACAGAAGATGACAGGTCCCTCATGGATTGGGGACCTTGCAATAGTGCCCCCCTCTTGGGCAACACAGTGGTGGGTACTGATGCTTGTGTAGCAGGTGAAGCGGTAAGAGCCTCAGACTCCAGGGACTCCTCCACCATGGCAGTACACCTGGGGGCATCCTACAAAGCCCCAGACCACTCCATGGACTCTTTGGGACAGAAGGCTAGCACACTTCCTCTGACCTTAGCAGTTCTTCACTGGACAGGGCAGATGGCTGTACCTCTGGTGATTCTGGCTTCTTTTGGCTGGAAGTATTAGCTCTTCTTTAGTGGGCAGTGCAACAGGCTCCTCTGCAAACAATACCTCTGCTGCAGGCTCTCTACAGAGCTTGACCCAGCTAGCACTGGGGAGCTCTCAACCTTGCTGTTTTTGGGGGGCCCTGATAGGTGCTGTCCTTCTCCGCCACCAGTTCTGGAGAGCTCAGGTGTCCCTCTTCAGCAGATAGTAACTTTGGTAGTGATCAGCAATGGACTGTTTTCCTTACAGGGTACCAGGCAGTCACATGGTGCCTCACTGATTGGGAACACCTCAAAAAGGAAGGTCAGGAACTTTCTGCAGTGTGCCCAGGGTGTTAAAGCCAATGTCAGGGCTTCACACTTGGCGCACACAGGAACAAAGGCTTCCACAGTCCTAGTGTGGCACACTGCCAGACCCTTGCTGAGCATGACTTGCAGATTGGTATCTAGGGAGATATCACAAATACTAGGTGTAACATAACGGGACAGAGTTACCTGGGCCACAGCATAGCGATAGGGCTGTATCTCACTGGTCACTGTTGCAGGACACACTCCTCCACAGTTCACAAGTGCCTGCCATACACAATCTTCAGTCTCTCTGCCTGAACTCCTCCCAATCTCTTAGGACAAATCCCAGGTCAGGGGGTAGTTCTATCCTGCCAACTATGCCAGAATTATAAGAGGTCTTCTGATTGGCTGTGTGTTGGTGCCAAGAGGTCAAGTCCCCCTCCCTCCTTCTTCTTGATCGAACAACAACCCACCTGCGTGTAGCCCTCTACCCCTGTCATATTGTGTTAAACTCCATGCCATATGCCTTCTACCACATCCTTGACTATTACCCTTTATATTCAAAAGAAAGGAATGTCCGCACAAATATTACAGTTTCCACATTTTACTGACGTTTCTTCAGAAGATGGCAATAACCAGGCACATCCCATAAATATGCTATCCGGGGTCACTTGACTTAACTTTGTCAATCACATATCCCAACCTGGTACATATATGGGCACTGACTCCACCTCTTACATCACCCCTGAAAGGCTTTGTCTAAAAGGGACCTAACACCCAATTACATTATACACTGTTACCACACACTATTTTGGGACAGAGCCACCCAGTGGCAAACTAGCTGCTTGCACCTGCTTACAAACAGCTTGACCATGAAAGATTCCAGAGGTGGGATCCCATTGCTGAAATTTACTGGTCCACTATATTTATAGACTTGCTGTTTGATAATAGTGCTTTGTCTTCAACTAACATATTTAGTATGTATCTTGTCTATATCATTATGAAATTATGTTCTATAATATTAATAATGGTAACATTTTCCTGAATAATGGAATACGCCATTTAACTCTTATAGAAATTACTGCATAGGGACTGTAAGGTTGTAGTGTCTCAGCCTGCCATTTATTGAAGACACCATAAAATTCTGAATAATATGCAAGCTAGTCCACTATCAGAAAAATTTCAGAATCACATGAAACTAGATGGATTCTTTGTGGAAGGATTCATGTCCTTGCTGAGGGTTTTCATGGTACAATGGATGACTGCTGAAAAAATGCAGTTATTGAGAGATTATAATGAATGGAAGCCAGAGAATCACATTTTTCTAACAGATTCCAATAAATTACAATTGTAGTGGTGTTGAAGTCATGGAATTCTTCAGTCATGAACTGGTGGTTCTTGCAAGGAGTATGAATATTGCCTGGTACACAGGATAAGAATATCCTGTGAATGAAGGAAGAAGAATGGTCGTCCTTTTTTTTTTTTTGGGGGGGGGGGTTTACGTGCTAGTCTCATATAAAAAATGAGTAAGTTACTAAAGCTGTGAAAATTCTTGTAAGACAAAACACAACTTCGGAAGTAATATAATGTGTTGTAATAAATTGTTTCATTTCTGAGCATGCGCAGTCTTCGTCACTCAATTTTTTTTTATAGACGAATACTGTACAGATTAAACAAAAATAGTGTGTTCTGTTATCTGACAAGAAAATTCTTCGTGCTTGTCCCTTTTGATAATTTTGCATGAACTGTTGTGATCGACTATCAAAAGCTGTGTTCTAACAATCAGATTATCAGGTGATCACTCCGAAAGTGGTAATTTTCATCCAATTTTTTCATCATGTGGATCCGGCATTAGAAGGTGACTCTTTTAGTGGAGAGGAAGAAGAAAGGGATAAGAAATTCTAGGAATTTCTGGGCAGTTGCTTACATGGTGTCCCTTCCTAGTGCAGTATAGCCATAGGATCTGGGCTCAATAACAATTGCAAGCAAAACTACTGGAACGTTTAGATGAGTGATTCTCCATTTATTTTAGCACTTCAAATTAAAAAAATCTGTGAACTCAGAATAAAGTGAGTGCTGGTTGAGAGGAGAGGGAGCGTAATTTACTAGATGCTGTTATAGGGCTGAAGCTAAATTTTTATACTTGCTAGCATACAGAGTTAAATTAATTATATATATTTTAAAAAATATCATCCAGCTTTTTACAAATTATAGCTATATAATTATTTTAATGTGGGGTATTATTATTACTACAGAGTAATCACCTAAATCAGGCCTTGAAATTTCCACTCGCCTGCTCGCCAATGGCGAGTGGGGGCGAGTGTGTCCCCCAGGGCCGTCTTGCTGACCAGGATCAGGGCTCAGGCCGGATCTGTCCGTGGCACTGGGAGCCGTCAGACTGCTCAATAGCTGAGCGCAGTGAAAGCAAAGGAAGGAGTGTGTGCTGTGCTCTCTGCCTCCCCCTAGAGTGCAGTACCCGGCTCTGTGAGTGAACAACGAAGTACTGCAACTTTTTATAGGGGTGTGTGTCTACCTAATTTCACCTCGGTGTGGTCACATGATCCTCTATGTCAGCCAGTGGTGGCTTCAGGGGAGAGGAGAGAGCACTTAACAGCGTGCGTGTGTGTGTACATGTGTGTGTGTCTGTGTATGCATGTACATGTGTCTGTGTGTATGTACATGTGTGTATCTGTACATGTGTCTGCATGTATGTACATGAATGTGTGTGTGTACATGTGTCTGTGTGTGTGCATGTACATGTGTGTGTGTGTTTGTGTGTATGTACGTACATGTGTCTGTGTGTACATGTGTCAGTGTATGTATGTACATGTGTCTCTGTATGTATGTACATGAGTCTGTGTGTATGTACATGTGTCTGTGCATGTGTATTTCTTTGTATGTAGTATCTGTGTGTATGCGTGTCTGTGTGTGTATACATGTGTCTGTATGTGTCTGTGTGTAAATGTGTCTCTGTGCATGTGTGTATGTATGTACATGTCTGTGTGTGTGTACAGGTGTCTCTGTTTGTGTGTGTTTGTTGGTGGCGAGTAACTCTTAAGGCCTGGCTAGTAGCTCAGGGCTTGAAATTTTAAGCCCTGACCTAAATGATGAATGTACTTGCATGCAAATGCATATAACTAATGCCTACATTTTTTTTTACAGATGTTCCATTTTATGTTCCTAATGTTACATTCAAACCATTTCCAGGAAAAGTGACATTCTCAACCTTCACCCTTGATGAACCACAGTGTATCTTCCATCAGTATAATACAAGTACAGTTTGGTTGGTGGTTGCCTTGAAGAGGGGTATGTTAAATAATTAATATGCTCAGTCATTAACTAAACATCTATATCAAGTGTTCGAGGTATGTGGCCTGGCCTCTGTCTGGGCAGGTTATCTTCAGTTTTATTTAAGGACAGAGGACATTTGGCCACAACAGGCCCACACTCACTGCATCACAAGCAGCATACTTGCCTCCATATCTTTTCAGGGCTTCTTTGTAAAGTCTGAGTTTGAATCTCCATTCCTAAGAGTATTTGACCTAATTGTTAATTATTATTATTATACAGGATTTATATAGCTCCAACAGTTTGCTCAGCGCTTTACAATATACAGTAGGGCAAAAAAGTATTTAGTCAGCCACCAATTGTGCAAGTTCTCCCACTTAAAAAGATGAGAGAGGCCTGTAATTGGCATCATAGGTAGACCTCAACTATGAGAGACAAAATGAGAAAAAAAATCCAGACAATCACATTGGCTGATTTGGAAAGAATTTATTTGCAAATTATGGTGGAAAATAGGTATTTGGTCACCTACAAACAAGCAAGATTTCTGGCTCTCACAGACCTGTACCTTCTTCTTTAAGAGGCTCCTCTGTCCTGCACTCATTACCTGTATCAATGGCACCTGTTTGAACTCGTTATCAGTATAAAAGACACCTGTCCACAACCTCAAACAGTCACTCTCCAAACTCCACTATGGTGAAGACCAAAGAGCTGTCGAAGGACACCAGAAACAAAATTGTAGACCTGCACCAGGCTGGGAAGACTGAATCTGCAATAGGCAAGCAGCTTGGTGTTAACAAATCAACTGTTGGAGCAATAATTAGAAAATGGAAGACATACAAGACCACTGATAATCTCCCTCGATCTGGGGCTCCACCCAAGATCTCACCCCGTGGGGTCAAAATGATCACAAAAACGGTGAGCAAAAATCCCAAGACCACACGCGGGGACCTAGTGAATGACCTGCAGAGAGCTGGGACCAATGTAACAAAGGCTACCATCAGTAACACACTACGCCGCCAGGGACTCAGATCCTGCAGTGCCAGACGTGTCCCCCTGCTTAAGCCAGTACATGTTCGGGCCCGTCTGAAGTTTGCTAGAGAGCATTTGGATGATCCAGAAGAGGATTGGGAGAATGTCATATGGTCAGATGAAACCAAAATAGAACTGTTTGGTAGAAACACAAGTCGTCGTGTTTGGAGGAGAGAGAATGCTGAGTTGCATCCAAAGAACACCATACCTACTGTGAAGCATGGGGGTGGCAACATCATGCTTTGGGGCTGTTTCTCCGCAAAGGGACCAGGACGACTGATCCATGTACAGGACAGAATAAATGGGGCCATGTATCGTGAGATTTTGAGTGCAAACCTCCTTCCATCAGCAAGGGCATTGAAGATGAAACGTGGCTGGGTATTCCAACATGACAATGATCCCAAACATACCGCCCGGGCAATGAAGGAGTGGCTTCGTAAGAAGCATTTCAAGGTCCTGGAGTGGCTTAGCCAGTCTCCAGATCTCAACCCCATAGAAAAACTTTGGAGGGAGTTGAAAGTCCGTGTTGCCCAGCGACAGACCCAAAACATCACTGCTCTAGAGGAGATCTGCATGGAGGAATGGGCCAACGTACCAGCAACAGTATGTGCCAACCTTGTGAAGACTTACAGGAAACGTTTGACCTCTGTCATTGCCAACAAAGGATATATAACATAGTATTGAGATGAACTTTTGATATTGACCAAATACTTATTTTCTACCTTAATTTGCAAATAAATTCTTTCCAAATCAGCCAATGTGATTGTCTGGATGTTTTTTCTCATTTTGTCTCTCATAGTTGAGGTCTACCTATGATGCCAATTACAGGCCTCTCTCATCTTTTTAAGTGGGAGAACTTGCACAATTGGTGGCTGACTAAATACTTTTTTGCCCCACTGTAAAGGGAGACAATACAGCAACAATACAGTTCAATACAAGAGGGTTAGGAGGGCCCTGCTCCTTGGAGCTTACAATCTAGGAGAGAGGGGCTGGTGGTACAAAAGGTAGTAACTGTGGTGGATGGACTGGTAGAAGAAATAGAAGATTCCATTATTAGCTGAGGGTAGGATAGGCTTCCGTGAAGAGCTAGGTTTCAGAGATCGTTGGTCGCTAACAGTGAGTGCAATGAATGGTTCCTTACCAAAATCTGATGAAAAGACAGGAAATCACCAGCACTCCATTCAGATTTCTGTTGTATATATTATTGTGAAGAAAGTATCCAAGAAAACTGACCTGTGGCAACCTAGGCGACTGTCCTACAATTATGTAAAAATCTGGCCAAAAGCTAGTATATATGCTGTATACATACAGTATATATGCAAAATAAGCCATGAAACATGGCAAAAATGTACAGGTACCTACTGATGATTCGCACTGCAACCAGCCCCAAATGATCCGGCTCCAGGAAGGCATGCAGAAGTATGCCAGTAAAGGATTCACCCACTCTTACCATTGCTAGGCAAAATCAGGAGATAAGGGAGGATGCAGGAGAGAAAAGAGAGAAAATGTGAGAATGAATAGAGGCAAAACAAAGCCACAAAGACAAAGACACAAAGCTATCGGAAGTATCCATGAAACAAGTCAATAAACGTAAAAAAATAAGACATGCAAGTTCCAATAAAGCAATACTCACCAATACAATAAAATGTTACTCCGTTACACAGTGATTGTGTAATTCCTATAGCAATTCCTATAGATTATTGGTAATCTGTCTTCAATAAAGCATGTATATGCAAATGATGTGTTTACGCTTTTAGTGGTAACTGTGTGGGCATTGTTCCGAGAAACAAGAGCCAGAAGTGTCATATTTGTCTTAGTGTCTCTCTGTACAAGGAAGTTACAGAGTGCTTCAAGTTTAGAGCAGCCTTTCTCAACCAGGGTGCCCAGGCACCCCGGGGAGCCTTGAGGTTTCTTTGGGGTGCCTTGGCAAAATGTCTAAAAATTGGCCAAAATATGTATACAAGCCAGCAGGTGGAACAAGCCTGCCTTTTAGTTACACAGTCGCAGGTTTTCATTGTGCACCATTTACGACTTTCTATCCGCCAGTATCCTGACAACCAATGACATCATCAGTTGATAAGGAGGATGTCAGCTGCCTGCACAGCATCCTAGTTTCACCCTCTCCCGCCCCTCTCCATCAGTGCTGGGGTCACATTAGCTCGTTGATGGAGAAAAACTGAGGGAGAAGAGAAACACTGGAATACTAGTCAGTACCAGTGTGCAAAAGTGTATTTGCTTTGGAAGAATAAATCACCTCTAACTTTGGAAGTCCTACATGTGTGGATGTTCCTGCATTATAAAAAAATATTAGAATAGTTTTTCACACTTTTTTACAATGGGGTGTTCTTTTAAAATTATGGACAGTCTTGAGGCACCCAATTCTAAAATTGATGCAATTTAATACATGTTTAAACTATATATACACTTTTTTTTATTAGGCTACTATGTACAGTATTTTAGTTGTACCTTTCAATATTCTCAATGCACAAGAGGTTCGTGTGCCAAATTTGTAGTCATGTGATATTCTAGATTTTATGGTAAAATGCATATGTAGATGTCATTTTCCATCATTATGAATGTTTTTTGCTTATTCATGTAGCCGTGATGAAGGGGGAGTGCCCTGGAAATGGCTTGGCTGTTTTTTATGATTTTTTTAACCAGCAAGTAAAATTATCGTGGACAAAAGAGTCTGGACAATGCCTTGGCTGTTTTTTATGATTTTTCTAACCAGCAAGTAAAATTATCGTGGACAAACGAGTCTGGACTGGACAAAAGAGTCCAGTTCTGGTCTAGCGCTTCTGTCAGTATTTCTATGGTTTGAGCTACTGTTGGGCCCACATGGAAGAACAATATATTTTAAATATATTTTAAAGATACTCTTCCCAAATATATTGACATATATTTGAAATACTACAATTTTGGCCATATTCAATATATTTAAAAAAATATATTTCAATAAATATATATATATATATATATATATATATATATACACCGCATGTTGAAATGCATTTTTATTACTAAATATATGAAAAATATTTTTAAAAATACATTTCAAATACACTGGATGTCTTTAAAAATACAAATCTACATTTTTGAAATGTAACGTTTGTTAGGACAGCGGTGACAGCTTCTTAACACCCAGCTCTCTTACTGTCATACATTCATACCACTACTTACTGAACAATTGTATTTCATTATTTTTGTGAATTGACTTCAATTGTCAGTTTATGTGGTATTTAGAGGGAAAAGAATGAAAAAATGTTTTTTCAATTTCCTCATTTTCAAAAAAACTGTGACAAAAAATGACAACTACAAAACCTCACCATGCTTCTTACTGAATACCTCAGACTGTCTTCTTTTCAAAGAGGGGTCATTTGGGGAATATCTGCACTGTTCTGACATTTTTGGGCCTGAAAAAATTTGTTTGGCCGTCAGTACTTCAGGATCGATCGATTTTCAGATATGTACCATTGTTTGTGAATTTTCACCAAAAAAATATAGCAGAATACATCTTTGCCTAAATTTATGAAGAATAATTATTTATTTGCTAAATTTTATAACAGAAACTAAGAAAAAAAAATTTTTTCACAATTTTTGTTAATTTAACAAAATATAAAAAACCCAGTGGTGATTAAATACCACCAAAAGAAAGATCTTCTTGTGTGAACAAAACTATAAAAATTTAGTCTGGGCACAGTTTTACATGACAATTGTCATTCAAAAATGAGAGAGTGATGAAAATTGTCCTGGGCAGGAATGGGGTTAAAGTGCCCAATATTGAAATGGTAAAGTCCACCAAGTGGGCCTGGACTATAACAATCACAAGCCAGGCATGATTGTCTTACATTTGACTTATAAAATTGCTCATTGCTGTCCTAACCTTTATGTTCCCATTCCTTTGCTTCCATTGCGATTTGTATCCTAATGAGCGAGTCAGTGTCGGTGCTCTACTTTGTTTCCATAAAAACAGTATCAGACTTTTTGTGGCATCCAGGATGTGAGGGAGGATAGATCTTTGTAGGCTCCCACAGACATAATGGCGGTATAAAGATACCAAGGGGATTATTTGAAAGGCTTTATTGTGTGGCCTTTGTGATCAAATTCCTCACTTCTTTCCAAAATGGCCTAATATATGGGCACTGCCACAGAAGATGCAGTAACCTGCTTTGCTGATTGCACCCCCGCCAACATTTCACTGAGGCCACTGGATATATAGTGGAAATTAGGCTAGGACCCTATACCATCTAAAGATAAAAGTATAAACAGAAATAAACAGAAATTGCAGATCAAAAACAGCAGCAGGCAAAAACAATCAGATAAATTGTGTGCCAAAATGTGAAATTACATTGCTGAGCTAGAAAATCACAGTGTATATCATAAACCAAACACATGAATTCAGATAAAAAAATAAGTCCCAAATAAGTGAAAAAATAGTCAAATTTGTGAATAATGTGGTAAAAAGATCCTATTAACTGGATGCTCAAAACACCAAAGTACGCCATCACCTTGAAAATATAGAACTCTTACCAGAGCATGTGGACTTTTGTGTATAAAAGAGTCACATAAGCTTGTGTGTCAATACACGTCTGTTGGGGTGCTGACTCCAGGTCTCCACATGAGCTCACCTATCTGCACCCAACACAGCGAGGTAATCAGTCACAGCATAAGAAAACCCGGGAACACCAACATAGTGTAAAATCATATAAAAATGTATTCCAAAAGTACTAACCACTCAGGTGATTTAAAAACAACAAGTGCTTATAAGTAATACCAATCTCATGATTTATACTGGTCACTTCCTGGTTACAGCGTGTGTGGTGACATCATGAGCGATGACTCTTCCCTACGAGTTTTGTCACATCTGACCTCATTGGGTTTATTCAGGAAATTAATTCAGGAAAATATTTATCTTTTCAGGTATATGTTGCATAAAAACGTTATAATAGTAACTTCTGATATTGTCACACTTTGCGTTTTCATATTATTATTGCTTTTCTCTGTTGTCTTTGCAGTTGTGCCAAGCTTAACAATAGAAAATCTGAGAAAGCCAGCTCCTTATTCTTCCTTCAAAGGAAATAATTATTATCACATCCACAATAAAACTGCCGCCGACTACCCATGCTCTGATGTAGCTCCGAGTACTCTTGGTATGCTGCCAGTTGGAACTGAAATAAACTGCACCAAGGATTCTTTCTGTAATGGCCCTTTAACCATCAATGAAACTTACCGGTACATTTTGTTTCTTTTTTAAAGTTTAGATTCATTGTTAAAAAAGTTAAACAAGTGAAGACCTAATTTCCTTGTGCTGCCTGTACAACCACTACTTACATTTCTTGCAGTGTTTTCTATTATAGATTTCTAATTGGTCTAAAATGTAATGCCTGAGCATTCCATTTAACATATGATTCATTAACGTTTAACTAAAGGCAAAACTTTATTTTTTAGTTTTTTATAGAGTGGGGAGGGATTAGATAATCTATCAGGTTTTAAACTGGGTTTAGTACTCCTTTTAGTGAGGTCCTATCCCTGGGTGGAGTGTAGTACCCCTGTATAATCTGGTGTGGGAGGAGTCTTGGGCAGAGGAGTATGGGAATATGCTACCCCTGGCATACAGTATGTCAGCCTGTAGCCTAAGAAGGAAAGTATCCTTTGGGGTAAGCTGTAGAGACTCTGGAGGAGAACCCTCTTATGTTGGACCTCCTTTGGGGAATGTGGTAAAGTTAGCCGAACATTCTGTGTTTATGTATTTCTACTTTGCGGTGGATTGTACTACTGAGCTTGCGTTTATGGAGGTGAAGATTATGATGTAAAGATCTGTTGATCTGTTTCTACCACAGTAGAATCATTTAAAGGCTACCCTTTGGACACTCCTTGATGGTCAGAGGTGAGCCCATGGAAAGGATATGCCATTTGTCATAATTGGTTGAGGGAAATCCTAGTTCCAGTATTCCCTAGCTGTGGGCAGTTGACTGCAACAATTGCACCCTGGGGGCACTGCAGGAGATGCCAAGCTCTTTGAGGTTTTCCCTGACCCTGAGCCACCATGTGAGCAGAGAATGCCCTGGAGGAGAACGCCATCTGAGAAGAGGCCATTTGTTGGGAAGACCCCTTGAAGCAGTCAGAGACAGAGCACCCAGGTTCTCCTGGTCCTATGCCCTATGCTGAGAGTGAGTGGCAGATGGGTTCCCCCAAGGGCATTGCGGTACAGCCCAGTCATGGGGAGCCCACAGATGAACATTGGAAGACATCCGCTCTGTTATTGTCTGCTGTTGAGCGAGGAAGCTGCAGAATCCAGTTCTGCCCCTTTGTCAGTAAATCGTGGGGAGGAGGCAAGGGACCCTACAGGCCCAAGGGTTGCGAGTGAGCTACAGTCACAGGAGGACGCTGCCAAGGTCATTGAAGAGGCACCAGGAGCTTTGTAGGGAACTCCGTTGCCCCATGTGGATGAAGAGAAGCTTTGCTATCATAAGGTGCCAAACCCATATGCAGGTTTGTGTGAACCAGTGATCATGGAGGATGAACTGGAAGGTGATGAAGAACCAGTGGGAGCTGTAGCAATGGGACATGTGCCAAATTCCTATTTGCTTCCTAGTAGGGGGCATGGGTGCTGTTTGACCCATTTATCTCAGCTCCACTGTTATGTACTTTGCTATGTGCAAGACGTATATTGACTAGACTTCCCCTATGTTTCAGAAGCCATGTTTCAGTTGAATGAGGCAGAGTGGCAGAAGATCTATGAAATGCCAGTGTCTCTGTGTCCCTAAGTATCGCTGTTCCCTGGTTGGAGATTCTACTCTCATTCAAGAGTTGCATTGGTGTCTCACTGAGTGGATTGATGGAAGGCATATCTGTATGGATAATATAGTGCTGTCCCAACCAGGTGGGGACAACTTGCCCTACTACATGCACAAACAGCACCCTGACACTGGAATGGAAGGACTACTAAGAACAAAGTTACTAAAGTGTGTATGATTCCTCTATTTGTATTTCTGATATATCCATATATACTACTGTGCAATTGTTTTAGGCAGGTTTGAAAAAATGCTGTAAATTAAGAATGATTTTATAAAATAGAAGTATAAATAGTTTATTTTTATCAATTAACAAAATGGAAAACAAATGGACAGAAGAGAACCACCCTTTTCCTTCAAAATAGCATCAGTTCTTCTAGGTACACATGCACACAATTTGTGAAGGAACTTGGCAGGTAGATTGTTCCAAACATTTTGGAAAACTAACCACAGATCTTCTGTGGATGTAGGCTGCCTCAAACCCTTCTGTCTCCTCACATAATCCCAGACAGACTTAATGATGTTGACATCAGGGCTCTGTGGGAGCCAAACCATCACATCCAGGACTCCTTTTTCTACTTTACGCTAAAGATCTTAACCACCTCCCGCCCGCCATATAGTAATATGACGGACGCAAGGTGATTCTCTCATTCTAGGAGGACGTCATACGGCGTCCTCCCATTCTAACCGCACATGCGCGGCTCCCGGAGCACGCAGCGCGGTGATCAGCGGTGCGCTGTGTCCCTAGGAAAGAGCCGATGATGTCGGCTCGGTCATGTGATCAGCTGTGTCCAATCACAGCTGATCGCATGTAAACAGGGAAATGCCGGTTATCGGCATTTCTCTCCTCACGAGCTGTCACGCTGAAAGCTCGTGAGGAGAGGAGAGCCGGTAATCGGCATTCCTCGGAGGGGACATGTACACTGATGGAGGATGATCAGTGTGCCCTGATGATCTGTGTAGCCCCAGCAGCGCCACCTGTCAGTGTCCATCAGTGCCAGCAATCAGTGCTCATCCATGCCACCTGCCAGTGCCACATCAGTGCCACATTTCAGTGCCCATCTGATCTGCCTTTCAGTGTCACCCATCAGTGCCAGTCAGTGCCACCTATCAATGTCAGTCAGTGCCACCTATCAGTGCTGCCAATCAGTGCCGCCTATCATGCCAGTCAGTGCCGCCTATCAGTGTGCATCAGTGAAGCCTATCAGTGCCCATCAGTGCTGCCTATCAGTGCCAGTCAGTGCCACCTAACAGTGCCAGTCAGTGCCACCTATCAGTGCCAGTCAGTGCCGCCTATCAGTGCCACCTATCAGTGCCGCCTATCAGTGCCATATATGAGTGCTGCCTTTCAGTGCCCATCAGTGATGCCTGTCAATGCCCATCAGTGCCACCTACCAGTGCCTCCTCATCAGTGCCCATCAGTGCCACCTATCAGTGTCCATCAGTGCAGCCTATCAGTGCCCATCACTGCAGCCTCATTATCGCACATCAGTGAAGGAGAAAAATCACTTATTTACAAAATTTTATAACAAAAACTAAGAAACTTTTTTTTTTTCAAAATTTTCAGTGGTTTTTGGTTTGTTTAAGAAAAAATAAAAACCCAGAGGTGATTAAATACCACCAAAATAAAGCTCTATCGGTCACAAAAAAATGATAAAAATTTCATATGGGTACAGTGTTGCATGACTGCGCAATTGTCATTCAAATTGCCACAGCGCTGAAAGCTGGAAATTGGCCTGGGCAGGAAGGGGGTATAAGTGCCCTGTAGGCTAGTGGTTAATGACAATGGTTGTATGTTTGGGGTCATTGTCCTGATGCAAATTGGAAGCCAATTACATGCTTCCCTGATGGTATGGCATGATGGATAAGTATCTGCCTGTACTGTATATCTCAGGATTGAGGACACCATTGATATTGACCAAATCTCAAACTCCCCTTGCAGAAATGCAGCCCCAAACTTACAAAGAACATACACCGTGCTTCACTGTTGCCTGCAGACACTCATTATTGTACCGATCTCCAGCCCTTTGACAAACAAACTGCCTCCTGCTAAATCCAAATAGTTAATATTTTGACTAATCAGTCCAAAGTAACTGCTGCCATTTTTCTACACCCCAGTTTCTATGTTTTTGTGCATAGTTGAGGCACGTAACCTTCTTTCCACATTGGAGGTATGGCTTTTTGGCTTACATGAATACCACACCACTCCTAGCCAGACTTCTCCAGACAGTAGATGGGTGTAACTGGGTCCCAATGGCTTCCACCAGTTCTGTGCTAATGTCAATGCTGTACACCTCCCGATGTTGAAAGGAAGTGAGAATTATGAGTCTTTCATCTGCTGCATTAAGTTTCCTTGGCCAACCACTGCATCTATGGTCCTCATCTTAAAACCCCAGTCTGCTTTAAAATTTTTGCCTGGGAGAGACCTTGCTTATGCTGTTTAACTACCTTGTGTCTTGTTGCTGTGCTCAGTCTTGCCACCTGTGACATGACACTGTCTTCCACAACCTCATCTTAATAGCAGAGTTTGTCTGTTTCTTGCCCAGTTTTAAGCCTCCTACACAGCTGCTTCTGCATCAGTTAATGACTGTGTTTCAACCTACATATGAAATAGATGATCATTAGCACCTGCTTGGTATAATTGGTTAATCATACACCTGACTCTAATCCTATAAAATCTCTGATTTTGTGAAAGTGAAGAATTCATGCTGGTCTGAAGCCAAAAGGTAGTCACAACAAATATAGATTTAATTTCGATTTTTCTTCTGTTCGTTCAGTTTGCATTTTGTAAATTGACAAAAATAAACAATAAATATATACTTTTTTTATATTCCAATATATTTATTAGAAAACACAGACATGTCATTTGACATACAGAGAATACAAACATGGCATTTGAACATACAGCACAGCACTAGTAGTAAGCAAATAAGAAAGCATGGCAATGTCTCAAGGGCATAACAGGAACAGCATGAACAATTGTCTGATCAACCAAATTAAACATATTGGTAATCCCAGGCAGGGGAACACATATAAATCAAATAGAGCAGTCTTCATTAGAAACAGCAAACATGAACCTGGTCTCTAGAGGACCAGAGACAAGGCAAGCCTAACCAATATAGGCATTGATAGCATTATCAAAAGCTCAATAAGTGGAACAACACAATGGGAAAATATGGGGGGGGTGTAGGGAAGTGGGGGGAGGAATAGGGGAGGGTAACGGGTAGGAGGCGGGGGGGGGAAAGAAAACATACTTAAACCCCCCCCCCCATCCTCGATGTCCAGATGCCCGAGAGTAAGTTAAGTCAGAATCAGAGCTACTAGAGCCCCAAAGTCAGTGTAAGACAGTCAGCAAAGGCCCAGCAGAGAAAGAAAAAAGGAAAAAGAGAGGAAAAAAATCAGAGAAGAAAGGGAGAGTCAATCTGGGGCCTATCAAGGAACTGATATATATTGAATCCAAGGATCCTAGGTGTGGTTTTTGTGTAGTATTATTAAGGATACAGGTGAGTCGGTCATTGACCATAATCCAGTTAGCTTTATTCTTGACATAATCAAGAGGGACCATCAACTGCTTACAATATTTGGCAATAGTAATTCTTGCTGCCAGAAGTAAATATGTAATTAGTCTTGCTGACCTCTTATGGATTGCATCAGGAAATTTCTGAAATTTTCAAAGGGCAGTTTTTGGAGTCCTGTGGAATTTATTCCCGTCACAGAGTAGATCAGATTAAATATCCGAATCCAGAACCGAGTTACTATAGGGCATTGCCATCAGATATGGTACATGGTCCCCAACTGGCCACAGCATGGGAAACAGGTGGGAGATACCGTTGGATGCATTTTTGACACCCTTGTAGACCAAGTACTATCGTAATAGTTACATAGTTAGTCTGGCTGAAAAAAGACAAAAGTCCATCCAGTTCAACCATTAAAAAAAAAGTCATAATCCTACAAACACAGTTGATCCAGAGGAAGGCAAAAAAACCCAGCAAAACATGATCCAATTTGCTCCTGCAGGGGAAAAAATTCCTTCCTGATCCCCCAAGAGGCAGTCAGATATTCCCTAGATTAACTTTACCTTTAAATAGTAACCAGTTATATTCTGTGTATCTAAGAAAGAATCCAGGCCTTTTTTAAAGCAATCCACTGAGCTGGCCAGAACCAACTCTTGAGGGAGTCTATTTCACATTTTCACAGCTCTTACTGTGAAGAAACATTTCCATATTTAGAGATTAAACCTCTCTTCCTCCAGACATAAAGAGTGCCCCCTTGTCCTCTGTGATGACCTCAGGGTGAATAACTCTACACCAAGTTCACTATATGAACCATTGATGTATTTATACATGTTGATCATATCCCCCCTTAATCTCCTCTTCTCAAGAGAGAATAAATTCAGTTCCTCTAATCTTTCCTCATAGCTGAGCTCCTCCATGGCTCTTATCAGTTTGGTTGCCCTTCTCTGTACTTTCTCCATTTCCCCGATGTTCTTTTTGTGAATTGGTGCCCAAAATTGAACTGCATATTCCAGATGAGGTCTTACTAATGATTTGTACAGGGGTAAAATGATATCTCTCTCTGGAGTCTATACCTCTATCAATACAAGAGAGGATTTTGATTGCTTTAGAAACCACAGCTTGGCATTGTATGCCATTATTAAGCTTGTGATCTACCACAACTCCCAGATCTTTTTCCTACATTGATTCCCCTATTTGTACTCCCCCTAGTATGTATGATGTATGCATATTGTTAGCCCCCAAGTACCCTTACATTTATCAACATTAAGCCTCATTTGCCACATAGTTGCCCAAATAAACAGTGCATTGAGGTCGGCTTGTAAGTTGGAGACATCCTGTAAGGACGTTATGCCACTGCACAGCTTGGTGTCATCTACAAAGACTGATATGATATTTATAATCCCAGACCCTATATCATTTATAAATATATTAAAAAGTAAGGCTCCCAACACTGAACCTTGGGGTACACCAGTGACAACCCTAGGCCAGTCAGAGTATAATCATTAACCACTACTCTCTGAATTCGATCTTTTAGCCAGTTTTCTAACGATTTACATATGGATTTTTCCAAGCCTGTAGACTTTACCTTACACATTAGCTGTGTATGGGAAACTTTGACAACTTCTGTCTTTCATGAATCCATGCTGTCTGTTGCTTAAAATATTTTCTTTCCAGCAAGAACTCATCTATGTGGTTTTTTATTAAACTCTCCAGTATCTTCCCAACTATAGAAGTTAAACTAACAGGTCTATTATTGCTTGGTAAATATTTTGACCCCTTTTTAAATATTGGCATCACATTGGCCTTACGCCAATCCAGTGGTACTATGCCACTCATTAAAGAGTTCCTAAAAACTAGAAACAATGACTTTGAAATGACAGAGCTCAAATCTTTAACCACTTCCAGACCGGCCGTTGTATATAAACGGCCGGACGGTGGCACTGCAGGGTCGGGTGGCCGTCTATAAACGGCCTCCCCGCACCCTGCTTGTGCGCGCTCCCTGGGAGCATGCAGCACCGCGATCTGGTGCCCGCTGTGTCCTCCGGACACAGTGAAACACCGATCGTCGGACGGGACCTCTGTACGAGGTCCCGATCATGTGATCACTGATTGGCCAATCAGTGATCACATGCAAAGTAGTAAGCAAGATGTCACTTCTGACATCATTGCTTACTATGTGTGAAATCTGTGAATGATCACAGAGGTCACATGGTACAAGGCTATTCACAAAAGCCTTGTGCCATGTGACAAGCTATGACCAATCACAGCTCACTCAGTTCTTTTCAATGAGTGCAAGAATGCAGACAGAGAGAAAGAGAAATGATTGCTTTTATATCCTATATGGGTGTAAAAGCAATCAGTGTAAAAAAAAAAAAAAATCTTCATCACCCCTCACAAGTAGTACAGTGTCACCATGGTGACACTGTACTGCTAGGGTGACAGTATGTAAAAAAAAAAATAAAAAATAATAATATAAAAAAATAAAATAAAAATGTAAAAAAAATGTTTTAAAATTATAATTTTTGCTTATAAACTAATTTGGATTTTTTTTTTTTTTACTAAAAAGATAACAGAATAAATTTTGGCTAAGATTTATGATGAAATATTATTTATTTGCAAAATTTTATAAAAAAAACACTTTTTTTCAAATTTTTTGGACATTTCATTTACATAGCAAAAAAAATGCAAATCCCAGTGGTGAATAAATACCACCAAAATAAAGCTTTATCTATCTCAAAAAAATGGTAAAAAATTCATTTGGGTACAGTGTTGCATGACCGCGCAATTGTCATTCAAAGTGTGATAGCGCTAAAAGCTGAAAATTGCCCTGGTCAGGAAGGGGGTAAAAGTGTCCGGTCTGGAAGTGGTTAAGGACCCGTGGGTGTATGCCATCCGGTCCTGGTGCTTTATTCACCTTTATTCTGTCTAAATATTTTTGGATCATATCAATTGTGAGCCAGTGTGGATCATCTGGAGCTGTGTCAATACTATGCCCAATATGGATAAGAGCTCCCTCATACTCCTTTGTATACACAGAGTTGAAGAAAGATTTATATGTGTCCCCAGTCACCCACTCTAGATTATTTTGTAAAGGGCCTACATTCTCGGACCGGACCTTTTTACTCTTGATATATTTGAAGAATTTTTTGGTGTTGGTCCTGCTATCTTTTGCAATCTGTCGTTCGTTTTCAATCTTTGCAACCTTTATGTCCTTTTTGCATATTCTGTTATATTCTTTGTAATGTTTAAACAATGATAGCATTCCTTCATTTTTATATTTAATAAAAGCTCTTTTCTTATTATCTATAGCTTTTTTTAACTTTGGCTGTAAGCCACATAGGTTTGATTTTTAGCCTTTTAAACTTGTGTTTTATAGTTAGCCTCTATGAGGGCTATATTAATAGATACTTTAGATAAGGCATAGGAAATGTCCTGCCATTCAGGTAGATCAAAAGTTAGTTTCAAATTTTGTTTCCATTGAATCATGTAGGGGAGCTTAGAGTTTGGGTCAGTGAGGGAAGTGTATAGTATAGATATCCGTCCTTTCAAAAGCTCTCAGGACTGGCAAGAAAGTTCAAAGAATGTGAAAGCAAGAGGCCCATCTAATAAGTTAAGTTTGGATCACAGAAAAGATACAATCTGGTAATATCTAAAACTTTCATTTGGGGGCATCTGTAGTTTAGTTTTATAATGCTGTAGGGGTTATATTTGATTCCCATCAAGATAATTGCCAATCCTAAGTAGTCCTTTGTTAATCCACCATTGAAATGATGCTGGTACTAATCCAGGTGGAAACTCTGGGTTGCAAAAGAGGGGGGCCAGGGGTGTATGCGGAAAGAATAGGGACTTGCGGTGGCGTACTCTATTCCAGACTGCCAGTGAATGCGATAAAGACGGACACAATACAGGAGGGCATAAGCGGCTAGGAAGCCTCACTAGGGAGCCAATGGCGAAGGGATGGCAGGAAAGGGCCTCTATAGAAACCCAAACGGGAGCAGGCACAGTGGCTGTAGTATAGGTTAATTGGGCAATATGTGCAGCCTGAAAGTAAGCTTAAAGGTTTGTAAGGCCAAGCCCACCCCGCGGTTTTGAAGTAAACAGTGTTAGTTTGCTTATCTGGGGCCTTCTGTTACTCCAGATAAAGCGAAGGACTTCTGCTTATAGATGTAGTACTGTAAATCCACCCTCAGGTCTTCTATTGGTAAGGTCCTGAAATAGTACAGGAGCCTGGGTAAAAAAGTCATTTTGATTGAGTGGATTCTGCCAAACCAGGATAAAGAATGTTCTGACCAGTGACGGATCGTCATGTAATTTCTTAAAAAGTGGAGGATAGTTGGCCCGGCATAGAGTCTCAATAGAGGACATCAATTGAACCCCTAAATGAGGCAGGAAACGTTGTGCCCATTGAAAATGATAGACATCTTGGAGGGTCCACACTGTGGATGGAGGCAAAGAGGCATTAAGTGCAGTTGTTTTATGAGGGTTCAGAGAGAGCTTAGAAATTTGGAAAAATTGATGTAAAAAGCAAAGTAAATTAGGTAACTTGACTATGGGATCAGTAATGTACATAAGAACATCGTCCGAATAAGGCACATTTATGTTCTTCTTGCCCATGACTGATACCATGAATGTTAGAATGGGAATAATTCGCCATGGCTAAGGGCTAAATTGCTAGCATAAAAAGTAAAGGGGAAAGTGGATAACCCTGTCTCATACCGTGTTAAATAGGGAAACGCTGATGATCTATATCCTCTGATGGAAACTTGAGCTGAAGGGGAACTGTACAAAGATTGCAATAGAGAAAAGAAAATGGGGCTGAACCCAAAGGCCTTCAAAGTAGTAAATAAGTAATCCCATGTTTAGCTATCATAGTTCTTATGAAGGTCCAGTGAAAGAAGCAAAAGCTCCCTAGAAAGAGGAGCATCCCATTCAGCGTGTATAGCCGAGATCAGTGTGATAGACCAACAAGTCTGATCTACCGTTTGGCGTCCAGGTATAAAGCCTGACTGGTCCATATGAATATACTGTGCCAAAAAGGTATTAAGGTGTTGAGCTAGAAGTATAGTGAGAATTTTCAGATCACAATTAATTAACGAGATTGGACGATAATTGAGGATATTGGTAGAGTCTTTATTAGCTTTATGGATAATAATATAATAATATACACTTTATTTCCATCTAAAGGGACCACAGCACAATCTCTCAAGGAATTAACATAGAGAGCCATATATGGAACAAGATGTTCTGCAAATTTGTTATAGTAGTTGTTGGGGTGACCATCTGGACTAGGCGATTTGTGCAAAGATAACATTTTAATAGTCTGGTGGAACTCTTTACAGGTAAAAGGTTGTTCCATGAGCTCTCTATAGGCTTCCCCCAGATATGGGAGGGGTAAAGTGCGTAAATGTTTGTGTACTGAGATCGAACCGTCCCCCCTGAGGATGGCTATATAGAGTGGCATAAAAATCATAAAATTCCCGAAGAATCTTTTGGGAGTCTTGAGAAATATGGCCTCCTGAGAGTCTAATTTTAGGGAGAGCTAAATGGGAATGCTTAGGGGTAAGTTTGTGTGCTAACAGAGATCCTGGTCTGTCATGCCAAGTAAAGAATTTGTGGTTTGTCCAGTGCAATTGCTTTTCCGCCTTCGTGGTAAGACATAAATTAAATTCCAAACGGGCTTGTTCTAATTTATGTAACAGATCAGAAGGGGAACTTTACATTGCGCGATTAGGGCCTCATGTTCCTCAGATTTGGCAGCAATCATCTCATCCCGAGCTTTTTTCAATCTGGAAGATAATTGAATGAAAAAGCCTCTGACGGAGGCCTTGTGTGCTGCCCAATTAATAGCGGGTGTGGCATCTTCAGCTTTATTAATATTAAAATATACTTTAAATGGGTAGCAATGTCAAGGCAGTAAGATGCATTATTAAGGATTCGTTATTATTGAGGCGCCAATGTGGTTTAGCAAGGAGATCCGTTATATTAGAAAGCGTCAATAATACAGAATCCTGATCAGACCAAGGTGTAGATACAATTTTGGCCAAGAGCAGTTTAGATAAAAGTCCCAAGAGGAGAAACACGTGGTCAATACGAGAATAATGAATATGCGCTCTAGAGAAGTGTGAGTAGTCCTTAGAAGTGGGGTTGGCCTCCTTCCAAGCATCAATCAAGTCGTGAGGATATAATAATTGGGCAAATTTGCAGCTTTATCTAAAGAGAGATTTAGGTTTAAGCGATTGTCCGGGTGGAGTGGGGCCAGGAGCCGCTAAATAAAGCTCTTTTTGCCGGGGGTGTGATGAGAGGATCAAGGAGACATCCTCTCTGGCCGCCCGCGCATGTGCTCTCTATATATATTTTTTAAAGCATTCTTACTTTACACCATTTCTGCACACCTGCCTAAAGCCTTTGCACAGTACTGTATATGTATATCCTGCTGTTTTAAATTTTTCAACACGTTTAAGTGCCAGCCAGATACAATGCTATATATTAGGCCTTGATGTCATTTTATATGCGATATATGTTTAATATCATATTTTGTTATGTTTTTGACTAAGGTTATCCATGCCATTCTGTCCCACTGTTTTGGTAGCCCCAAGTACAGGGACATGCCAGTGTTAATGGGGGAGGGAATATAGGCAGGGGTTAGTACCTTGTTTAGTAAGGTCCCTCCCCTGGAGCTAGTGGGTAGAGTACTGTACCCCTATAAAATCTGGTGTGGGAGGAGTCTTGGGCAGAGTAATATGCATGGCTACCTCTGGAATACAGCATGTAAGCCTGTAGCCTAAGGAGAAAAGCATTGTTTGGTGTAGGCTGTAGAGATTCTGGAGGAGAATTTGAAGTTATGAATGTAAAGAGTGTGATGTAAATACCTATTAGTCTGTTGCTACCACAGTAAAATCATTAAAAGTCTGCTCATATGGACATTCCTTCATTATCAGAGGTGGGCCTCAGGCCAAGAGAATGTGAGTAACTAAGATGGTTGAGTTTGCTCCCTCTACAGGTATGTGCAGGAGCAAATCGGGGATGTTTTCAAGGTTTTTATTACTGACTGTGCCCCCCGTTAGGGAGATTCACTCTCCCTATATGTCCTGTTTACTGTTATCACTGAAAGTGATAGAACATCCCAAAGGTTTGGTTGTAACCAGAACATAAATAGAAGGGAAATCTTTCAATGGGGACACTAGTTCTGATGGCCCTTTTCACAACCAGGGACTTCATCACTTTCTAAGGGATTTCTTTTCACTCTCTGTTTTGGCTGTAGGACAGGAAGTAAAGTGAAATCTCCCCAATACAGATGGCAGAAATAAAACAGACAGGGGTTATAACCCTCCCTTACCCTATCCAAAATGAAAAAGTTTGCCTTTAGTTCAACTTTAATATTTTGAAGATGGTGAATGTTTTTAAATATGCCTCCAAGCCACACTTCAAGAAAAGGTTGTGTTCTCAAAATGCATCCGATGTATATAGTTTAATCTAAGATTCATTCAACACCAGTGTTTCTTAAGCAGTTCAGCATTTAATCAAATATGCCCAAGTTTTTAAAATGCTTAAAAGAAACAAATATACATCTGCTCCTTGGGTAAAATCACCAGGATATCTTTAGTGTGTTAATGTTTTACAGTGACAATTAGCAAACGTTCATGGCATTAAGATTGTATTTACCATAATGCCATTTGTGGGCCATTGCCTGAACACCAGGATGTGGGGGGGGGGAGATTAGGACTGAACATTCACAAACATTCACGAACTGATAACTTTTGACCAGTGTTAATTTTCACATCAAATTTTGATTTAGTTTTAGTCATAGTCTTTTGACTTCAATGCCATTTTAGTTTTGGTCTTATCTTAGTCATCTGAATTGTTTTAGTCGTATTTTAGTCGACTAAAATCTCCAGTACATTTCCGTCGACTAAAATCATTTTAGTCGGCTAAAATCTAATGGATTTAGTTAAATTGGAGTACATTTTTTAAGCATTTCTGTAGAATTTACAAACTCATTATATACTCCTGGAGTTAAAAATCTAATAACATGTTATTATTTATGGTATTAAGGTTTGAACATGCACTTCGGACACAGATTTAGCCGTTTGCCTTGATATATAACCAGTGTTAATTTTGATGTCAAAATTTCAATTTAGTTTTAGTCATAGTCTTTTGACTAAAATGCCATTTTAGTTTTAGTCGTATTGTAGTCATCTGAATTGTTTTAGTTTTAGTCATATTAGTTGACCAACATAGTGTTAATTTCATTGATGAAATTATTTTTGATGATGAAATTAACATCACTTCTTACATATTTTTCCTTCTGTTGGTCATTTCTGCACATTTTTGGGGAAGTTCAGTATGAATAATGTAGACAGAAAGCATGTGGAAAGGAGTCAGAAGACTTTTCAGAGTAAGGCTACTTTCACACTGATCCGCCTCAAAAACAGGACAAAAATGCATATACGTTTTTGCCTCATTTTTACCACACTTTTGCCGTGCTTTCTGAGCATTTTTTAAAGGACATATGACTTAAAAACTGCACCAAAAATACTTCAAAGGCGTTTTTGAGGAGCTTTTCAGGAGTTTTCCATTGATTTTAATGGGAAGAGGCATTTTTGAGGTTTTTTTTTTAACTGAACAAACATTCTCCAAAGATGCTGCAAGCAGAAGATTTTACACCGCAGCAGAAGCGCAATGCTCCAGTGTGAAAACATACATAGACATGCATAGACAAACATAGGGTAGCATTTTTCTTGAGCTTTTCAGGTGCTTTTTTTAATGCAAAAACACTTCAAAAACTCTTCAGAGTGAAAGTAGCTTTAGGAAACCTAAAACCATCTCTCCTTTCGCCTGTTTAGTGGTATGTGCAGTTGAAAGTAGCTGTGAATAAAAAGCACACAGCACAATGTTTCTAAATACGCTCTAGCAATAATTTTTATTAAAGTTATCATATGACTCATGTTTTTAGCTGCTAAACGTACTGTAGCCCACTCTTGGAAGAAACTCCCTGTATGTATGTCTTTGTATAGATGAAAGGCATCTTGGATTATGCTTAATGAACAATTTACTAGTGTGGTCAATGATACAACCAAACAATCTGAGGCGATGTGAAGCCCCATGGGCCAGCTATGTCCATGTTGTGCACTAGGGATTTTGACCTTACCTGTCCTGATTCTTGCAGTGCTCTCCATGGCTCCTTTCTCTCTGGAATTCCATTTCTACTCTTGTTGCTCTTTCTTTGCTTTTCTTTCTTCTCTGTACTTTTTGGTTTGTCTATTTATTCAGAGCACTGCCCTGCAACCTGATAAGGCTGAGAACCTGGTATTCTTTTGGATCAGTAGTTCAAGCTGTAGAGTTAGGTCCTAATGACTTACTGATGATCTTAGTAATGGAACCCTAAACAATACTTTGTCTAGTCCAGGGGTGGACTGACAACTCATGGGGCCCTTGGGCAATAGGGGATCATGGGGCCCCTGTGACCTTGCCCACACTCAAAAAAGACTATAAAAAAGGTACCAGGGCATTTCATGGGGCCCCCTACTGACCCCGGGCCCTCGGGCAGTGCCCGAGTGCTCATATGGTCAGTCCGCCCCTGGTCTAGTCCTGGGGAGCCATAGATCACTCTGGACTAGTTTTTAGGTTGCTCTCCTTGGGCTTCTTTCTCTGCTAGCTCTCCATTGCTTTTAAAAATCTGTGCCAGGGTTCTGGCTGATGTACTGTCTGAAGCAGGGGCAGACTGTCAACTCATGGGGCCCTGGGCAATGGGGGATCGGGGGGCCCCTGTGTCCTCACCACACTCAAACCAAACCCAAAAAAGCCTATGAAAGGTACCGGGGTATCTCATGGGGCTCCCTACTGACCATGGGTCCTCAATTGCTCGAATGATCAGTCCGCCCCTGGTCTGAAGTGTTGTTTTTTGATGTATATTTGTTCAATAAAAATTAAAATGATTGAAAGTAAAACCATCACATGACACAAGGGGCAGAGTTTGTACAAAAGGTCTTCGTCATTTTGGTGTACCTAGCACATTGATGATGTCTAAAGAATGCCCTGATAAATCAAACAGATCTTGAAAGAATAGTCACAATTGCTTGTGTTTCTTCTTTTGTTTGTAGGGTTAAATTTGTTATATTAAATAACAACACAATGGTCACATCAACTCGATGGTCTGAAATCATCACTCTGCCAACAGGTACAGGTTTCAATTTTGATTATCACATAGATTTATGTGTATTAACAACAATGTGTTTAGAAAATATGTGGGTTGTGGTATTATTCCTGCATATAACATCAGATTATGCAAAACTATAATACACCACATAGATCGAAAATGAAAGTATGAACTTCTTTTCCAAAAACAGAAGTGAGAATCTGCAGTCATGGAAAACAAAATAGACTGGAGGGTTTACTGAAAATGTAAAAAAAAACAAAATCTACCTAATACATAATATGATAGTCTAGGCCTTAAATATCTGCCCTATCTATAGAGCTTGACAGGCTATGTTAATTCACTAAAGGAAAACATCCAGAGAAAATAAACAAGCAATGACAGTAGAAAACTTACAATCAGGGGCGGACTGACCATTTGGAAACTCCGGCACTGCCCAAGGGCCCAGGGCCAGTAGGGGGCCCTATGAGATGCCCCTGGTACCTTTTTCATAGGCTTTTTTGAGTTTGGGCAAGGACACAGGGGCCCCATGATCCAGGACACTGGGCTTTTTTATGTGGGGCCGCATACTTGTGTACCTGTCTTTGTGCTGGGAGCTCCCAGCACAAAGACCGTGCTGTCACTGAGAGCACCGAGTCCCATTCTAACTATTGGGACCCGGGACTCCCGATTCCAGGTCACATGATCGCTCTGATAGCCTCTGATTAACTATCACAGTGATCAGTCACTGTACAGCTCGGCCCCCTTGTTTTTTCTATCTCTATGAATGGAGGAGAGAGATACACTGTATCTCTCTAATTCCTGGTATAGAGGGAAAAAATGTTTGTAAAAAAAAAAAAAAAGATAAACAAATAAATAAATAAAAAATACCTAGATCAAGGTTTGATCTAGTTCAGTGCCAGAGTTAGTGTTTGGGTCCAGGTCAGGGTCAAAGATCAGGATTTATAAAAAAAAATGGTATCAGTGTCAGTTAGTGTCAATGTCAGTGTCAGTGTGTTTTAGATTAAAAAAAAAAAGATAAAAACACAATGCGCACTATTGTTTCTGGGCTGTACTACGGGTACAAACAGCACATAACATACACATATTATGGTACTGATGTTATCATCAAGAGCTGGAGAATTTATTTTGGGTTGTTCTTTGGTGGTAGGTTATGGTAGTAACAAGAAACACACAGCTAAATAAAAAATATATATTTTTTTTTACTATTTTGGGCCAGTTTCCCTTTGATAATAAAAGAAAAATCAGGAGATATCCAAAACCATTTACCACCAAATGAAAGCCCAATTTGTCCTGAAAAAAACAAGGTATAATTCACCTGGATGTACAAAGTAGTTGTGATGATATGTACGGTTTTACTAACACATGTCAACGTTGCAGAATTGTGCTTAGGCATTTAGATTTGTTTTACCTTTAGGCGTGAAGAGGTTAACTTATAAAAATTAATTAAAGTAAAATATAGGGTAAAAAGGGTAGTCTATTTACACTGAAATAGGTAAGTGTTTCTGCTAAAATATCAGTCGTACAAGTACAGTACCTGAATAACATATAAAATAATATCATATATCCATATATTCATTGTTCCTTTCCCTTTAGGATTGGATTATAGACCTTTGGATCCATTGCCTCAAAGGCGCAGTGCTGGAATGATTATAATTGTTGTCATCCTCTCCGTCCTTTTGGCTATTTTATTGGCATGTCTCATAGCTGCACTTGTTAAGGGCAGGTAAGTACACTTTTTTTTTTCAATATGCCTTACCATGCCTTAAAGCAGAACTATAGGCAAAACTTTTTTTGCACTTTGGATAGAGCAAGGGAAGGTTATAACCGCTGTCAGATTTTTTTTTTGCCATCTGTGTCCCATTGCGGAGATTTCCCTTCGCTTCCAGTCCCATAGCCAAACAGGAAGTGAGAGGAAATCCCTGCAAATTAAGGGAATTCTTTGGGGACCACCAGGTCTTTAGAACTAGTGTCCCCATTGGAAGATTTGCCCTCTATTACTTTTCTGGGGACAAGGGGGGCACAGACAGCAATAAAAACTGACAGGTGTTCTAATCCCTTCCACTCTATCCAAAACTAGAATACAAGTTATGCCTTTAGTTATACTTTAACAGTGGACCTAATGATGGAAAACCTGTTTTTTTCTGTTTATATAACACGTCATGTATGGTGTCCTGTACAACGATGTAGACAGGCAAGAAAAAAAAGGGATATACAGTATAGAAAATGAAAGCTGTATTAATTGGCGTGCTTGTATTAATTGGCGTATGTGTAAAAAAAAAATATCTCATACAGACCTATTTGATAAGGCAAGGCAAAGTGCAATGGCTGCTAAACACAGTATGATAACTTAGAATTAGTCTAAATCGAAGAACAAATATGTCAATATAGTGACAAGAAAAAGTATGTGAACCTCTAAGGCTCCATTCACACCTATGCAGTTTACTTTTTGTCCGTTTTGCAGTGCTTTTTGCAATTCGTTTTGTGTTTTCCTACACGCATTTCGGCGAGTTTTTGATGCATTTTTACTGGGTTTTGCATTTTGTTCAGCTTTTTTTTTTTAAGTGGAATTTTTTTGTTGCTGGGCAGAATAAAAATGCAAAACATGGCAAAAACGCACTACCATGCATTTCAGCAGCTTCTCCAGTGAACTCTATTGTAGCAAAAAAGCTGCTTTTTGCTTTTAAAAGTCCCCGACCCTTTCCAAAAATGCAGCAGCTCAAAAAAGCATAGATGTGAACATGTTCCATAGGAAACCATGTTAAGTGAACTGCAGTTCTCCTGGAATACAGGACGGCCGGTGAAACGGGCTGCAGGGGACACTCCACGGGACCGAGGGACAGGTAAGTGGCTGTTTTTTAAAAGTCAGCAGCTACAGTTTTTGTAGCTGCTGACTTTTATTTTTTGGCAGGGTGAGTGGAACTCCACTTTAAGCCTTGACTTCTTAGATTAAGTAAAATGAGCATAATACTCTAACATATAAACAAATATGCGAGTGCCAAACAATAGAAAGGAAGCGACTGTGCACAAAAAAGGTAACCAATAAAACCTTGGAGTAACAATAATCAACAAGAAAGTGCAGCGCTAAAGTTAAATATACTATATATAACCCAACTAAGGTTCAATGATAGATAAAGTTCCGATATGCAATAGGTGACTGTAATATAGAGATTCTTATGCCTTGGTGACTGTGGACCCGGTATCAGTGCAATAGTGATAGTAATGAACCTTTCAGCTCTCCAGACAGGACTTGTCTGATCCCCAGGCAGAGAGGGGATCAGACAAGGTGATCAGACAAGTCCTGTCTGGAGAGCTGAAAGGTTCATCAGTGAACAAGCCTGGACGAGAAATTATCCCAGCTTCAGCTCCAGTGAATCTAGCTTGCCTGCTTCATCGTCATCAAGGTATGATGACGAAGCAGCTAAACCTATAGACTTAACTGGAGCAGTATCTGCTACAAAGACAGACATCTCACCTCCTCTCCTGCTATTCAGAGTGATTTCGGTGATAGAGTTCTTTAGCCAACAGACCTACCACCCAAGGACGGATCAGTACTTCCTAGTGGATAGTCACATACCCTGAGAGATACTACAGTTCTTGGAAAGAGTGACATCTAGAGGACGAGGATTACCTACACCAACCTCTTAGTATCCAATGTGATGACCCACCATCCCTTAGAGGGAAGACCATCCATCTCCTAACCTGTTCCTTATCAGATGACATCTGGATTATATACATAAGGTGCAATTAACATGCGCATTGCCTTTATCACTATTGCACTGATAACGGGTCCAGAGTCACCAAGGCACAAGAATCTCTATATTACAGTCACCTATTACATATCGGAACTTAATCTATCATTGATCCTTAGCTGAGCATAATACTCTGCTTGTTGGGGCTCCAGGAATGCTGTAGTCTAGAGTATGGCATACTGTATGCCTATTGGCAAGTTTAGGATCTCAAATAGCAGAATTGCTACAAAAAAATCTGGAGTCCTATACATAGCAGGTGTTTCTACAAAACATTGATTAACTTCTGTATTTTACCAGTTTGTATGCTATTCTAGAGGTTTGCAATAATTTTTGCAGCTTCATCCATTATTTTCTGCCTTATTAATTCTTACATTTTACATGTGTACTTTCATTTATAGCAAAGACATCTGCTGGTGCAAAACAATTGACAATGAAGGATTCTTGGCGAAGGAAGAGGTGGACATGGGTGAACAAGTATTAAATACCACATACTTTCCACATAATCTGTACATGACACATTCAAAACGACATACAACAAGACCAAGCACAGTGTACACAGTGTTTAAATGACTTAGTGAACCTTTGTGCTCCTAAATGTAAGATCTTTTAAAGATATCTAAAAATTGAAATGTTACATCTTAAAATCTTTGCTAATGAATATTTTATGAACAGCCACATGTTTTTACAGCCATTGTATATGTTACAGAGATATAGAGAAATAAAATCCTACGTTAAATTAGCTATATGATACCATCTACACAATTCTTTAAAAGAAAGTCACCTTCAAGGGGTGATTAAAGATTAATTTTACTAAAAGTCTATGTTTCAGTTTTAAGTGGTTACTGCCAAACGAAGGCCCCATTCACATTTGGGAAATTAGGAATCACGGGCAGAATCAGAACAAATCTGCCCATGATTCCAATTGAAGCAAAATGCATGATGCCCGTTTGGGTGACATGCACCCCGATTGGAACCCCAAACAGTGTGTGATTTCATCACAATTGTTCAGCGACGAAACATGCATGTAAAATCGTGCCTGGCTGAGCGCCAAAATGTGGTCCCTGAGCTTCTTTGGTGCAACAAACCTGCATAGGGCAGCTCATTCAAGTGAATTGGCTGCTTTATGCACAACACATGGAAAATCGTGTGAATCACACTTTTAAAATTGCTAGCAGGAAGCCAAGTTCCCACTAAGCGATATGTGAATGGGGCCCAAAATTACATGCTAGATACTTCTTGGGACTCCAAAGACAATAATGGCATTGGAATTCCCATTTTCTGCCAACAAATTCAGCTATTACAAAGCAAAATCATAGTGTCATATTCCCCATATGATGGTGCAATAAACAAATAGCTTCCTGTGGAGCAAACAAATAGTTGGGGAATAGACTTTCAAGCTGACACCCTAATGATGCTTTCTATGACTTTATTGGTTGTCCAAATACAAATTTCTGTGGACAAATGGTGCCACCAAAGTCTCGACAAACAAAAAGCCAATGGGTGATTTAACCCACCAGTGCCCAAATATTTTTCTCTTTGAAAGTCCTATTTAGTTGGTTGTTAAGGTTAATGCAATTATTGTTTGTATGTGTTTTTCTTTTAACCTCTTGCCCTCCAGAGGATTTACCCCTCTTCCTGACCAAACCATTTTTTGTGACACAGCACTGCGTTACTTTAGCTGACACCCAAATGAAATTTACGTCCTTTTTTTTCCCACAAAGAGAGCTTTCTTTTGGTGGTATTTTTTATCACCTGTGCGTTTTTTATTTTTTGCGGTATAAACAAAAAAAGACTGACAATTTTGAGAAAAAACAGTATTTTTGACTTTTTGCTATTAAACATGTCCAGTAAACAAATTTTAAAAAATCAAATTTCGACAAAAATTTAGGCCAAAATGTATTCTGCTGCATGTCTTTGCTAAAAAAAATCCCAATACATGTAAATGAATTGGTTTACATGAAAGTTATAGCTTTTACAAATGGCGGTATAGATACTGGAATTTTTTTTTATAATTCTTTTTTTTTTTACTAGTAATGGCGGCGATCAGCGACTTATAGCTGGACTGCAGCAGGCATTCTGACACTGGGGGAACTGACTTAGTGTCATTAACATCCCTAGTGACACCGATACAGTGATCAGTGCTAATAAAAAAAACACTGACATTGTACTAATGGCACTGGACCGGAAGGGGTTAACATCTGGGTGATCAAAGGGTTAACTGTGTGCTGTGTGCTGTTTTACTGTGTGCTGTGAGTGTGCTTCACTGTAAGCATACTGCTTTGTATGGTTCTGCTATGCCAAGCCATACAAAGCAGCGTGCAGGAGCTGACAGGGGAGAGATCTGTGTTGTTTATACAAAGGATTCTCCCCGTTGGAGATACTCGGCAATCAACAGGTGCTGGCGGGACCCGGTGATTGACAGCCAAGGTCACAAATGGTGGCGTAGGTAGGACGCATGCGGAGTGTGTGCGCCCCCTACTCGGAACTGCAAAATCACATATATACGTGGTTTTGCGCACCCGTGTCGCCCTGTAGCAGTATTTTTGCTATAGGGCGGCGTGGCAGCGGTTAATAAATGAAACCAGTTTCTTTGGGTTCTACAGATTTTTTAAGGGTGTTCTTAGTAAAACAGAGGTTTTATAATGCCCTCTTATTTTAGGTGTTTCTAGTATACTGGAATTGTTACAGCATACAAAAAATAGTCAAAAAGTCAGCCTGCATGTTTGGAAATGTTTGAGTAGTACTCTATTGCTGTCTTGCAATGTGTATTACCTGAAGTCTGCCAAAATAATATGTGCAAAACAGACTATAGTAAGAAGGGCGACCCACCAAAACCTACAATATGTTACTAGTTAAGCCTGTACACTTTTAAAAGATTGTTCTTGGGGATTGCTTTCAAAACAATATAGTTGATGGTGTGTATATTTTCTAATAATTCTATGACTAGTGAGATATTGATTTTTTTTCACTCAATAAAATATTTCCTTCAACATATAATGGTCTAAACTTGTTTATTCAATCCCTTTTTCTGGGCTGTATAATGTACTAGAATAATGTCAGATAGAATCTGATGGACTGCTCTGAGAAAATGGGCATTTATTTTCCCTGAGGATGCTTTTTGTTCATAAGATCCAATGTGATGACTAGGTGTATCTAATTGTTGTCTATCAGAAAAGCTGTTTTATGTAGATTTTAGTTGCATAGTATCAAAATGCCTGGGCCTCAGGTAAACGTATATCACCTGTCCAAGGGAGGACTTGGACTTGGACAGACATCGATCAGAGTCGGACCCGGTCTGAACAACTAATATTACCTATATATTCAGACCTACGATCAGTGGTTGTGGCAAGTATTGCACTTCTTACATGTCATGTGACAAAATGCCAAGAGCTGCAAAGGAATTTGTGAAAGGTGTATCACAATAAACCATAAATAAGAAACCCTGACTTTTTTTTTAGCCTACAGAAATCTGTCTCTACCATGAAAAGGCAAGTTGGTTGTGTTAGTTCCCAAGGCAAAAGGTTTCCAGTCCTCCTCTTCACCTGTCGTATACAGTGAATATAAAAAGTCTACACACCCCGGTTAAAATGTCAAGTTTCTGTGATTTAAAAAAGAGACAAAGATAAATCATTTTAGAACTTTTTAAACCTTTAATGTAACCTATAAACTGTACAACTCAGTTGAACAACAAACTGAAATCTTTTAGGTGGAGGGAAGTAAAAATAAAAAACTAAAATAATATGGTTGCATAAGTGTGCACACCCTTAAACTAATACTTTGTTGAAGCACCTTTTGATTTTATTCCAGCACTCAGTCTTTTTGGGTATGAGTCTATCAGCATGGCACATCTTGATTTGACAATATTTGCCCACTCTTCCTTGCAAAAACTCTCCAAATCTGTCAGATTGTGAGGGCATCTTCTGTGCACAGCCCTCTTCAGATCACTCCACAAATTCAGGTCTGGGCTCTTACTGGGCCATTCCAAAACTTTTAATCTTTTTTCTGGTGATTTGCTGATTTGGATGTATGCTTTGGTTTCCTCTTCATGTTCAGCTTTCTAGCAGAAGCCTGAAGGTTTTGTGCCAATATTGACTGGTATTTGGAACTGTTCATAATTCCCTCTACCTTGATTAAGGCCCCAGTTCCAGCTGAAAAAAAACAGCCCCAAAGCATGATACAGCCACCACCATGCTTCACTGTAGGTATGGTGTTCTTTTGGTGATGTGCAGTGTTGTTTTTTGCACCAAACATATCTTTTGGAATTATGGCCAAAAAAGTTCAACCTTGGTTTCATCAGACCATAACACATTTTCCCACATGCTTTTGGGAGACGTCAGATGTGTTTTTGAAAAATGTAGCCTGGCTTGGATGTTTTTCTTCGTAAGAAAAGGCTTCCGTCTTGCCACTCTACCCCATAGCCCAGACACATGAAGAATATGGGAGATTGTTGTCACATGTACCACACAGCCAGTAATTGCCAGATATTCCTGAAGCTCCTTTAATGTTGCTGTAGACCTCTTGGCAGCCTCCCAGACCAGTTTTCTTCTCATCTTTTTCATCAATTTTGGAATGTCCAGTTCTTGGTAATGTCACTGTTGCACCATATTTTCTCCACTTGATGATAACTGTCTTCACTGTGTTCCATGGTATATCTAATGCCTTGGAAATTCTTTTGTACCCTTCTTCTGACTGATACCTTTTAATAATGAGACCCCTCTGATGCTTTGGAAGCTCTCTGTGGACCATGGCTTTTGCTGTAGGATGCGACTAAGAAAATGTCAGGAAAGACCTACTAGAACAGCTGAACTTTATTTGGGGTTAATCAGAGGCAAGTGTGTACTGACTCCTATTTAACATGATTTTGAATGTGATTGCTTAATTCTGAACATAGCTACATCCCCAGTTATTAGAGGATGTGCCCACTTATGAAACCAAAATATTTAAGTTTTTTATGTTAACTTCCCCTCCTGAAAGATTTCAGTTTGTTTTTCAATTGAGTTGTACAATATATAGGTCACATTAAAGGTGGAAAAAGTTCTTAAATTATTTATCTTTTTACATCACAGAAACCTGACATTTTAACAGGGGTGTGTAGACTTTTTATATCTACTGTAGATATAAATATAGAACTCAGTTAAAGAGTATGAGCATAATGATTCTCATAAAACAGTGCCAAATTTGCATATAACCAAAAACATAAATATGATATACCATAAATGAAAATACAATAAAAAAGGAAAAATTGAGGGCCACTTCTGCTTTCCCATATCAGACATCTGCCTTTGAAAGGCTTTGCCAGCAGCGTCCGGGCGCCCCGGGCCTTATCTCCCTTCTTTACGCAGCTTTGAACAGATGCTCGTCGCACACTTCTCTTTCATATGTAGTTCAGTGGGAACGCGACCTGGGAGTGGCTGTGGATCCGGAGGACTGGAATAAAGCCTGGTCACTCATAGCTAAATGTTCGTTTAATACGACCACGCTGGAAGCAGCCTATAAGGTATTGTTTCGTTGGTATTGGGTGCCGGCTCGTTTGGCCCAGGCTAACCCTGCCTGTAGTGATCGATGTTTTCGGGGTTGTGGCCATCGTGGCGATGTACTGCATATCTGGTGGTCATGCCCGAGGTTGGTTCGTTTTTGGTCTCGTGTGTTTGGCCTCCTTTTCACTTTGTTTCATCTCTCCATACGCCGGGATGCTCGGTATGCTTTGCTTCATTGCCCCATACCGGGCCTCTTGGCTCGTCAGCAGCGATTGGCTTCCTATTTGTTTTTATCGGCCACTAGGACAATTGCCCAGGCCTGGAAGAGTCCGTTTGTACTTTTTCAGGGGGTGCGGGATCGTATGACTACTATGATGCTCAATGAACAGATGTCGAGTATATGCAATGACTCTCAACATAAATTTTTGAAAATATGGGAACCGTGGTTGCAATATGCCTTTCCCACGCTCCCCCCGGCCAGTGTAGGGAGGTGATGGAGTTTTGTATTGGCGCTCATGGACCCTTGCTCTCTGGTGTGTGTTTTTGTTTTTTCTCTTTCTTTCTTCTCTGCTTTTCTTCTTTCCTTTTCTGTTTGTTTTGATGTGACAGTGGACAGCTGTCTTTAGTTGCGATAATCTGAGTTTCACTGATGTTATTGTAACCTATGTGCCATTGATAGCCCCTACGTGGGCATACGTTTTGCCTTATTGGAATTAGAGCGTTGTCTGCTCTATTATACATTTTCTATCGGTGCAATTGATAGCCCCTGCGTGGGCGTGTTTTGTTGCCTCTGTTTTATACTGTTTAAAATTAATAAAAACCATTGAAATACAAAAAAGGAAAAATTGGAATTAGTTAGGAATTATCGATTCTTCCACCAAGGTGTAGTAGGGTGTGCTGAAAAAAGTCAAATAAACCTTGATAGTTCTTATATGAGAGATCTCTATATTCCAAGGGTTCACTCCAGCACCGTTGTGTTCTTTAAGTGACTAGCACCCCATCAAAGTGAACACTCTCCAGAACATGGTGAAAACAAAGCATAACTAGATATCCTCCTTTAAACTCGCTAAACTCCACCATTCAGACAAGTCCAATAGGTCCAATGCATAGATAAAAAATACAAACACACAACATAGCGTAACTCCATATGAAAACTTTATTGCCAGTATTCCCCTTTAAAATGACACTCACATAAAACGTCAAAAATTGTGCTTCACTTAGATTCAAATATTAGTCACCGCATGGATAAAGATGCTAACTTCTAACCACACTTCTGTGTACAGCCCTCTGTTGCACTTCCGGGTGGGGGAGGTTACATCACATCCGGTGAACGTGCTGACGTCAACTGGTCACGCACTGATGCGTTTCGTCATTACAACTTCCTCTGGGGGTGTAACCATGCGTGAAAAGAGGTGGCTTTTTAAAGCCAGTACTTTTAACCCTTTACTTCTACATTCAAATCTACTACCACCATCTAGTGGGTAAAAACCAATATCACGGCCCACACTAAAATTAACACAGCTTAAATAGCATTGAGAAAAACAAGTTATTAAATATAAAAATAAAGTAATATAAATATAGCATAGTAATAATAAATCAACAGCTATATTTATACATCTTCTATGCTAATATGTCAGTTAATAATTCCAATTATTTTATTCAGAGATATATATATACAAACAAACATCAGTAATCACTTATAAAGCAATTAATGTCTATCTCTACTTTCAAACCTTTTGGTACCAAAGAATCAGTCATACAGTATATATCTACTTTGTCTCCCTTTTAGATAATTCTCTCACCCTATTTGACACCCGCCATGAATGAGGGATAGTGTCAATACCCCAACATGTTAAACCGGAGGTGTCACAAGATAGCCTGCACTTTTTTGTTTGTGTATTCTATTTCTTACCTCCTTGCTGCAGTACTGCCCCTGATTCCTTTCACATGTGTGGTTAGCTGTGCTCACCTATGGGCGTCGTCTGCTATTCTCTGGGTTTTATTTCCTTTCCTTCCATCACTTCCTGGCCCACTTCCTAGTTTGCTTGTCTATATAAGACAAGATATAAGATAAGTTCTCTGAGCTCCTGTCTGTTGCTACGCTTGTATCTTGTATCTGACTACCCGTGCACCGACCCCGGCTTTGTCCACTGATCTCCGCTGATCTCCACCTGTCCTGACCTCGGCTTGTCAATCGGCTTCCCTGTTGTCTCCTTGATTACACTCTCCTCACGCCATTGGTCTCCGCATCCTCAGCTGGGTGTACCTGGGGGCCGCGACCTGGTTCCAGCTTGCTGCAAGTCCATCCCCACCATCAGGGGCTCTGGTGAAGAAGCAGGCTGGGGCTTAGACTCTGGGGAATCCCGAGTTGGCGGTCTACAAGGGCTCACTACCACAGGTTCGTTACAGGAGGGGACTTTATTATGATGTTTCCTAAAGTGCATAGACACACTATGATATGTATATCCTATTGTGATATTATGAAGATGTTCACTAATTCTGTTAAGATGTCTTTTAGTCTAACCTATATAGATAAGACCATATGGGCATAAACCACATGATTATCTCACATGTAATAAATTCTGAGACATCAAACTTTTTCCCATTAGCTGACGATCTAAACTTAGTAATGCCTCTCACTCTCTTTTTAACTATATTGCATGCCATACATCTATAGCATGCAAAAAAAACAGATTTTTTTCCAAAACATTTCCAATTTGGCAGGTGGATCAAGTACCTTCTTTACTACCCTATGCCCAAAATGAGGGGCCTTCCTGTAAATAAACAAAGGTCTAGCTGGTATAACAGATCCCAGTACTCTGTCCATCTGTAGAACATGCCAATGATTGGCAAAAATGTTCTCCACTTCTCTGTATTTGGTATGGAAATCAGAGATGAAGCCCCATTGCTGGTTGTTTTTGACCTCATCAGGTTTCTTATCCATTAGACCTTTTTCTCTTGGTATACTAAACACCTCTTTTATAGTATCCTGCAAACTTTCCTTCTTATAACCTTTTTCTATAAATCTGTTTTTATTTATTTGTGATTGGGCCAGAAAATTAGAGTCAAGGCAACAATTCCTTCTGACTCTCATTATCTGGCCTTTGGGGATATTTTAAAACCACAAAGGATGATGACCAATAAACCATGGTAAATAATTATTAGGTCTGTGGGCTTAAAATACGTTTTAGTCAACAGAACATTGTCCCGTATAAACATATTAATATCCAAAAAATGTATTTCTTCCTTACTATACTGGTGTTCCAACTTAATATTACTGGTATTATTATTAAGCGAATTCAGAAACTTCATATCTTGCCCAAATAAAGAACAGGTCATCAATAAACCTTCTGTAGAGTAATATTTGTTTAAACCCATGTTTAAAGATAAATGTATCCTCCCATTCTGCCATGAAAAGGTTTGCTATGATTGGCGCGAATCTCGCGCCCGTTGCTACTCCCTCCTCTGGGAGAAGAAATCACCATGGTACCAAAAATATTAGTGAGAAAGGCAAGAATCAAGGGATTTCCTCAAAAAGTTTTTTTGTACATGAGCAATGTCTGTCCTTTTGCTCAATGCTCAATTAATACCCAATAATTATTCACTTAATAATAATAACAGTAATATTAAGTTGGAAGACAAGTATAGTAAGGAAGAAATACACTTTTTGGATATTAATATCTTTAGAAAGGACAATGTTCTGTTGACTAAAACTTAAATGCAAAATACTCACCATGCTTCTTATCAAATTCCTTGGGGTGTCTACTTTCCAAAAAGGGGTAATTTGGGGGGGGATTGTACTATTCTGGCATTTCAGGGCCTCCGAAACTGTGATAGGTAGTCAGGAAGAGTAATGAGGAAATAAAGCACTTTAAAAGCCTGAAGGTGCTTACTGGATGTTAGGGTCCTGTGTTTGGCTAGGCTGCCAAAAAGTCTCTCAGATTTGGTATCCCCATACTCGGGAGAAGTAGCAGAATGTATTTTGGGGAGTAATTCCACATATACCCATGGCATGTGCGAGCAATAAATAATTTAAGTGACAATTTTGTGTAAAAAAATATTTAAATAATTTTAATATATATAAAGTATTTTTTGCTAGGAATTTACTTTGAACCCCCAAATATTATATATATTTTTAAAGCAGACACCCTAGTGAATAAAATGGTGGGTGCTGCAAATTTTTATGTTACATAGTACTCACGCAGCGATTTTTCAAACACAAATTTTTTGAACAAAATATACTTTTTTTACTTTTAATGCACAAAACACAATATATTGGCCAATTGTTTGGTAAAATATAAAAGATGATGGTATGTCAAATACCAAACATGACATGCTTTAAAACTGCACACGCCCCATGCAACGGTGACAAACTGCATACATTTTTAATATCCATAGGCAATGCTTTAAAAGCATTTACAGGCTACCATTTTAGATTTACAGAGGAGGTCTAGTGCTAAAATTACTGCCCTCGATCTGACATTCATGGAAATACCTCACATGCATCGTGCAACCGCTGTTTACATACCGACACATGGCAATCGCTTGTGCACGCAGTTGTGCGCACGGGGGTGGGGGCGAGGGTGCTTTTTTTTTGCTTTTTTTTAATTCTGATTTTTTAAATTCGTTTTACCCTGTCCATTTAATTTTGTTGTTGGATCACTTTTATTGTTATCACAGGGAATGTAAATATCCCCTGTGACAGCAATAGGCATTCACAGGTATTCTTTTCTGAGAAATCTGGGGTCTATTAGACTCTAGATATCTCCTCTGTCCTTACATCATCTGATCCCACCAAGATTGGTGTGATCAGATGCTTTCCCAATTTAAAAATGGCGCTGTTTATATCCTGCGAAACTGAAGTGATTAAATGCTTGTTACTTTCGGTTTTCTAGACTATAGAGATGATTGGAGTCATTTCGATTTCCAATAAGCTCTATAGTCAGCTGACAGAAACACCAGCTGCATTCTCAGGTCCCTCGGATGGCACGGGACTGCCCGAGAAAGCTGTGGAAGGCAACGAGGGGGGGGGGGGGAGGGGGCGCATCTCCTCCCACTGCTTGTAAAGCAATCCTGTGGCTAATTAGCCACTAGTATAGCTTTTACATGAAAGCCGATCACTAGTTGAAAAAAATAATACCAGGATGATGCCTGCAGCTGCAGCCATCATGCTGGTATAACCACTCCAGTGATGTAACAGTACGTAGCTGGTCTTTGTTGGGTATATACAGTGTCTTGAAAAAAAAAATTCCTACCCCATTTTCCACATTGTGTCATGTTACAACTAGAGATGAGCGAATCGAACCAGGCGAAGTGGAATTCGATTCGAATTTCAGGAAAAATTTGATTCGCGTCGAATCCGAATATTAGCCTACTTCGGGTGCGCGAATCGGATTTTTCCCGATCAGCCGGCAAAAGTGTCCCTGCAGAGAGCTCCGCTATTTCTGACAGTTCTCTGACAGTTCCTTCACATGTACAGCGGTTGAAACATTGTATCTATTTGTTTCCATTTAGGATACAGATGTTTTTATTCGGAAACAGATACAATGTTTCAACCGCTGTAAATGTGAAAGTCAGAGAACTGTCAGAAATAGAGGAACTCTGCAGATACACTTTTTGCCGGTTTGGAATTATTCTTATTTTCATCCTACTTCTTCTTCTTCTTCTTCATCCTCATCCTCAGAAGAAGAAGAAGAGGATGAGGATGAGGATGAAGAAGAAGAAGAAGAAGAAGTAGGATGAAAATAAGAAGAATTCCAAGCCGGCAAAAAGTGTATCTGCAGAGCTCCTCTAAGTGTATCTGCAGAATAGAGGAGCTCTGCAGATACACTTTTTGCCGGCTTGGAATTCTTCTTATTTTCATCCTACTTCTTCTTCTTCTTCTTCTTCCTCTTCATCCTCATCCTCATCCTCTTCTTCTTCTTCTGAGGATGAGGATGAAGAAGAAGAAGAAGTAGGATGAAAATAAGAAGAATTCCAAGCCGGCAAAAAGTGTATCTGCAGAGCTCCTCTATTCTGCAGATACACTTAGAGGAGCTCTGCAGATACACTTTTTGCCGGCTTGGAATTCTTCTTATTTTCATCCTACTTCTTCTTCTTCTTCTTCCTCTTCATCCTCATCCTCTTCTTCTTCTTCTGAGGATGAGGATGAAGAAGAAGAAGAAGAAGAAGTAGGATGAAAATAAGAAGAATTCCAAGCCGGCAAAAAGTGTATCTGCAGAGCTCCTCTAAGTGTATCTGCAGAATAGAGGAGCTCTACAGATACACTTTTTGCCGGCTTGGAATTCTTCTTATTTTCATCCTACTTCTTCTTCTTCTTCTTCTTCCTCTTCATCCTCATCCTCTTCTTCTTCTTCTGAGGATGAGGATGAAGAAGAAGAAGAAGAAGTAGGATGAAAATAAGAAGAATTCCAAGCCGGCAAAAAGTGTATCTGCAGATCTCCTCTATTCTGCAGATACACTTAGAGGAGCTCTGCAGATACACTTTTTGCCGGCTTGGAATTCTTCTTATTTTCATCCTACTTCTTCTTCTTCTTCCTCTTCATCCTCATCCTCTTCTTCTTCTTCTGAGGATGAGGATGAAGAAGAAGAAGAAGAAGTAGGATGAAAATAAGAAGAATTCCAAGCCGGCAAAAAGTGTATCTGCAGAGCTCCTCTAAGTGTATCTGCAGAATAGAGGAGCTCTGCAGATACACTTTTTTCCGGCTTGGAATTCTTCTTATTTTCATCCTACTTCTTCTTCTTCTTCATCCTCATCCTCATCCTCAGAAGAAGAGGATGAGGATGAGGATGAAGAAGAAGAAGAAGAAGAAGTAGGATGAAAATAAGAAGAATTCCAAGCCGGCAAAAAGTGTATCTGCAGAGCTCCTCTATTCTGCAGATACACTTAGAGGAGCTCTGCAGATACACTTTTTGCCGGCTTGGAATTCTTCTTATTTTCATCCTACTTCTTCTTCTTCTTCCTCTTCATCCTCTTCTTCTTCTTCTGAGGATGAAGAAGAAGAAGAAGAAGAAGAAGAAGTAGGATGAAAATAAGAAGAATTCCAAGCCGGCAAAAAGTGTATCTGCAGAGCTCCTCTAAGTGTATCTGCAGAATAGAGGAGCTCTGCAGATACACTTTTTGCCGGCTTGGAATTCTTCTTATTTTCATCCTACTTCTTCTTCTTCTTCCTCTTCATCCTCATCCTCTTCTTCTTCTTCTGAGGATGAGGATGAAGAAGAAGAAGTAGGATGAAAATAAGAAGAATTCCAAGCCGGCAAAAAGTGTATCTGCAGAGCTCCTCTATTCTGCAGATACACTTAGAGGAGCTCTGCAGATACACTTTTTGCCGGCTTGGAATTCTTCTTATTTTCATCCTACTACTTTTTCTTCTTCTTCTTCCTCTTCATCCTCATCCTCATCCTCTTCTTCTTCTGAGGATGAGGATGAAGAAGAAGAATAAGAAGTAGGATGAAAATAAGAAGAATTCCAAGCCGGCAAAAGTGTATCTGCAGAGCTCCTCTATTCTGCAGATACACTTAGAGGAGCTCTGCAGATACACTTTTTGCCGGCTTGGAATTCTTCATATTTTCATCCTACTTCTTCTTCTTCATCCTCATCCTCATCCTCAGAAGAAGAAGAAGAAGAAGAAGAGGATGAGGATGAAGAAGAAGAAGAAGAAGTAGGATGAAAATAAGAAGAATTCCAAGCCGGCAAAAAGTGTATCTGCAGAGCTCCGCTAAGTGTATCTGCAGAGCTCCGCTATTTCTGACAGTTCTGTGACATTCCCTCCATACAGCGGTTGAAACATTGTATCTATTTGTTTCCATTTATGGAAACAAATAGATACAATGTTTCAACCGCTGTATGGAGTGAATGTCACAGAACTGTCAGAAATAGGCTATTTCTGACAGTTCTGTGACATTCCCTCCATACAGCGGTTGAAACTCCTTCTTCTCATCCTTCTCCTTCTCCTTCTTCTCATCCTTCTCCATCTTCTCATCCTTCTCCTTCTTCTCATCCTTCTCCTTCTTCTCATCCTCCTTCTCATCCTTCTCCTTCTTCTCATCCTTCTTCTCATCCTTCTCCTTCTTCTCATCCTTCTCCTTCTTCTCATCCTTCTCCTTCTTCTCATCCTTCTTCTTCTTCTCATCCTTCTTCTTCTCATCCTTCTCCTTCTTCTCATCCTTCTTCTCATCCTTCTCCTTCTTCTCATCCTGCTTCTCATCCTTCTTCTCATCCTTCTCCTTCTTCTCATCCTTCTCCTTCTTCTCATCCTTCTCCTTCTTCTCATCCTTCTCCTTCTTCTCATCCTTCTCATCCTTCTCCTTCTCCTTCTTCTCATCCTTCTCCTTCTCCTTCTTCTCATCCTTCTCCTTCTTCTCATCCTTCTCCTTCTTCTCATCCTTCTCCTTCTCCTTCTCCTTCTCCTTCTCCTTGTCCCTTCCTCATCTCCAAGGGCATTTAAATTAAAGGTACAGTGTTCTGCACTAATTTAAAGGCTCTCTGAAGCCTAGAAACCCTTTTAATAAGTTAAATTCGTAGCGAATTAATTTGCATCGAATCGAATTTCTTCCTCAAATTCGGCGAATCAGCCGAATCGAATTTTTGAATAATTCGCTCATCTCTAGTTACAACCAAAAACGAAAAAGGTATTTTGGAATTTTATGTGATAGACCAACACAAAGTTGCATATAATTGTGAAGTGGAAGGAAAATGAATATCTGGAAAGTGTGGCATGCATTTGTATTCGGCCCTCTTTACTCTGATACCCCTAACTAAAATCTAGTGGAACCAATTGCCTTCAGAAGTCGCTTAATTAGTAAATAGAGTCCACCTGTGTGTAATTTAATTAGTATAAATACAGCTGTTCTGTGAAGCCCTCAGAGGTTTGTTAGAGAACATTGGTGAACAAACAGCATCGTGAAGGCCAAGGAACACACCAGGCAGGTCAGGGATAAAGTTGTGGAGAAGTTTAAAGCAGGGTTAGGTTAAAAATAATATCCCAAGCTTTGAACATCTTCAGGGAGCACTGTTCAATCCATCATCCGAAAATGGAAAGGGTATGGCACAACTGCAAACCTAAAAAGACAACGCCATCTACCTAAAGTGTCAGGCCTGGCAAGGAGAGCATTAATCAGAGAAGCAGTCAAGAGGCCTGTGGTAACTCTGATGGAGCTGCAGAGATCCATATTTAAGGTGGGAGAATCTGTCCACAGGACAACTATTAGTCGTGCACTCCATAAATCTGGCCTTTATGGAAGAGTGGCAAGAAGAAAGCCATTGTTGAAAGAAATCTATAAGAAGTCCTGTTTGCAGTTTGTGAGAAACCATGTGTGGGACACAGCAAACATGTGGAAGAAGGTGCTCTGATCATCTGAGACCAAAATGTAACGTTTTGGGGGGCGTGGCTTGGATATGGCTGTGTAAGGATGCATTTCTCTAGAGCTCCCTCCAGCTCTACATCCATTATCTGCAGCCTACAAAAGACTAAGGACTCTGGTGGGACCCAGGCCCAGTCGACCATTCAACATTTCTTCCTGGGAACCTCCATTGCCATTTCCCGGCCTTCCATGGCGGACTCATGTGGTGGCGTGGCTGAGAATGGCCTCCCGCTGCAAATGGTGGCGTCCTTTGCTCCATCCGGGGACTCGGATGCCTTTTCAGACCTCCCTGTGGCGCTGGCCTCCCCACCTCCTGACCTTGCTCCCCCCTCAATGGAGCCCACTTACCTGCGAGAATATGTGGACATCCGAGAACTCCTGCAGGACCTCCCTACAAGGGCCGATATTGAGGCCTTGCTTCTCCGTGTGACCGAGGCCCATAAACAAGACCCCCAGGTAATCTGCACTGATGTACAGCAGTTATTTGAACGTTTGTCGCAAGAGGAGGCACGGGGGGGCTATGGAGACAGGGTCGCGGCAGTAGAGTGGGAACAAGCCTGTTAGGCGGACACTGTGGTGACCCTGCAGCTCCACATGGAGGACCTGGAAGACTGGAGCCGATGAAATAACTTGCGGCTTCAGTGGACTTCCTGAAGCCATGGTACCGGAGGATCTGCGAGATACAGTTATCGCCATATTCTTCCGAGTGCTCGATACAACTCCACCGGAACCCATAGAGCTTGATAGGGTGCATAGAGCACTAGGCCCCAAATCAGTCCACCCTAACAGACCACGGGACATCATCTGCCGCTTACATCGGTACACGCATAAAGAATTGATACTGCAGAGAGCCTGGACTGTGGGGGAAGTCGATTTTGACCGGGCAACCATCAAGATATAATCTGACCTGTCGAGAGCAACCCTACAACGTTGAGCATTTTTGAGACCCCTAGGTCTGTCGTACCGAAGGGGGTTTCCTTTCTCCCTGATGATCAGTGCTTCTTCCTTTGGTGGTTTTTAATTGCCACTGGGTTTTTTACTTTTTTTGTGCTATAAACAGAAAAAACTATTTTTTTTATAAAAAGCGTGTTTTTCTTAGTTATAGAATTTTGCAAATAAGTAACTTTTCTTCATAAATTTTAAGCAAAATTTATACTTCTACATTTATTTGGTAAAAATAACCCAAATCAGTGTACATTTTTGGTCTGTGAGAACATTATAGAGTCTGCAAGCTATGGTACCAATCATTGAAAATTGATCTCAATTGATCACACCTGATGTACTCATTTCTTGAGGCCCTAACATGCCCGGACAGTACAAATACCTCCCAAATAACCTCTTTTTGGAAAGTAGACAGTCCAAGGTATTTAGTAAGATGCATAGTGAGTTTTTTGAAGTTGTAATTTTTTTCCACAATTCTTTGGAAAATGAAGAAATTGAATAAAATATGGGTTTTTTTTCCACAAAAATGTCATATTAACTAGGTATTTCTCACACACGTCATAGGCATACTTGCAGTTACACCCCAAAACACGTTAGGCTACTTTTCCTGAGTATGGTGATACCACGTGTGTGAGACTTTTTCACAGCCTAGACACATAGATAGGCCCAACATCCAAGGAAAACCTTCAGGCGTTATCCACTTTAAGACTAGTTTGCCTTATGACACTTTTTGTTTACAAGTACAAATCAATATTTTTGCTAGAACTTAGAACCCCCAAACATTATATATTTTTTAGCAGAGGCCCTAGAGAATAAAATGGTGGGTTTCGCTAATTTTTAGGTCATGTGGTATTTGCACAGCGGTTTTTCTAAACCAATTTTACATGCTAATGCAAAAATACACTTTATTATATTTTAATGCACACAAACACAATATAATACCCAATTTTTTTCTAAAATATAAAATATGACGTTGCACCAAGTAAATAGATATCAAACATGGTTTAAAATTGAGCACGCTTGTGAAATAGCACCATACTTTGGTAATTAAATATCTCCATAGACAACGTTTTATAAGCCTTTACAGGTTACCAGTTTAGAGTTACAGAAGAGATCTGGTGCTCGAATTATTGCTCTAGCTCTGACCTTCAAGTACCTCACATTTGTGGTGCGATTTATTTTATACATGCGTAGGGAATTTGGCTTTGTGAGAGTGCATGGGGGGACAGGTGTGCTTTACATTTTTAATTTTATTTATTGGTGGGACATTGGTACACGGACAGATGTTTCTGTGCACTTGTACACTGTGAAAGATGTTGTTCTCCCACCAGCGGACGGACACCGACAGATGTTGATGCTGCAATGGAACACTATTGCTTTCTAGCTCCCTGGTCTCCACCTCCCACGCCCGACTGCAGGACTTCTCCAGGACTTCCCCCATCCTCTGGAAGTCACTACCCCAATCCATCAGACTGTCACCTACCCTCCTCACCTTTGGGCGCACCCTGAAAACCCATCTCTTCAGGGAAGCCTACCCCACCCTCACCTAACTGCCGATCTCCTCCACTCCTCCTACCACTCCATCCCCCACAGCCACTTCCTCCTGTGCCACTATCCCCTCCCTCCTAGATTGTAAGCTCGAAAGAGCAGGGCCCTCGAACCCCTCATGTATTGTTTTGTTACTGTATTGTCTCATGTACTGTCCCCCACTATAATGTACAGAGCTGAGCAAACCTTTTGGCGCTATATAAATACTGTATAATAATAATAATATTGCAGATGTTTTATGCACTGGTACACTGTGACAGATGTTGATGTGACACTAGTACACTGCGACAGATGATTTGTGCACTGGTACACTGGCACAGATGTTGCTGTGACACTGGCACAGATGTTGATGTGACACTTGGACATTAACAGATGGTGCTTCATGTACTGTGTGGGGCTTGCAGCAATCTGTGTGTTCTTTACAAAGCTGAATGCTTATATAATCAATTATGCAGATAGCTGTCACAGGTTTGCAGCATCCCCCTCTACTCGCCTCTCACTGAGCTCAGCGGGTAAAGCTGACACAGAGACACGTGTCTATGTTTACACTGAATGATGGCTGTGATTGGACACAGCCATCATGTGATCTGGAAGGCCAATCACAGTGCTGATGCCCTGATCTGTGATGTGCTGTGTCTGAGGGACACAGCCATCACAGGATCGCTCAGCTGCTCGGCCCTGAGGCTACGCGAGGATCACGTTCTAAGAGGATGTTCAGGAACGTCCTCCCACATAAATGGCCAGGTGGGAAACAGTTAACATGACACCCAAGGCAAGTGCCCGCTAGGCTCCAGCTTTGTCCCAGCCCTGGCTGTAGTAGTAATGGAGAGAGCACTTAAAGTGGAACAAAACTCAAAAAGTAGAGATATGCTATTTTATAAGGTCCATTTAGAAATTTTATTGTGCCTAAGCAATGAGAAATGTACTTTTGTTTAGAATGTATCCTGAAAAATAACAGTGCACTTCCTGGTATGTGACAGTGCCTAGACACTCCTGTGCCTACGGCCTCATAGTTGTACATACAGTATGTAGTGTGAGGTGTGATGCTGTTCACACACATATAGATTTTTTTTCTGTTTACCCTGCAGGCTGAATTGTAAAAGTCTAACAGATTTCTACATCCATGCTACACAGTGCAGAATGACACATATCCCCTGTTGTATTTTGAGAGCCAGCCCTGCCAGTTATCAAAATACTCGAACAGCGGCTGCATCTGATTGGATTCACACACTGTGTGTCCAACAATTTTACACTTGGCTCCTTCAATTTTTCAATTAAGGGATGTTGGGCGGGAGGCAGGAACTGGCTGAAATTCTTACAGGTTTGGCATGAGATTTGGTGATCTCACTTCTGTGTTGTCCACAGTTCTCCACCAGGAGGCTCTGACATAAAGAAGGATGGTGCAAAAATCACAGAAATAGATGGTTCAAAAATCACAGAAATAGAAAGAGACCAACTGCAGGTCTGGAAAAAAATAAATTTTAACTTAGAGAAATGTGGTTTGGTCTCTGGCATTAAAACTGACCATAGATTTTTTTTTTTTTGATCTGCCAGCGGGCTGAACAAAAAAAAAAAATACTGATTCCTCCATCCACACACTTACCCCCAGTTCACATCTATGGGGCCGTGCGGGCCGCGTTTTGCACAGGCACAAGAGCCCATTCATTTGAATGGACTCCCGTGCCCCGTGACACGCAGGGAAGAAGTCCCTGCACTTCTTACGAAAACGCAGCCCGCACGGGAACCTCGGTTCCCAGTACGGTTGCGTCTTCCAGTGCAGGCGGCGAGCCATTAGAACTAATGCACCCGCCCTCGGGTCCGCATTTCTCTGTGCGGGTGGTGCGGCTGCACGGATTTTCATGCAGATCCGCAGTGGCACCACCCGCACAGATGTGAACCTAGGATTAGGGTGGATAATGGGATTCTTCCTGCTGTGACATTGGGGGATATTTACTAAAACTAGGGTTGCCATCTCATCCCTTTAAAAACAAAAACATATTAATTACACAGCTTCTGTGGCTAATTAAGGTGGTGATTAAACTCACTTGGTGCCTTATTTGCATTAAATTAGCCTCAGGACCTGTGTAATTAATGTGTTCAGTTTTAAAGGGCTGGAGTGGCAACCCTAACTAAAACTAGAGCACCCAGAATCTGGTACAGCTCTGCATGGTGACCAATCAGCTTCTAGGTTTTATTGAACAAGCTGAAACTAGAAGCTGATTGGTTAGGATGCACAGCTGCTCCAGATTCCGTGTGTTCCAGTTTTAATAAACCCCGTTGTATTCTGACAGCGGGACTGTATAGTAACCAATCAGCTTCTAGATGTTTAACATGTGTTTTGCTATACAAAATGATTGTGTGTGAAGGAAAAAGCAGCTTTTTTTTGGTTTGATGTTGCATACAGAAATATAGTTGTTTGTGTGGTTTTTGGCTCTACTAGACAGTTTTGCTTTAGTTACCAATTTAGTCTTTTAGGCTGGCCATAGGTAGATTGAAAGTTGGTCAGTTCAACAGGGAACAGCCAAATTTTGATCCATGTGTTTCCATGCCTGTTTGATAGAAGTGGATTGTTGGATCAACTTTTGTTGAACGTGCTTGTTGGAATTTCCTTTCTCAGTTAGCTGCAGCTGCTGATCAGTTTATTCTGACAGCAAAAAGTCCCGCTGTCAGAATACAACGGGGTTTACTAAAACTGGAACACACAGAATCCGGAGCAGCTGTGCATCCTAACCAATCAGCTTCTAGCTTCAGCTGGTTCAATTAAGTATTGACTATAACATAAGAGGACGCACTCTCCTTGTGCATTACCATGATAACAAATTTATTAAAGGACAGATCACAAATGGATACTCACAAGCAGACCATAAAAACAGATATCGAGCCAAATCTTTCAGTTCCAAACAATGGGGTCCTATCCCAGGACTTCCCTTCTTTAGAGCTGAATCAACTGAAGGTACTAGAGATGAGCGAATTATTCAAAAATTCGATTCGGCTGATTCGCCGAATTCGCGGAATAAATTTGATTCGAGGCGAATATATTCGCTGCGAATTTAACTTATAAAAAGGGTGTTTCTAGGCTTCAGAGAGCCTTTATATTAGTGCAGAACACTGTACCTTTAATTTAAATGCCCTTGGAGTCTGCTGGGGAAGAGAAATAATACTGTCAGTCAGTATGACATGCAGATGAGTGCCGTCGATCTTAGAATCACCGCACACTTCACTCATTTGGGCAGTCACGGGGCCAAAACCAGAGTGTGGAGCCACAGTGTGGCGGTGGAGGCAGCAGCAATGGGAGGCCATACAGCACCCTATGACAAAATGGAACCCACCAGCAGTGTGAGGAGACCTGAAAGTGGCACATGGCAGAGTGTGGCGATGGAGACAGCAGCAATGGGAGGCCGTACAGGGACCCATGACACACTCTGGACCTGGCAGCAGCATGAGGAGGCGGTACAGGGGCCCATGACAGATTACGGGCCTGGCAGCAGCAGTGGGCGGGCGGTGGATGCAGCAGTATTCGGAAGCCAAACACAGGCCTCGGTTAAAAAGCGGAAGCCGTCAGCAGCGTGAGCAGACGACAGAGGCACATGGCGCAGGGTGGCGGTGGAGGCAGCAGTATTCGGAAGCCATACACAGGCCTAGGTTAAAAAGCGGAAGCCGTCAGCAGCGTGAGCAGACGACAGAGGCACATGGCGCAGGGTGGCGGTGGAGGCAGCAGTATTCGGAAGCCATACACAGGCCTAGGTTAAAAAGCGGAAGCTGTCAGCAGCGTGAGCAGACGACAGAGACACATGGCGCAGGGTGGCGGTGGATGCAGCAGTATTCGGAAGCAAAACACAGGCCTCGGTTAAAAAGCGGAAGCCGTCAGCAGCGTGAGCAGACGACAGAGGCACATGGCGCAGGGTGGCGGTGGAGGCAGCAGCAATGGAATGCCATACAGCACCCTATCACAAAATGGAACCCACCAACAGTGTAAGGAGACCTGAAAGTGGCACATGGCAGAGTCTGGCGATGAAGTCAGCAGCAATGGGAGGCCGTACAGGGACCCATGACACACTCTGGACCTGGCAGCAGCAAGAGGAGGCGGTACAGGGGCCCATGGCAGAGTGGCGAAGCGTAAGCAGCTTAAATTGAAGGCCATACAGAGGCCTATGTTAAAAATAATAACATGTTTGGGGCATGATTCATGGCGGATTTAGTCAGTTGTGTCAGGAACTGGTGGTTTGAAATCCAGACTAATCCACGCCTGATTCATTTTCACAAACGTGAGTCTCTCCACACTTTGGGTGGACAGTCGTGTCCTCCGCGGAGTTACAATACCTCCTGCCGCACTAAACACGCGCTCCGATGCCACGCTACTGGCCGGGCATGACAGCCTTTCAAGGGCAAATTCAGCTAGTTGGGGCCAAAGGTCAAGTTTCGTTGCCCAGTAGTCAAGGGGATTGTCTACCTCGGTTGGCAGGGTGCTGTCCAAGTAGGCCCGAGCCTGTTGTTTGAGGTCCTGCTCCAGGTCCACCTGATGCTGCTGCTGCTGCGGCTGGTTAGTAGTTTCCTCACTGCGCTGGTGAAGAAAGCTACTCATCATCGACTGCAGACTGAGGCAGCCGCTGCTGGTGGAGCTGCCACTGCTCCTACCACCCCACCCCTCCCCTGCTGCCATGGCAGCGGAACGCGAGCGCACAGGGCCCACAGTGTCTGAGGATGGACGTTGGCGCAGAAAGGCAGAGACCAACTGACTACATAGGTGGTTTTTATAGTACTTTATTTTGGCCTCCCTCTCAGCAGGTGTGAAAAAGGCCACCATTTTTGAACGGTAGCGAGGGTCCAACAAGGTGGACAGCCAAAAGTCATCCCTCTGTCTGATGGTTATTATTCGGCTGTCGCTACGCAAGCAACCGAGCATGCTATGGGCCATTTGTGCCAAGGAATGCGAGGGACTCCCTGCCTCCATCTCCACAGCATACTGCCACGGTGCGTCTGGGTCCTCTGTCTCCTCCTCCTCCTCTACCAGATGCTCCTGCTCCTCCACTCCTGTCCGCTGAGTGGAAAAACCACCCATTTCACTCAATAATTCCTGAGCACCAATGTCCTCCTCTACCTCCTCCTCTTCTTCCTGTCCTGCCCCCACAGGGGTCATGTGGCGTTGAGATCTGTGCGCCACGTCTACCGCACCCTGACCAGCCATTGTTAACAGCATTTGTTCCAGGACGTGCAACAGAGGAATGACGTCGTTCATCCCATAGTCCTGCCGACTCACGAATAGCGTGGCCTCCTCAAAGGGCCTGAGCAAGCGGCAGGTGTCACGCATGAGCTGCCAATGGCTGACATCTAAGTTACACAGGGGAGTACCTTTATCCGCTTGTAACATCAGGAAATTGGTGATGGCCTTTCGCTGTTCGTAAAGGCGGTCTAACATATGTAGGGTTGAATTCCACCTTGTTGCAACGTCGCAGATCAGGCGATGCTGTGGAATTCCGTTCTGCCGCTGCAGCTCAAGGAGGGTGTGCTTTGCGGTGTAGGAATGGCTGAAATGCATGCAAAGTTTACGTGACATTTTAAGGATGTCTTGCAGTGGGATGGTGGATTTTAGGAACCGCTTGACAACCAGATTGAACACGTGAGCCATGCATGGCGCATGGCACAACCTTCCTTGACGCAGAGCAGACACCATGTTCTTTCCGTTGTCGGTCAACATGGTTCCGATTTTCAGTTTGCGCGGAGACAGCCATCTGTCGATTTCTCTGTTCATTACATTCAGAAGTTCCTCCCCTGTGTGACTACGTTCGCCAAGGCATACCAGGTGCAGCACAGCGTGACACCGTTGCGCCCTGCACATGTGATATGCCGGTCGGGTAATGGGACTTGGCACGGGGGTGGCGGCTGAGGACACGGCGGAAGAAGAGGTGGTAGAGGCGGACATCTTTGCTGGACCAAGGACGTGCAAACGTGGAGGCAAAAGCGGCGTGACCTGTCCAAGTTGCTGGTGCGGCGGTGCCGGCACCACGTTCACCCAGTAGGCCGTAAATGACATGTACTGTCCCTGACCGTAGTTACAGCTCCACACGTCGGCGCTGCCGTGCACTTTGGCAGAGACCGACATGCTCAAAGACTGGCCCACCATCTCTTCTACATGTGAATGCAGGGCTGGCACTGCCTTTTTGGCGAAGAAATGCCGGCTTGGCACTCTCCACCGCGGCTCGGCACAAGCCATCATTTCTCGGAAAGGTGCTGAGTCCACCACTTGGAAAGGGAGGGACTGCAGCACCAGCAACTTGGACAGGAGGACGTTCAGCTTCTGCACCATCGGGTGCGTGCTCGCAAACTGTTGTCTCTTGGAAACGGATTCCAAGAAAGACTGCTGACGGAATCCGTAAAGAGGAGTAGCAGGAGAAGGAGCATCTGAACGAGCGGAAGATGCCAACGAGCGACAACTCCCCTCAGCAGAGGTGTTGGAGCCTTGACTGGCTGATAGAGGACGATTGACGTCGGGTGACGGAGCAAGTAACGGAGCGGGTGATGGAGCGGGGGCTGGGGCAGGCAGAACCGCCGTATCTTTATCACGGTTTTCCCAGGCCACCGAATGGCGATGCTGCATATGCTGACGCAACGCTGTAGTCCCAACATGGGCCCCCTGGCCACGCTTGACTTTCTGGCCACATAGTCGACATACGGCTACGTTTACTTCCTCGGGCGGCTTGACGAAAAATTGCCACACCGCCGAGTAGGAAACTTTGCCCCCGCTACTCCTCACTGGCTGACTGCTACTTCCTCCGTGCACACCGGCACCACTACTGGCCGTGGTGGTAGGCTGCAGTGGAGCTGGTGCTCTACTCCGTGGCCGTTTGCCTCCACTGACACTGCTGCGACCCTGCTGCCTCCTGGGCAACCCACCGACTGTTTTGCTCGCTGGCAAGCTGGCACCCTCTTCTCCTGATGATGCGGAAGCAATAGCCTGATGACGACGAGGCTGCCAAGTGCGATCAGCCTCATCATCATCAATTAGGGTCTCCGCGTCACTACTAGCCCCCTCGGCTGCGTGTGGGTCAGGAGACAGACCTGTCTCTAGACCGGCTACCGAGCCACTCTCCTCGCCAGTACTTCTTCGCCTGGCTGCTGAAGAGGCGGATGTCTCCCCCCGTTCCTGACCGCCCTCTGTTAGCTCTTCCTCACTGTACAGTGGGGCTGAGCCCACAGCATGCGATACTTCACTTGGTGAGGGAACACCAAAGGACAGGGGCAGGTAGAGGACACGTGATTTCAGTGGGCTTGTTCCCGGGCCATGCCAACTAACGGTTGTGTCTGACGTACCCACCGACCGTTGGCTGTAGGTGTCAGAGGTGACCTGGGAAGAGGAAGACGACCGAGCCAACCAATCGATGATGGCAGGGTTGTCGGTGGAGACACGACCGCTGGATGACACCGGGAGCACTGGCCTCTGGCTGCGACTAGTGCTGCCTCGACCCCTTCCTCTGCTGCCACGTCTGCTCGCTCCTGAAACATTGCCTCCTCTGCCACTCCTCTGCGTGTTGTCTGACATACTCTTTAATTCAATAAGCACCCCAAACATAAAACAGGATTTAACTCTTTGAACGTACAATAGTGGTTGTGAAGCAGAAAGTAACGATTCTGTGTCCCTGAGTAACAATTCTGTGTCCCTGAGTAACGATTCTGTGTCCCTGAGTAACGATTCTGTGTCCCTCAGTAACAATTCTGTGTCCCTGAGTAACGATTCTGTGTCCCTCAGTAACGATTCTGTGTCCCTGAGTAACGATTCTGTGTCCCTCAGTAACAATTCTGTGTCCCTGAGTAACGATTCTGTGTCCCTGAGTAACGATTCTGTGTCCCTCAGTAACGATTCTGTGTCCCTGAGTAACGATTCTGTGTCCCTGAGTAACGATTCTGTGTCCCTGAGTAACGATTCTGTGTCCCTGAGTAACGATTCTGTGTCCCTGAGTAACGATTCTGTGTCCCTGAGTAACGATTCTGTGTCCCTGAGTAACGATTCTGTGTCTGTCCCTGAGTAACGATTCTGTGTCCCTGAGTAACGATTCTGTGTCCCTGAGTAACGATTCTGTGTCCCTCAGTAACGATTCTGTGTCCCTGAGTAACGATTCTGTGTCCCTGAGTAACGATTCTGTGTCCCTCAGTAACGATTCTGTGTCCCTCAGTAACGATTCTGTGTCCCTGAGTAACGATTCTGTGTCCCTGAGTAACGATTCTGTGTCCCTGAGTAACGATTCTGTGTCCCTGAGTAACGATTCTGTGTCCCTCAGTAACGATTCTGTGTCCCTCAGTAACAATTCTGTGTCCCTGAGTAACAATTCTGTGTCCCTGAGTAACAATTCTGTGTCCCTGAGTAACGATTCTGTGTCCCTGAGTAACGATTCTGTGTCCCTGAGTAACGATTCTGTGTCTGTCCCTGAGTAACGATTCTGTGTCCCTGAGTAACAATTCTGTGTCCCTGAGTAACGATTCTGTGTCCCTGAGTAACGATTCTGTGTCCCTGAGTAACGATTCTGTGGCCCTAAAGTCTCTGTGGCTCTAACTCTGACCCTAATACAGACAGGTCTGTCTCTCTTGAATGACCGGAGGCTAATGGAGAATTCTAAGATGGCCGCGATTTATAGCTCCACCATTACACAGTGCTGGCTGGCTGGCTGCTGATTGGCTAATGCGATCACATGTCATGAATGAATGCATTATGGGTCAGCGCGCCTTGTCTGCGCGCCTTCCCAGAGATCCCCGCACCGTCGCCACACATGTCGCCGCCATTTTTGGGAAAATTCGATTCGTGCATCCGAAGTTTGCTAATTTTCGGATTCGGCGCGAATCGAATTTTTCCTAATCCTCGAAACGAATTCCACTTCGCCATGTTCGATTCGCTCATCTCTAGAAGGTACCAATGCCCCATATATAGAGGAAATCACATGTGTTAAGCAACTCCACAGCCCCTGGACGTACAATGGGAGGGACCAACACTGAAGAATATATGTAAAAGAAATGAAAATGCACATATATGAGAATACATATATTTTTCAGTGTTAGTTGCTATGCTATACATACTGTACATTTTTGTGTATTTCACTTTTATGCTATTTTTGGTCTATGTACAACCCCTGGGTGCCAATGCCGCAAGTCTGGTGGAACTTAATGTGGTTTCTTCCCCTCCCCTTGTGGACACATTATGGGTTTGCATTTGAACCAGCCTAATATAGCTGGTTCCCACAGCAATGTGACACCAGATGATACTTCCACCTGTCATGCAGGCGCGTTTCCACATGAGACGAGTGCTTCCAGTATCAATAGATCTCTGGCTTGCTTGCCAGTGCGCATGCACTTCCATCTGAGATGGGTGCGAGCTTGTGCACTGGCGATTACGTACTTTTGGCGCATCATCCGGTATCAACAGCTCTCTGGCTTGCGTTCCAGGCGTCGCCACGTGTCTTCTGGTGGCAATTTGTTCTCTAGCCCATCCAGCACACCAGTGCAGACTATCTGCTTCACTCATCAGTAAGTTGCCATCATCAATATTTGATGTTACTTTTAGAGAGCATATATTGGTATTTTATATAGCGATCTTTCTGGAGTTCAGTCCAGATAAGTGCATCTATATGAATGTCATTTTATGCCCTGGCAATTGCAAACACTCTTTACACCTATTGCAGTGGGGTTTTTTTTGTCACATGTACAATTTCCATTATGGGTTCAGGGAACTACAGCTGGAGGCTCTTTTTGGTAGCTGTGAACCTGTTAGGTTGATGTATAGCAGATATGCCACAGGGCAATAATACTAGGTGGACCTTGGTGGGTCCCTCCCATTGTGTGTCCAAACACAACAGCACTCAAATCTTGGTGCTCCATAATTTCACACAGTATTTGTCACTTGATAAGGTGCAGCCCTCCACAGACCGGGGAATCTTAGAACTGTCAAGAAAATACACAACAGGGTGCACTCTCCTCCTGAGTTGTGTATTACCATGATAACAAATTTGTTAAAGGATAGATCACAAATGGATACTCACAAGCAGACCATAAAAACAGAGATCAAGCCAAATCTTTCAGTTCCAAACAATGGGGTCCTGTCCCAGAACTTCCCGGTTGGAATAACTGATGCGTTTCGGGAGATAGACTCCCTTCCTCAGAGCTGAATCAACCAAAGGTGCCAATGCCCCATATATAGAGGAAATTACATGTGTTAATCATCGCCACACCCCCTTGTGGACGTACAATGGGAGGGACCAACACTGAAGAATATATGTAAAAGAAATGAAAATGCACATATATGAGAATACATATCTATGTGAATGTCATTTTATACTCTGGCAATTGTAAACTCTCTTTACACTTATTGCAATATTTTTTGAGGAAATCACATTTGTTAATTATCGCCACACCCCCTCGTGGACACACAATGGGAGGGACCCATCAAAGTCCACCTAGTATTATTGCCCTCTGGCATATCCACTATACATCAACCTTACAGGTTCACAACTACCAAAAAGAGCCTCCAGCTGCAGGTCCCTGAACCCATAATGGAAATTGTACATGTGACAAAAAAAACCCACTGCAATAGGTGTAAAGAGTGTTTGCAATTGCCAGGGCATAAAATGACATTCATATACAGTAGATGCACTTATCTGGACTGTACTCCAGAAAGATCGCTATATAAAATACCAATATATGTTCTCTCTAAATGTAACATCAAATATTGATGATGGCAACTTACTGATGAGTGAAGCAGATAGTCTGCACTGATGTGCTGGGTGAACTAGAGATCAGATTGCCACCAGAAGACATGTGGCGACACCTGGAACGCAAGCCAGAGAGCTGTTGATACCGGATGATGCACCAAAAGTACGTAATCGCCAGTGCGCAATCGCGCACCCATCTCAGATGGAAGTGCATGCGCACTGGCAAGCAAGCCAGAGAGCTATTGATACTGGAAGTGCATCATTGCCAGCGCACATGCGTCCAGTCATCTCATGTGGAAACACGCCTGCATGACAGGTGGAAGTATCATCTGGTGTCACGTTGCGGTGGGAACCAACTATATTAGGCTGGTTCAAGTGCAAACCCATAATGTGTCCACAAGGGGAGGGGAAGTAACCACATTGAGTTCCACTAGAAATGCGGTATTGGCAAAGCACCCAAGGGTTGTACATAGACCAAAAATAGCATAAAAGTGAAATACACAAAAATGTATGTATAGCATAGCAACCAACACTGAAGAATATACAGTTGCAAGAAAAAGGATGTGAACCCCCTGGGATTAGGTGGAGTTTTGCATGAATTGGGCATAAAATGTGCTCTGAACCTCATCTAAGTCACAACAATAGAAGAACACAGTCTGCTGAACATAATACTACACAAACATTAGATGTTGCCATGGTTTCATTGCACATAACATGTAAACATTCACAGTGCAGGGAGGAAAAAGTATGTGAACCTTTGGACTTAATAACTGGCTGACCCTCCTTTGGCAGCAATAACCTCAACCAAACGTTTCCTGTAGTTGCAGATCAGACCTAAACTGGAGTAATTTTGGACCACTCCTCACAAAACTGTTTCAGTGTAGCGATATTCTTGGGATGTCTGGTGTGAATCGCTCTCTTAAGGTCATGCCACAGCATTTCAATTGGGTTGAGGTCAGGACTCTGATTGGGCCACTCCAGAAGGCGTATTCTGTGCTGTTGCAGCCATTATTTTGTTGAATTACTTGTATGCTTTGGGTCATTGTCCTGTTGCATCACCTATCCTCTGCGGAGCTTCAGTTGGCGGACAGATGGTCGTACGTTTTCCTGCAAAATGTCTTGATAAACTCTGGAATTCATTTTTCCATCAATGACAACAATCCGTCCAGGCCCTGAGGCAGCAAAGCAGCCCCAAATCATGATGCTCCCTCCGCCATGTTTTACAGTGGGGATGAGGTTTTGATGTTGGTTTGCTGTGCCTTTTTTTCTCCACACATAGTGTTGTGTGTTCTTCCCAAACAACTCAATCTTGGTTTCATCTGTCCACGGTATATTTTGCCAGTAGTGCTGTGGAACATCCAGGTGCTCTTTTGCAAACTTCAAACGTGCTGCAATATTCTTTTTGGACAGCAATGGCTTCCTCCGTGGTGTCCTCCCATGTACTCCATTCTTGTTTAATGTTTTCCTTATTGTAGATGTGTCAACAAAAATGTTAGCATGTGCCAGAGATTTCTGTAGGTCTTTAGCTGACACTCTGGGATTCTTCTTTACCTCATGCAGCATTCTGCGCTGTGCTCTTGCAGTCATTTTTACAGGACGACCATGCCTAGGGAGAGTAGCAACAGTGCTAAACTTTCTCCATTTGTAGACAGTCTGTCTTACCGTGGACACATGAACATCAGGGCTTTTGGAGATACTTTTGTAACCCTTTCCAGCTTCATGCAAGTCAACAATTCTTGATCGTAGGTCTTCTGAGAGCTCTTTTCTGCGAGGCATGGTTCACATCAGACAGTGCTTCTTAAAACCAGTAAACCCAAAACAGGTGTGTGTTTTTTAAGGGCAGGACAGCTGTCAGAAACACATCCAGTATCATCACACTGATTGGAGTCAAGGTTGGCTCACTCCTGGCTCCAATTAGCTCTGGGAGAAGTCATTAAGCTTGGGCCTCACATACTTTTTCCTCCCTGCACTGTGAATGTTTACATGTTATGTGCAATTAAACCATGGCAACATCTAATGTTTGTGTAGTATTATGTTCAGCAGACTGTGTTCTTCTATTGTTGTGACTTAGATGACGTTCAGAGCACATTTTATGCCCAATTCATGCAAAACTCCACGTAATCCCAAGGGGTTCACATACTTTTTCTTGCAACTGTATGTATTCTCATACATGTGCATTTTCATTTCTTTTACATATATTCTTCAGTGTTGGTCCCTACCTTTGTACATCATCTTTGTACACCATCGCCACAGGGGCTGTGGCGATGGTTAACACATGTGATTTCCTCTATATATGGGGCATTGGCACCTTCAGTTGATTCAGCTCTGAGGATGGGAAGTTCAGGGACAGAACCCCATTTTTTTGGAACTGAAAGATTTGGCTTGATATCTGTTTTTATGGTCTGCTTGTGAGTATCCATTTGTGATCTGTCCTTTAATAAATTTGTTAGCATGGTAATGCACAAGGAGAGTGCGTCCTATGTTATTGTCAATGCTTAATTGAACCAGCTGAAGCTAGAAGCTGATTGGTTAGGATGCACAGCTTCTCCGGATTCTGTGTGTTCCAGTTTTAATAAACCCCGTTGTATTCTGACAGCGGGACTTTTTGCTGTCAGAATAAACTGATCAGCAGCTGCAGCTAACTGAGAAAGGAAATTTCAACAAGCACGTTCAACAAAAGTTGATCCAACAATCCACTTCTATCAAACAGGCATGGAAACACATGGATCGAAGTTTGGCTGTTCCCTGTTGAACTGGTCAACTTTCAATCCATTTATGGCCAGCCTAAAAGACTAAATTGGTACCTAAAGCAAAACTGTCTAATAGCGCCAAAAACAACTATATTTGTGTATGCAACATCCAACCCGAAAAAGCTGCATTTTCCTTCACACACACTCATTTTGTATAGCAAAACACATGTTAAAACCATGGTGAGTGCACATAAGTATTTAGGAATCCCCACCCTTCCACATTCTCCAATTAGCAAAGTGACTCACAACATACTTTCACACGAATAATGTAATGTAAACAGTCCTCCTGTTATCACTCATATTAAAGATCATATTGCATGTATCTGCTGAGTCACTGGTCACTATGAATATTAATGTACAGAAGGAGATACCCATGGAAGGTATATATGGATTTTTGCATATTCCATTACGTTCTATCCAATAAAGGTCAATCTCCAAGCTTTCACCATTCAAAGCACAGTCAGCACAACTGAAATAACCGAGGACAGCTGCCAGCAGTCCAAATGCCTCAAAATAAAGCTGCCAGTCAGGGAGCAGAACTGGTAGGGTAAGGAAAAGCCTACACCCGACTAGCTTTGCCAGCCTCAGGTGGCTACACCAGAGGAAAGTACTGTTTGCCGCCCTCTCACGCTAGGTAGACGAAAATCTAATGACATCACGCGAGCAGTTCACTACGTCATTCTGTGTGTCCATCCACCCATAGTGCAGCCTCCTAAAAAATTGGAGCATAATTGGGATATTGGGTCATTGAATAAGTACAAAATATTTTATGTGGAAGGGAACATGATCATCTTGTTTTACAAAGAGAAACTAGATGGATTTGGGACCTCAAAGCCTCGACCTCTCAGGGGTTGAATGACAGTTTGAACTTTAGTCCACTTTTGTACTATATTTATTCATACGTATATTTTTAATTTACTTTTGGTCTATTTTATTTATTTATTTTTATAATAGTTATATAAATTATTCTGGTTCAGGCTTACCCTTACCCTGCCAGCTTCCCTTTTGGACTGGCAATGTTCCTGGGATGACACCTTCCTGGCACACAATGAGTATACATTTTATTTTTGAGGCATTTGTGATTATAGCAAGACTACTGGTACCAACCTTTGTGATGCACATTTGACTTCATGGAACTATCCATGGTCGTTACTCATTACGAGTAGCCTTTCCTGTTTTCATTTATTTTGTGCTGTGAATTTTTACATGTACTAGTGGTTGAACTCATTGGGAGATTTGTGGACTGAGGTTTACATAGTAATATGACACAGATTGCATTGGATGGCAGCATTTTTCCCTAAATACTGTGCCACATGCTTGAGGACACAAACTGGCAGATACTTCCACAGTATGACTGCCATCCCCTCTGTAGAACATTTTACACACCTTGGATATTGCACTATAAATCTCTGCTTAGTTCTCAGGAGTTATCAAAACATATCTTGATGGATATCAACTCTGTATGATTCCTGTGCCTTCACAAAATGTCGCAATAATGTCAGTCTTCAGTGGAGTCATGCACTGATGCTATCACTGGATCTTCCTAACATTTTGATGACACTAACCATGGCACCTTTTTTTATATACAGAGTACAATTACTGTACATGTTTGCTTCATGTTACTTAAGTTATGCTGAAGTGCTAATTGTGCTCCAAAAAGTTCAGCTTTAAGGACTGGTCCCCCGCTCCAAATGAGGAAATGGCACCTTTGGGGAGCTGGGGGGGAAGCGAGTAACCCATTTTGACAGGTACTCGCTCTCACAGATCCTTCAACTGTTGTCCAACCAGCCTGGAGAGCAGCTTCTCACCAGCAGGGACTATGGCGTGGCACTGATACTCAGAGTCGCCTATCTACTCTATGCTTTATTCCCTACCTAGTAGTTTCTAATCTAACATTCAACCAGACCTTTAACTACCAGAAGTGGCTGTCAGATGCCTAACCTAGCTCTAGTCTGTGCTGGTTAGCGAACCCTAAGCTAAAACTAACTATAGAATCCCAGACCAGAAAGGACAGGGTTTACTAAAATAACAGGAGCTGCATATAAACTCTATTGCAATAAACAGGTTCACCTACTAATATACAGCAAGGTGACCACTACACACCTGATCTGAGTGAAAATACAGCAGCAGTGTGTTTAAGGCCATGCAGCTCCGTTCTCTCTCTCTTCCTCTCTCTCTCTCTCTCTACTTCCTCCTTCTGGGGTTTCCAAAGCCCCTCCCAGAGACAGAAAGTGTTAATACACATTTATGTATAAAACTTTAATATTAGCAGCCTACACTACTTGGGAATGGGGCGCAGTGGAAATTCTTTTATACTTATGTGTATTCACCATGGTTTTTAACATGTGTTTTGATATACTGTAAATTATTGGAACGTGATAACAACTTCTTTTTCCCTCTTTTTCTGCTTCTCTGGCTTATTGCTTACAAGAACAAAATTGTTATGTAGTTTTTGAGTCTGTTAGGTTAACTTTTTGTACCAATGATAAAGGACAGCCCTGGCTCTACCAAGATGGCCACCTCCACTTTGCAATGCAAGGCATAGCAAGTCAATATTTGGGAAAAAGCAGCTGCAGGGAGACAACAGGCAGTACTGGTGGCTACTTTCTTGCTCTCTGCTTGTCTTTTTTTAGGGCACAGTTTGCAGAACTCAGTTTCCATTTAAGTCACCTTGAGAAGATATAAACTGGAAATGTATCAAAGAAATAGTGCAGCGCTTAAATTAATAGTCCTCAGTAATTCCCGATCAGTGGATATTCCTCAATTTAGAATGGAAGAAATGCCCACTCACCGGAACTACACTTGGTACAGTGCAGTGTATGAATATTATTCCCTGGTGTCACTGGAAGTGTACATCTGGTTCAGCACTTGGAAGAGTATCCCTCTCTGGATCAAGCAGGTCCAGGATCACAACAATTTAGGCTCTGACACAGAGTTCCCCTTAAGGGATGTATGGGTGTTGCTTTTACAGTAGTACGAACCTCCCTCTCTGGATGGATTCGGAGTAACACAGCTTCTCTCCCTCAGCATCACTTCTCTACACAGGGCAGTGCCATGACACCGACTACGTCACACGCACAGAACCCCGCCTACTAGAATCGGACCGGCCAATTAGTGCTCCTGAGAGCTCCGGAGCTCTATGGCGCGGCCAGATTTTGTGAAAATGTCTCATGTGCTCTAAAAGAGGCACAGCATGCTTCAATGGAAATATCTGTCTAGCACAGGTGCTTGAATTTGGCGCATGCTGGGCCACTTTTAAAATGCATGCAAGACACTTTTGCAAAATCTGTCTCTGTGCGCCAAAAGAAAGTTGGTCCGAATTAGCTCCACTTTCGTAAGATACTGTACAAACTGTTGCTATTTTATTTTGAATTTGGAGCACGTGTTGTGCAACAAAGTAGAGCAAATTAGAACCACCTGAATTTGGAGCACAAGTCACTGTCAGAATCACAAATGTCAGGTATTTTTTTAAAATTAGGCGCAACACAAGAGCAATAACACCAGAAATGTGCGCAGCGTTTTTTTTTAGTTCTCCCCAATGTCTTTGCTGAGAAGGATACATCTTTTTTTCTAACTATAGCCTTTGGTAAATAACCATTGAAAAAGAAGAATTCTCATTTACTTCCTCGTTTTCAAATACTGCTGTCAGTATAGGAATTGCAGGATAGAACCACCTAGTGATGTACTGTATGTATCAAATAAAACAATGACTATTTACCTTAGTAACATGCCATCATTTGCAGTCACAAACTTGCATCTTTATTTTTTCAAACCACTAAGACTTTTCCTGTGCTTAAATCAGATTGTAGGGTGCACAACAGTTTTAGATCTCAAAATAAAAAATGTGGTAGTATATTTTTTATTGATAAAAGGCAGGTTGGAACTTTTTCTACAACTGGCTTAAATTTTTTTTTTTTATCTTTTTTAATTTTTTACCATTTTTTTTGTTTAAAAAAGTTGAAAGCTGACCTCCTGGCAATTACGTAAATACACAGATGAAATACATACATGTGCCATTTTTCATCTGTCAATGGATTTGCTTTTCTGTCCCACCAGTCCTGAAAATGACATTGCACTGTCACACAGCACAGCCCTGCCTGACAAGAAAAGATTTGCAATTATAAGTCTTCTCCCTCCCCCAGCCTTTGACTGAACAGTGAAGAGAGGAGCAGCAACTAATAAGTTCATCCCAATTTTAGGTCTGGTTCAGACCTGTGCGTGTTGCGATTGATATGTTTTTAAAGCGCGTTTTGCATTTTTTTACATATGTTCTTGATGCATTTTGCTTTTTCTGGTCCAATAGGAAGGTATTGAGTGCAACTTTGATATGACTTTGTATTGGTGCAACTTTGGATGAGTGTGACTTTGGTGCAACTTTGAAGCAACTTTAGATGGGTGCAACACTGATGCAACTTTGCATGGGTGCAACTTTGATATGGCTTTGGATGGGTGCAACTTTGATGCGACTTTGGCGCTACTTGAGTGCCAGAGAGTGTAAAGTCGCATCCACGTTGCACCCATCCAAAGTCGCATCAAAGTCGCATCCTTTAAAAAGTCACATCAAAGTCACGCCCATTCAAAGTCGCATCAAAGTTGCACCCATCCAAAGTCGCATCAAAGTCATGCCTATCCAAAGTCGTGCTCAATACTTCCAATTGGGATAAAACAAAAAACACATAAAAAATGCAACACTTTCGTTTTTGGTTTGGTTCCATTGAAGTTTATTGCACCGAAAACGCAATATGCTGTAAAAGCAAAATTCCCTGACCTTTTCCAAAAACTGCAGCAGCTGAAAACGCATAGATGTGAATGTGTCCCATAGGAAACCATGTTAAATGGACTCACCTTGTGATCTCGCAAGTAACACACCTCCTGCATTAGAATGCCCCCACTCTGGGTAAATGAGTACAGGGGGCACCTTTGAACAGCAGCATTTTCAGTCTGGGGGAGGGGAGTGTTAGATGTACTAGAAGTTTTAGATACACTAAGAAAGTGAGGCCAAGCTCCAGCTTACACTGCAATTACACAAACATTTACAGCAACAGTTTTTTTTCCTTTTCTGATAAAGGTTTTACAGAAATAAATGAAAGCTGACTATTGTAAGCCCCCGTCAGTTGTAAATGGTTTGTTTCGTTCCTCTAACTGCCACATCTGCAGGACAGCTTATTCTGTTGAAAACAACAGGTTTACTGGCAGGATCACCAGGTGAAAATGAAAGAAAGTCTAAAAAAAGAAAAAGAAACCAGCAATCACATCTAAGAATAGATAAGCTGCAATATAATCAATGTTTGCTTTGGGGTTTATTACTGCTTTAAGAAACAAATACTTCAGCCAGTGAAAGAAGACCAGCACACCGAGGAGCTCTCCAGTCCCTTTTTAGAACATGAACAATGCAGGACAACTGACTGGCTCTTTGTGCAGCGTCTCCCTTTCCTAGTCTGAGCCCTGCTGTATAGGGGAGAGTCAATTTTGGGGAACCGCACTGCTTACATTGAATGATGTGTTTAATAAATGCAAAGATGCAATCATTTGTTTCAGTTATTCCTCCCTGCAGTCCAGAAAAATAGAATTATAACAGTCAGGCATGCAGTAGTAGGTTGTTCTGTAAGAGAAGTCAAGGTATCTAAACCACCCAAGTCATAAAAGTTCTTAAACTCAAGCAACCCTTTTTTTACCTGTAAAATCTTTAAATAAAAATGATCCTTCCCTTTGTTCAATCATTCAAAGAATCTAAGTTGCTGTGTTACCAAGTTACCAAGTGACATTGTGATCTAATTTATCACTAATACCACAGTGTTCCTTCACACAAGGAACCATTTCTCCTCCTGTAATTTCCTTTTAAACAGGTTTAACACGTATGCCAATCATGCTATACACAGCTTAGGTCAAAGTCTGAAGAATGCAATTTTAATAAATAGCATTGAACCCCTTAGGGGAGAACAAGTGCTGCTGGGATATGTCACCTCTCCCAAAGTACGCAACAAATGTTTAGCATGTAAGGATATCAAGCAGTGAAAAGCAGTGATAGAAAACCTACTACAACAACAAACACATGCATGAAACCTAGATCTTTTGGGATGATGGATCTGAATGTTAAACTGGGACTATTCTTAGCCATATGTACTGCTGTATCTACAGAAGGTAGGAATTCCCGACAAAGACATTATTAGATGTCTAAATTGACTATTATACTGTCTTATGAGCATTAGATACTGATTTGTAGCAATATGCTTTAATCTAGATACCATGTACATGCCTAGTAACTTTAGTCTGGACACATTTTTCCAATTCTAGAGAAGGTTAGCTTCTAAAGGAATCAAGTTAACTATATTTTGTTGTATGGCACAGAAAACCTAGTAGTCAGAGTAAACACGTTTTAATGCAGGCATTAGGCAGCCTGGGGGACAAAGCAGTAATCTCACCATCTAATGCAATGAATCACTTACACCTGTTTCCTTTAGGTTTCAGGTTCTGTAAACCTCTGCAATTACCATTACTTTAATTCACGGCTGGTATCACACATTAAGCAGAAAAAGTGGTATGATTTGGCTGAACTTGGGTATTTATGAGGAAGAGGTTTATATCAATAGTCATTGTTGGATGTTGATTAGGAAGCAACAAGACCAACAAAAATCTAATATATTCGACAAGTGCAGAGAATGATAGAACTTTTGAGGCACTACATAGCAACAAATATTTCATAAAATCACATTATTTTTATATGTACAATTTTTTCATTAAAAAAAGTTGAATAAAAGAAAGGTAGGTGATAAAATAATGGCCCCATCATGGATTACTAGATCTTCTTTCTCTTGAGGATCCCTTTGTTATGTAAATCTCAATGAGAGAGATACATGGGCCCTATTTCTGGTGATATATGGGAGGATGTTCTACAGTCCCTTCAGGATGTTTCCTTATCCCTTTCTCATAGACTTAGGCAGATATTTTTTAGATTGAGTCTATAGAACCCCTGAATTTCTGGTTTAAATTGGTATGAGAGTGTGCTAGATGTGAGCACTTATCTGGGTCCCTCATTCATGTTCTATGGCATTGTCCCAAATTGAGAAGGTATTTGGCCAAGGTGGTAGGGACTCTTAATGGGCTTTTATGGGTCAATTTGATGGCTGTTTACTTTTACTTGTCTATGTTGATTCATCCATAAGCGATCAGAATTTCTCATTGTTTTGAGGGCATGAGTGCCTGTAGATTAATTGTACTTAGGTGGACTTCTCCGCAACCTTCTCTTTTTCAATGAATAACAGCGCTTTATATATACATTTCTTTTGAAAAGCATATCTACTATCCTAGAAACTCTACACAGAAGTTTGAAGCAATATGGTCCCAGTGGATAGACTGTATGTATCCCAATCTTTGCTAGAGATTATCTGTTGATCATTGTTCTCTTATGATGGATGTGCTCCTTTTTTCCCTTTCCTCCTTTTTTTTTTTTGTTTTGTGTTGTGTTGTGTTGCTGGTGTGTTTGTTCTGGGCTGCGTGGTCTTTTTGTTTTTCTTGTGTGTAAAATGGAAAAAAAACTTTCATAAATAAAATCTGAATTAAAAAAAAAGTAATGGCCCCAAATAAACTGAGTGCTCTATCACTTATTATATGCACTGTAACTTAATAATGGTAATACATCATGGGAATCTTTGTAAATCAAGTCTCTTGGTATTTATTGAATGGTGGCAATAAACTCAAATCTGGTCTGGCACCTAGCGCTTTGCTGAGGAATGGGCTGCATAGGGCAAACTTCTGCGTGTTATTACTCACTATTATCTGTGCATGCACTACTTCAATCAGTTAGCTGATTTGAATGTGAATCAGCAGAGGATTCCAGTGAAACATAGGATGGGCAGATGTATTCCTGCCTGTCATTTTTGGGAATACACCTGGATGTCTTTGGGTACAGCCTGTGGATACAGAAAATTGGATGAGTGCACTCTGATGAACATTAATGGTTTCTTTAGTCATTCATGAAACTTGGCAACCCAGTAAATCACAACTTGTATTCTCTCTTTCTTGCTGTTATGTACTGTGCTGGTAAGTTTCAAGGCTGAATAAAGAAGCTGATAATTTTCGCTGTTGTTCAGTCATTCAGTTTTCTGTATCGGCTTATTACCAGTGATGGGCTAGCCATGCACCCAGCTTTAGCTGGCAAAAGTGAACCGACCTGAAGTAGCACCTGTATAGTTTGCCTATGGGTACAGGCTAACTGTACCCATTGAAACTGTAGGCATGGAATTAATGACATATATTACATATGTTTATGGTATCGTTTACCATTAACCCAGGACCCTAAACTGTAAAGAGGTCAGTACAAGTAATGCTGAGACACTTGTGGAATATTTCATATATTAGCTCATTTTGGTAGCCACTCCATTTCCCTACCCTCTGTCATAGCTTTAATGTTGATAAAGTGAAAGTACTGGGCATATACTGTAAATATTCAAAATTTGTTTTGCTAGCTATACACCCAACTTACTCTAGTAATAAAATCTGTTTTGTTATTTATAGTATGTTGTAAAATTATAAATATGTAAAAGTATTGATAAACATCAGAAATAATAGCGATCATAAATGTGTAAGATTTTAGGGATTTTTTTTATCAGGTACATTATTAAAGTTAGGTAAAGGATAACTATGCCTGAAGAAAATTATTGCTGCATTGTCCCTTTCTCCTTCCCTATCCATTGTATCCCACCAACTCAGACCTCAGATCAACAGATAAGCTAGGCACCATGGCCTAGGATCATGGTCGATCTGGAGCCATGTCAAAACACCTGTCTACTTATCAAAACTTTTTTTCTTGGATGACTTCAAGGCCAAAATAATTAAAGCAATATCAGTGCATCAATTATACAATGTATTAATGGATTTCAACACTTCAGTGTTGAAGAGTGATAATTAAAACCTGCATTGTGGAATAAAGGCTTAAAAAATAAACTTTCATATCATTTTAATAAATAGTTCCATATACTTAGTCTATAATTTTAAAACTAATGCAAGATTTCATGACCATCCTGTACTCAGGAACACTGGATATGAAAAACCTTGTACTTTGGACATTCTTTGATCAGTGACTGCACAGTAACTGTATGATAAATATAACCAAACCTTCCTGATGCACAACTAATGTCCTTGGGAGATATTGGTGTCTTCCAGCAAGGAAACTTTGGAATAGTAAAGGGGTATGTTGGAAGCTCAATGCTACGTATCTACGCTAAGCAAAAAGTGGGGCAGATAGATATGGTAGCTAAAATATTTATGTTTCTGAATTTCTGAAATTCTTCAAGAGTGAACATCGAAAATGCAAATGAGTCATGAGATAGGCAACTAAAGATGTCTCTAATGCTAAACTACCTGATTAATTGATCTAATTAAACTACCTAATGAAGTCTCCACTTCAGCTGTGTTCTTGTCTATGCAAAAATGTTTTCAGTGTGACTCAAATGAATGTATAACTTAATATTGTGTCCTGTGTTTTTTAAAACTCCCTAGTGCTTATTCATATTACATATACCAAAAGCCTGTGGAGAGGACTCTTATTTAACCACTTCAACTTCGGAAGATTTACCCCCCCCCCCCCCCTTCATGACCAGGTCATTTTTTTGCTATACAGGGCTGCATTACTGAAAATTACTGTCATGCAACGCTGTACATAAATTAAATTTATATAATGTTTTCCCACAAATAGAGCTTTCATTTGGTGGTATTTGATCACCTCTGGGTTTTTATATTTTTTGCACTATAAACAAAAAAAAACAAGTTTGAAAAAAAATCTATATTTTTTACTTTTTGCTATAAAACATACCCAATAAAAATAAAAAAAATCTAATTTCTTCATAGATTTAGGCCAAAACATATTCTGCTACATATTTTTGGTAAAAAAAAATCCCAATTGGCGCATAATGATTGGTTTGTGCAAAAGTTTTAGCATCTACAAACTATGGTATATATACAGGTATCCCTCGCTTAACGACCAAGTTACGTTCCGGGATACCGGTCGGTAAGCGAGTTTGGTCGCTAAATGAGCAATTGTATTTAGTATATACATTACAATATTCAGAACAAAGAAATGGACAAAGAAAACTCCAACTTGATGACTTTTGCTTTTATTTGCATAACTCTTACACAGTATGAAGTACTGTACTGTACTCTAATGTATAACAGAACTTAAAACAACTGTACAGTACTTGTACTATACTGTACAACAATCAAAAATTGGGTGTACTGTCCCAAAAGAAAAAAAAACAAAAAACAGTAAAGCTCTGTAAACAAGATGTACAGAATGGAAAAAAAACCCAAAAGACATTGGAGATAACATTTTAGTCGTTGAATCCTTCAAAGTCCTCATCAGTGGACATATTATTAGGAGATGTAGAAGGCCGGGGTAAGGGAGATAACGAAGTAGAAGTAGGGGCCCTGGGTGTAGCTTGTGAGAAGAATCCCGTTATTGTGCTCTGTTTTGTCATTTTCTTTATTTCTTCATAAATTTCATGATAGCATCGTAAAAGTTCACTCATTTGCCATTCAACTTTTGTGAATCGTTCAACATCTGGATCCATAGCCTCTAGTTCTAACATAACTGCATTGACTTTCGAGAATACACCTGCTAGTCCCTTTGCAGTGAACCTCTTTGGTACTTCGTCAATTCTATCTTCTTCTAAGTGTTCCTGTCCTTCCAACTCCATTAAATCTTCTGCACTCATCTCTTCCTCAGTATATTCTACTAATTCTTCGATATCTTGCACTTCAACCTCCAGATTAAGCACATTAGCAAGCTCTGCAGTTGTTTCGTTTATGAGATTCACATATTCATCTTTGTCAAATGCTTCTGTATTATGCACAAACTCTTTTAGGCACTTTTTTCATACGCCTTACATACAGTTTTCCATCACTCCTTCCCAAGCTGTTTCAACGTTTTTAATGCAGTCTAAAATGTTGTATTATTTCCATAAATCACAAAGGGTTACTTCATTGTTTTCTGTTGCTGCTATAGCTTTGGTAAAAATAGTACCCTTTGAAGGTAGCTATAGCCCCCTGGTCCATGGGCTGTAAGATAGCAGTTGTATTTTTTGGTACATACACTACCTTTACTGCTCAGTGGAGATCATCAAGATGCTGTGGTTGGCCTGGAGCATTATCAAGAAGGAGTAGAATTTTAAAAGGAACGCTCTTTTCTTCTCTAACACTTCACCGAGGTTGCTGAACTAATCTTCAAATAAAGCTTGCGTCATCCAGGCCTTGTTATTAGCTCTATAGTAAACGGGCAGCATGAGCATACTAATATGCATTAATGCACGAGGGTTCTCAGAGCGATAGATGAGGAAAGGCTTTAATTTGAACCCAGTAACATTTCCTCCCAACAACAATGTGACTCTATCCTTAAAAGCCTTAATGCATTGTTTAAGCTTTTTTGTGTATGTAGGACGTTTCAGGCATTTTCTTTCAAAAAAGGCCGGTTTCATCCACATTGAAGATTTGTTCTGGACAGTAGCCACCTTCCGCTATGATTTTATCAAACTGGTCAAGGAAAAGTTGTGCTACTTCTACATCTGCAATTGCCGCCCCACCACTGACACTCCGATTATGCAGCTTGAACCTGTGACAAAACTGCTGAAACCATCCATGACTTGCTTGTTTCCATTGATGTTTCACCTTCACGTGCCTTCAGAGTCTGGAAAACACTGAGTGCCTTGGCTTGAATGATTGAAAAACTCATTGGCATACTTTTTTATATCTGGTGATCAAACCACATTGCCAATAACTTTTCCATTTCATGAATGAGGCCTGTCCGCTGCCTAGTTATTATGGTTTTAAAACCTGTACATGTTTTCACTGCCTCTTTCACTTTGTTTTTATCCTTCAGGATTGTTGAAATGGTTGAATGCACCAGATTTAAGTCCTCTGCTATGGCTTTAACTTTTTTACCAGCTTCATAGTCATTTATGATCTTCATTTTTAGTTCAAGATCAATAGGCTTCCTTTTTCACTTGCTGCTTTCTCCTGCAGATTTCCCGCTTTTGTGTTTGGATGAGATCTCGTGATTAGGGGTACATAATAAAGTACATACAGAATAAGGTACCCAGATCTCACAACACTACTGTAATGTTCAAGAAAAAAAGTACGTACTGTACTGTACATTTTCACACTACGGTACAGGTACCACATAGCTGCCAATATTTAAAAAAAAAATTTCAGGGACACTTTTTTCTGCTCTGCATCCAGCAAGCCATTGTAGGTGGATAATGTATGTTAATTAGGGGTGAGAATTAATTTAAATGGGTGTGGTTCTACAATATGTATATCATCAAACAAGGCAAGGGCGAATATTACACTGATCACCATTTGAAGGGGGATTAATACACTGACCACCAATGTAAGCGGACATTTGCGTATCAATTGAAATCTTAATACACTACCTGAATTACGTATGGATGGACTTGCATACTGTTCTCTAACAGAGCATGGCTGGGTAGAGGTGACAGTTTCAAGCAGTTTCAGGGATACAGAGCCAGCCAGGGACAGATGAGTAAAGAGTGGGATTGTCCCTGAAAATCAGGGACAGTTGGCAAGTATGGTACCCAGTGGCGTATTTAGGTTTTGCACAAAACTGTGCGACCCCCCCCCCCCCCATTGAGAAAGCAAGAGTTCAATGAGTGTGTGTGTGATTCTCTCTCTCTTTCTCCTCCCTCTCTCTCTCTTCTTCTCTCCCTCTTTCTCTCTCTCTCTCTTTTCTCTCTCTTCCTTCTCTCCCTCTCTCTTCTTTCTTCCCTCTCTCTTCCCTCTCTCTCTGTCTTCTCTTTCCCTCTCTCTCTTCACTCTCTCATCTCTCTCCTCTCTCTTCCCTCTCTCTTTTCCCTGTCTTCTCTCTCCCTCTCCCTCTCTCGCTTCTCTCTCTCTTTTCCCTCTCTTCTCTCTTTCTCTTTCCCCATTTTTTTCTCTCCATCCCCTATTCCTCATAGCAAATACCACCCCCCCTTCCCAAAATTCACATTACACTTCCAAAAAAAAAATTTGAGAGAAAAGAGCCGTTAGGAGATGAGCGGTGTTGTGTTCTCTGGGCTCTCCCTCCTCTTGTCCATCCAGCACATGATACACGATCACTAATAGATAGTATGGGACTGTATAACACACAGTATTATTACCCCCCCACACACACACACAAACGCCTCCTCCAAGGGCTGATCTCCGGGCAGCAGAAAATGTGGGCAGGGGGTGGTAATCATACTGTGTGTGTGTATACAGTCCCATAAGATCTATCAGTGATTGTGTATCATGTGCTGGACGGACGACAGGAGGGAGCGTCCAGAGAACACAACACAGCTCACCTCCTCCAGGCTCTTTCCTCTCCGCTACTTTTCCTCTCGCTGCTCCAGGCTTTCCCCTGGTCCTGGCTCTGAGTGCGGGTGAGGAAGGAGCTCAACGGCCACTCAGGAACACCAGAGCACCCCCTCAATCCAGCCAGGTCTGTCTCTCCCTCCAGCAGCAGAAAGTCGACAGGAGGGAGAGGGGGAGAAACCTGCTTTCAGCTGCTGGAGGGAGAGATACACAGTGCATCCTTCTGCAACTGCCCTCCCCCACCCCACCGATCCTCCTGCTGTCCTGTACCCCTCAGATGGTGGCCCTGCATGGCTCTGTCTGCCGCTGCTCACCAGGTCCCTTATTCTGGGGGGGGCAGTGCTGCCCCCCTAAAAATTGCCACCCTAGGCAAACGTCTTGTTTGCCTCACGGTTGATATGCCCCTGATGGTACTACCTGGGCTGAACATCAGAGAAACAGCAATGCCTAAGGTGGCTAAGAATGGCAGGCAACACCATGCACATACTGTACAGTACTGTCCATACAGTACAGTACATATTGAAGACATTACAGTACTCACCGAGAATTCTGTGGTATTTGTTGAGTAGAAAAAGCCGCTAAAGAAGCCAGCATAGACTGCACAGAAGCCACCATAGGCCGGAAAAGACACCCTAGGCCACAAACAAGCCACCATAGGCCGCACTGCTGCTTCACAAAAAGATCCACCATAGGCCGCACTTCTGTTCAGTTTCTCCGTCATAAGTCCCCCAGCAGGGTTGCAAGTTCAAGTTCAAGGAAAGGAAATTGAATCAGGTCGTAAGTCCGAGGGCAGTTTGTAAGTCTGAGCAGAAAAAAAACAGTCGTAAGTGCAAAAATTTGTTAAAAGGGTAGGTCAGATACAGATACCTGTACTGCAATTTATTTCTATACTAGTAGTGGCAGCAATCAGCAACTTACAGCGGTACTGCGATATTATGGCGGACAGTCTGACACTAACTGACATTTTGTGGGAACCAGTGACACTAATAAAGTGATCAGTGCTAAAAATATACACTGTCATTGCATTAAATTACATCAGCTGTGTAGGGGTTAACATTCAGGGCAATCAAAGGGTTTTTCTAATGGATGTGCTAGACTTCATTCTCTGCTATGCAGGGAATGACAATCCACCACATCGCTGGTGACAGGACACAGCTCTGCCTTGTTTACATAGGCAGAGCTGTGTGCTGTCACTTTCCTCAACGATCATCGGGTGCCACCACTCATCCCCTACAGTGGGAGTGTAAACCGGCACTCATCCCCTACAGTGGGAGTGTAAAATCACATATATATATATATATATAGACAATGTTGCACAGAATGTCTACCCTGTAGCACTAAATCTACTCTAGGGCAGACAGGTCAAACTGTGAAACAAAAAGCACTGTGGGAGCTGGCTGTTAAAGGAATGTGGGGTTTATTTACTAAAGCTGGTTCACTCAGATTCTCGTGCACTTCTGTGTAGAAACCAATTGGCTTCCAGGTTTTATTGTTAAAGCTTAACTGAACAAGCTGAGGTTACAAGCTGATTGGCTACCATGTACAGCTGCACCAGATTCTAAGTGATCCAGCTTTAGTAAATAAACCCCTGTATTTATTGCTTATTGTTAATTGTTCAAAGGGCACAAATGAATGTTTGCAATTTCTTATACTATATGTAATAAAATGTGCATTAGGACATTTCCAATAAGAGCGCAGGACACAATATTAGGGTATATATTTATTTTAATTAGGTACATTAAGCGTTGGACACACTAAAAACACATAAAAAACAATACAGTATAAACTATGAATAGCCACAAAGTTGACAGTTTTCTGCTTTTTTTTATTCACTTGAACTTGATTACCCACTTGAAGTCAAGGCAGGTTTTCTAATCTATCAAGTATATGGAAAAATTGCTTTCCAATTATTTTTGCGCATAAATGGAAGGTAAAGTAAAGCTTTATTTTGTAAAGACCAATATTAAAATATAAATCAATTGCTCAGTCTAATTAATTTTGAACTAGTAAAACAGTAACAGTAACTAGCAGCTTTGTTTAGTATTTCAGATGATTGTCATTGCCCACTCCCACGATAAGCTATTGATTCAAGCTTCTGGTCACATTCTCCTTCCATGCTCCATAGATAAACACATATGTTTAGATATCCCAAACACACAATTACGTACAGTGCCTTGAAAAAGTATTCATACCCCTTGAAATTTTCCACACTTTGTCATGTTACAACCAAAAACGTAAATGAATTTTATTGGGATTTCATGTGATAGACCAACACAAAGTGGCACATAATTGTGAAATGGAAGGAAAATGATAAATGGTTTTCCAAATTTCTTACAAATAATATCTGAAAAGTGTTGCATGCATTTGTATTCAGCCCCTTTACTCTGATGGCCTGCATGACCTACCGCTTTTTATTGTTTATGAGCTATTTTAGTATGAAAAGCTTGAATGGGGGTCTAATGACCAACTTCTGTCAAACGGGGACGGCCACATACTGATCAAAATTCGACCAGCCCCTGCTGAACCCTGATTTCAATCCATTTATTACCATCTTTATGCCCCATTCATACCTGGGATTAGGGCTGTCTGTGGCAGGAATCACAGGTGTGTGGAGACAGCCGGGAGTTTTTTCCCACAACCCCTCCGTCTTCCTTCATTCTCAATCAGACCCTTCATGTTTCTGCATTCAGTATAGCACTATAATCAATATAATAATACACACATCCAATCTACATATACAATTGAATGAGAAGAAAAGTAGTCAAAGTGGAACTAAACCCATTGATTTAACAGTTTCAGAAAACAGACACAATTGCTTGTGCTCTCAACCAAACGGTCAAACCATAGGGCAGCAATGTGGCTAAATGGTTAGCCTAGTAGTACTAGGGTCACTGGTTCGAATCCCAGCCATGGCACCACCTGCCTGGAGTTTGCATGTTTTCCAAGTGCCTGTGTGGGTTTCCTCTGGGCACTCTGGTTTTCTCCACACTTCAAAGACATGCTGGTAGGTTAATTGGATCCTGTCTAAATTGGCCCTAGTATGTGTATGTATGAATGAGAGTTAGGGACCTTAGATTATTATTGTTATACAGGATTTATATAGTGTCAACAGTTTATGCAGTGCTTTACAAAACAAAAGTAGACATTACAGTTACAATATAATTTGGTACAAGAGGAAACAGAGGGCCCTGCTCGTTAAAGCTTACAATCTAAATGGTACACCCCTTGAGGGTTAGGGACTGATGTGAATGTACAATATATAGTAAAACACTGCGTAAATTGACGGTGCTATATAAGTACCTGTAATAATAATAATGAAATGGCTGGTGTCATAACCAGGGGAGGACTGACCATTTGGAAACTCGGGCACTGCCCGAGGGCCCAGGGTCAGTAGGGGGCCCCATGAGATGCCCCTGGTAACTTTTTCATAAGCTTTTTTGAGCAAGAAAACAGGACACAGGGGCCCCATGATCTCCTATTGCCCAGGGGCCCCATGAGTTGTCAGTCCGCCCCTGGTCATAACTGATCACATGTGGAGCATCATGGCAACTGAAGATCAAACAAAGGCTAAGATGGCAGTTTCCTTGGCTGTAAAAAGGTAAGAGGGTTTAGTTCTGCTTTAAAGTGTAACTAAAGACAAAATTTTCACTTCAATGAGTACAATGGGGACACCCTGGGATTCCCTCGCTTCCTGGCTTGGCTATGTGACAGAAAGTGGAATAAAATCTTCCCTATGGGACTCAGATGGCAAATAATTGACAGGAATTATCAACCTCCCTTACTCTGTCAAAAAATGATTTTTAAAAAGTTGGTACTAATGCATAGATGCTGCAGCATTTTTTTTTTCATATAGAATGGATAACAAGCTTGGACAATGGACTTATTGAACAACACTGAACACCCACTGCTTTTTAGGTTGTGGAAGGTGTGTATGCGTCAGCTAGATTTCTCACATAAACATAGTGAAGGTCTCCAGGGTCCCAATAACCCAAGATTAGCAACAGTAATGTACAGGACATCTCTGAACACTGATGATGATAAAACTTTATCTTGTAATAGTTATAATAATCTGCCTATCTGTTTGTTTTTAGATGTTGCAAAATATATTCCAAAGTTATCACCGAATGTAACATACAATGTGACAAACAGTGGTTTTGCACTGGAACAACCGAACTGCATTTTTAATCAGTATCCTACAACTAATGTGTGGCTAGTAGTTGCAAAGAGTGACGGTATGTAAAATAATCTGCATTTGTATTTTCTTAATGTATAACAAAAGGATTTTATTAGGTGGTATAATATATTAGGATATTCTGTAACCCAAGAACACATTTCTACATTTACAAATAAGCTATGTGCATTTACATTGAATCTTTTACTGTGGAAAATCAATTTCTATGGACTACCCTGAAGTGTATCTAAACCCAAAACTAAAAATGTGATATATTTCAGCTTACCAGTTCTTAGATATGGTGGCAGGATTTGTTTTCTTTTTTCATTTTTTCCCTTTGATTTCACCTGGTATTCCTGCAACTAACATTACTTGTCCTACGTTGTAGAAGGCTAGACTTATCCACTCTATTGTATCTACAGAGGGAGCCATGGTTGTCCCCCAGCCCGCTCTCCTTGTTTAAACTACAAACACATCTTCCTCTCTCCATTGCCAGAGGGCAGAGGAAATTCTAGTTTACAGAACATAGTTTAGAAGGAAGTTAAGACAGTTTGTGCTTTTAGTTTAATGCATAGAAAGTTAAAATGTTCTTAGCCTGAAAACAAAAACAGATGCAATCAACACATTGAATGACTGGTAAGCTTTATACAATATTGCAATTTGGGTTTAGGTATTGTTTAACTTTCTGATTTAGTCTCCACTAAAAATAAACATGTGATCCTCTTTTGGATACATAATCCCCCTTTGGAATAGTCAGATTGACTTTTTCTCCACAATTTTCTCTCTGTTTGGTCTGATGAACTGACCTCTATAAATAAACTATTTGCCTATCAACACAGTGATTCAAGGAGAGTCACAAATGGACTTCCACAGAGCAACCAATAGAAAGTTCTGACAATAGAGAAGGTACCAGTTCTCCAGTAGTGATTGGCTATCGATTTAGCCTCATACCTTCCAGGCAAATACATTTTAAATCCCTCAACTAGAGGACTGCATGGCTTGGAACAGGTATGGAGTATGGAAACTCCAGAACGATTTGTTCATGTTTATCTAGTAGTTTTTGTATTTAAATAGCCACAAAGTGATAGAAATGGGGAGTTAAAACATGAAAACCCTAAGATGTTGCTTCCATTATATTTAGTGGCCCAATGTGTATAACTGCACAAAAGATCCACTTGCAGCCAAACACACCAAACAATTCAGCCAGCTGAAGCAATAAATCCAGTCCTGTTTACTATGCAATTTACAGCTCGTGCACATGGCTGATTAGGGCCATACATGGACCAGATCAGTGTATTTCCGTGGTGGGCATAGCCAGGTGTAGACAGAAAGCCCCTACAAATCAATGACAAGCTGAAGCTGTCCACGGCTGTTCGCAGATTTTTGAATGTGATAGCAAAGTGGATGGTAATGGAGCAGATGTGTACCCCCGGATGCAGACAGTCCACATCCAGGGGAACACATTCATCTTTATTTGCAGGTAAACACTCCATGTGCTGTTACATGCAAACAGCTGCAGACAGCTATGGACAGTGTCAGTCTGTCATTGATTTGTACAGGAGTCCTGTCTGCAGCTGGTCTGAAACACCTTTATAGACTCTATTACGCTAGTATGGCTGGCCTAAAGCCCTAATTGTACTTTTGCATGAGCCCTAAGCCTCTTGCTGATTATTACCTAATTTTTTAGCAGCATGCTGAACTCTAAGCTAAACTCCAGGCAATGATCTATACAAAAATATGAACAGACTCGATGGTTGGCCTTTTTTTGCTGTCCCTTTTCTATACTTCTATGCCAGCACTTTTTTTATGTTGATGAATTTGTTCCCTTGTTCAGGCACATGAAATCCTGCAGGACCCCCAGCAAAAGGATTACAATGATAATTGTAAAAAGGGCCTGCGGCTAGCGCAATCACAATGATTAGTGCTGTTGTGCTAGATACCATGTTTACCAAAAAAACTCCAGTATACTTTCCAAAGACAAATATGTCTAAAATGCATAGCATTTTAATGCACACTAAAATACACATCAACGCATGTCAAAACACACATCAAAGCAAGTCAACGCATGACAAAATACACCTATATCGGATGTAAATGTACATCCATTTTTCCTGCATTTTATTGCAATTCAGTGTGAACATTGACTTTAAAACCATTAATGTGTGTCCTTTATGTCTTCAGAAGTATGTCAAGTATGGTATAGCCTATAAACTGTGTTACAACAAACCCTACCACTTGCCCTCCAGAGGATTTACCCCCCTTCCTGACCAGGCCATTTTTTGCGATACGGTGCTGCGTTACTTTAACTGACAGTTGCGCGGTCATGCAACGCTGTACATAAATTCAATTTATGTCCTTTTTTTCCTACAAATAGAGCTTTCTTTCTGTGGTATTTGATCACCTGTGCGTTTTTAACTTTTTTGCGCTATAAACAAAAAAAGACCGACAATTTTGAAAAAAATATATATATTTTTGACTTTTTGCTATAGAACCTATCCAAGAAAAAAATTTAAAAAATCAAATTTCGTCACAAATTTCGGCCAAAATGTATTCTGCTGCATGTCTTTGCTAGAAAAAAAAATCCCAATATGTGTAAATTAATTGGTTTACGTGAAAGTTATAGCATCTACAAATGGCGGTATATATACTGGAATTTGTATTATTTTTATACTAGTAATGGCGGTGATCAGTGACTTATAGCGGGACTGCGGTGGGCATTCTGACACTGGGTGGGAACTGACTAACTGCTACTGACATCCCCAGTGACATTGGACATGAAGGAGTTAACATCTGGGGCAATCAAAGGGTTAACTGTGTGCTGTGTTGTGTTTTACTGTGTGGTGTGTTTTACAAGGGAGACATGCTGTTTTGTACCTCTCTGCTGTGCAGAGAGATAGAAAACAGCATGCCCATGCTGACAGCAGAGAGACCTGTGTTGTTTATACACAGGTCTCTCCCTTGTCAGATTTACCCGATGATCGCTGGCCGGGGATCGCCGGCTGGGACTCGGTGATTGACATCTTTAGCTGCCAATAGCAGCATGGGTAGATTGACACCCGTGTGCACTTGCCCCCTACCCAGAAATGGAAATAATGTATATATGAGATTGCACAGCCCTGCAGCCCTGTAGCATTATTTGTGTTATAGGGTGGAGGGCAAGTGGTTTTAATAAGATGGCTATACACTAGTAGAATTCTGTTGAAATGTTTTGTTTCAAGAATGTTTATTCAATTTTCTAATAATTAGTGGGTCAAATTAACAATTGTTTTCAATGACAGTGATGAGAAAATTTGAAGGAGCAGGATGGAAATTCTTTTCCTGTACAGATGAATTTCTAACAGTGTGTGTGTGTTTTTGTTTTGGAAATAATATTAATTCCTAAGTCGAATGTTAAAACCAAATACGATTTTGAAGTACTTTCGAACAACAATTGTTCAGGCATTGAATATACAAAGAATGGCTAGCTGTACATTTGAACAATTTCTTGTTTTGTTGCAGCTGTTTCCTCGATTAATGATACACATCTCAGCATCCCGGTTAGATATACTTCATTCATAAATAATATTTCAAATTACTATCATACTGTACCTATGCCAGCTGGAGCATACCCATGCGCCGACAACGCCATTCATGTTTTGCTAATTGGCTCAGAAAAAAACTGTCCAGAAGGTTCATTCTGCAATGGTCCATTAAACAATGGTACATACAGGTAGGAATAATTTTTATGTTTCCCTGATTTTGCTTTTGTGATAGTTCAATTTTGCAAATTGCACACTCCATATGTGTAAAGATCTGTAGTTTGAATGCTTTATCCCCCACCCCATCCCACACTGGTCCACAGGTGAACATTGTTAGGGTGCAAATGGCTTATGGCTGGTCTAGGGGGAATAGGATGGTGATCATTTGTCCTGACAGCTTTACTACTAAACATTGAAAAGATTTCTGTATACTAGAAGCACTAAAAGCTATTTGTATTTCAGCCACTGGTAATCCAGACATACATGTGAACCCTAGTAGGAGATGAGGCACCAATTCTCTTGGTCTTATTTGTAATGACTCTTTGTACAACACTGGGGACAATAGGATAACTGTTTCAGGTATCTCTGCCCTTTATCAAATACACAGGCATTCTGAATAATCACTCACAATGATTTAAATCACAGGAAAACAGAAAAATGCCAATCTCATAGTAACTAAGATGCTGGTATAAACAAAACAGATACATAGCAATTAAATATAAAAATATAATACTCAAATGGTAATTTCATATTCACAATCTCTTACATCAAAAATTTAATTATTTCTATAAAAACAAAAATGAATAGAAATTGGAACGCTTGATGACCACCTACTGTTTATAAAAAAAGTAAAGATCATATTCTTTATGCAGACCCAATGGATAAAGTAATGACAATTTGTGAATTCATCTGACTTTTATCTTTCTAATCTCTACTGTATATATATATATATATATATATATATATATATATATATATATATATATAGTGAAGGAAATAAGTATTTGATCCCCTGCTGATTTTGAATGCTTGCCCACTCACAAAGAAATGATCAGTCTAAAATGGTAGGTGTCTTTCATACAGGTAACAAGCTGAGATTAGAAGCAGTCTCTTAAAGGGAGAGCTGCTAATCTCATTTTGTTACCTGTATAAAAGACACCTGTCTACAGGAGCAATCAAGCAATCAGATTCCAAACTCTCCAACATGGCAAAGACCAAAGAGCTGTCCAAGGATGTCAGGGACAAGATTGTAGACCTACACAAGGCTAGACTGGGCTACAAAACTATCGCCAACAGCTTGGTGAGAAGGTGACAATAGTTGGTGCAATCATTCGCAAATTGAAGAAATACAAAACAACTGTCAGTCTCTGTAGGTCTGGTGCACCATAAACTATCTCACCTCATGGAGTGTCAATGATCATGAGAACAGTGAGGAATCATCCCAGAACTACACGTGAGGATCTTCTCAATGTTCTCCAGACAGCTGGGACTGCAGTCACCAAGAAAACAATTGGTAACACACTTCACCGACAAGGATTGAAATCCTGCAGTGCCCACAAGGTCCCTCTGCTCAAGAAAGCACATGTCCAGGCCCATCTGAAGTTTGCCACTGAGCATCTGAATGATGCAGAGGAGGACTGGTTGAAAGTGTTGTGGTCAGATGAGACCAAAATCAAGCTCTTTGGTATCAACTCAACTCGCCGTGTTTGGAGGAGGAGGAGGAATGCTGCCTATGACCCCAAGAACACTATCCCAACTGTCAAACATGGTGGTGGAAACATTCTGCTTTGGGGGTGTTTTCTACTAAGGGGACAGGACAACTACACCGCATCAAAGGGATGATGGACGGGGCAATGTACCGTCAAATCTTGGGTGAGAACCTTCTTCCCTCAGCCAGGGCATTGAAAATGGGTCGTGGATGGGTGTTCCAACATGACAATGACCCAAAACACACGGCCAAGGCAAAAAAGGAGTGGCTCAAGAAGAAGCACATTAAGGTCCTGGAGTGACCTAGCCAGTCTCCAGACCTTAATCCTGTGGAGGGAGCTGAATGTTCGAGTTGCCAAACGTCAGCCACCAAACCTTATTGACTTGGAGAGGATCTGCCAAGAGGAGTGGACCAAAATCCCTCCTGGAAAACGTCTGACCTCTGTGATTGCCAACAAGGGATTTGCCAACAAGTACTAAGTCATGTTTTGTGAAGGGGATCAAATACTTATTTCCCTTATGAACATGCAAATCAGTGCATAATTTGTTAGACATGCATTTCTTTTTTAACTTTTTGTTGCTATTCTGTCTCTTAGTGTTACAATACACCTACCATTCGATTTTTAGACTGATCACTTCTTTGTGGGCAAATATTCAAAATCAGAAGGGGATCAAATACTTATTTCCTTCACTGTATATATAGGGGTTAGAAAAAAATGGAAACAATACATGATTTTCAGGTATGAAAGTGATGACATGTTTCGAGTTGAAAGTGGAAGTGATGTAACATTCTTTTGCTTCCGCTGTGTGATGAGACACCTAGCTAACATATGGGAAGCCTCACTTTTGTAATTCACTGTGTGCATTGCTAGTAATACAGAGTCATGTCAGAGCTTCAAAGAGCTTTAGCTGGTGCCTTTGTGACTAAAGTGACCAATTTATTTTGCCGTGTTGTGAGGTACAGTATCAAAGGTTATGATGGCATATACAGTTTCTGGTAAAACGTTGTCTAATAAGCATAAGCGCAGTTGACATGGTCAACTGACTGAAAAAGACAAAACGACATTGCACAGAATTGTGACCTGGAATAAATAAACAACTGTTGCAAAAGTGACTGCAGAGCTCAATCTCAGTCTCACCTGTTAGCTAGGTGCCTCATCACACAGTGAAAGCCAAAGAATGTTACATGCCTTCCACTTTCAACTCAAAACATGTCAGTCACTTTCACACCTGCAAATTGTGTGTGTATATATATATATATATATATATATATATATATATATATATATACACAGTATATGTCAGGGCTCCCAGGTGTGACCAGAGGTGTGTGTGACGCAGTGAAACGCAGACCTCAGATATGTTATAAACAATATAATTTATTAACACTAACAATACAAACATAAACGCAGTGCAATACTAAAACATAATACAGTGCAACCAAACCAAACCAAACCAACCACCCACAGATAACAGTACATACAAGCAAGCGTCGTCAGGAAGGCCGGGTCAATATCAATAGGGCAGGTAGGTACAGGGGGAGCAAGCGGAGATTGGTCGGGGTCACAGGCCAGGTTCAGCAGGTAGCAAGCAGCGTAGTACAGAGGGTAAGGCAGAGGGATGGTCAGGGTCACAAGCCAGGGATCAGAACAGGTAGCAAGCAGCGTAGTACAGAGGGTCAGGCAGAGGGATGGTCAGACAAGCCAGGGATCAGAGCAGGGTCAGCAGAGAATCAGACAGGAACAGAGAGCAGGAACAGGATACAGGGCCCAAGAGAACACAACACCAAGGCAGAGTCTGCAAGTCTGGCCATCCCTTAAATACCCCAGCATAATCAGTTCCAGGTGTTAGCTGGCTGCAAAGTTGAGTCTCTGATTGCTGGGAGCATCCGCTGGCCAGCCCTGGTACTGCAGATTAAAAGGCAGGTGAGTCCCACCATTGCTGGCTAGTCCATTCCTGACAGTACCCCCCCCTCAAGGAGCGGCCTCAGGACGCTCCAAACAGTCCTAGCTGGGCAAAATGTTCCACCGCCCGGGTCTGGTAACTGGCAGGATATCAAAGACTGGCACACCGGGCAGGACTCCGGGCAGCGGCACACAGGGCAGGACTCCGGGCAGCGGCACACCGGGCAGGGGCACACCGGGCAGAGGCACATTGGGCAAAGGCACACCGGGCAGGACTCCGGGCAGAGGCACACCGGGCTGGACTCCGGGCAGAGGCACACCGGGCTGGACTCCGGGCAGAGGCACACCGGGCTGGACTCCGGGCAGAGGCACACCGGGCTGGACTCCGGGCAGAGGCACACCGGGCCGGACTCCGGGCAGAGGCACATCGGGCCGGACTCCGGGCAGAGGCACATCGGATTACCAGGCGAAGCAGCAGGCAGCGGGCCACCGGGCGGAGCGGCAGGCGCCGGGCCCCCGGGCGGGGCGGCAGGCGCCGGGCCCCCGGGCGGGGCGACAGGCGCCGGGCCCCCGGGTGGGGCGACAGGCGTCGGGCCCCCGGGCGGGGCGACAGGCGTCGGGCCCCCGGGAGGGGCGACAGGCGTCGGGGCCCCCGGGAGGGGCGACAGGCGTCGGGCCCCCGGGCGGAGCGACAGGTCTCGGGCCCTCAGGCGGAGCGACAGGTCTCGGGCCCTCAGGCGGAGCAGCGGGGCGCCAGACCCCCAGATGGAGTGACAGGTCTCGGGCCCCCAGGCGGAGCGGCGGGCGCAGGACCCCCAAGTGGAGCGACAGGTCTCGGGCCCTCAGGCGGAGCGCCAGGCGCCGGACCCCCAGGTGGAGCGACAGGTCTCGGGCCCTCAGGCGGAGCGGAGGGCGCCGGACCCCCAGATGGAGCGACAGGTCTCGGGCCCTCAGGCGGAGCGGCGGGCGCCGGACCCCCAGGTGGAGCGACAGGTCTCGGGCCCCCAGGCGGAGCGACAGGTCTCGGGCCCCCAGGCGGAGCGGCGGGCGCCGGACCCCCAGGCGGAGCGACAGGTCTCGGGCCCCCAGACGAAGCGGCGGGCACCGAGTCACCAGGCACGACAGTGGGCACCGAGTCGTCTGGCAAGACTGCGGGCACCGAGTCGTCTGGCGGAACAGCGGGCATCGAGTCAACTGGCGGAACAGCGGGCATCGAGTCGTCTGGCAAGACTGCGGGCACCGAGTCGTCTGGCAAGACTGTGGGCACCGAGTCGTCTGGCAAGACTGCGGGCACCGAGTCGTCTGGCAAGACTGCGGGCACCGAGTCGTCTGGCAAGACTGCGGGCATCGAGTCAACTGGCGGAACAGCGGGCATCGAGTCGTCTGGCAAGACAGTGGGCTCCGAGTCAACAGGCACGACAGTGGGCACTGGGTCATCTGGTATCGGATTGTCTGGCTCGACAGCGGGCATCGGGTCACCAGGTATGACAGCGGGCACTGGGTCACCAGGCATCAGGTCATTTGGCTTGCCAGCGGGCACCGCGTCATCTGGCAAGGCAGTGGGCACCGGGTCACCAGGTATGACAGCGGGCTCTGAGTCAATTGGCACGACAGCGGGCACTGGATCAGGTACCGGATCATCTGGATCAACAGCGGGCATCGAGTCAACTGGCCTAATAGGATCGTCGGGCTGGATCAGTTCATCATGCTGAGTAGCGGCATCAGGCTGAATGCAGGCATCAGGCCGAGTAGAGGCTTCAGGCTGAGTAGAGGCATCAGGCTGAAGAGAGGCATCAGGCTGAAGAGAGGCATCAGGCTGAAGAGAGGCAACCGGCTGAAGAGAGGCAACCGGCTGAAGAGAGGCATCCGGCTGAAGAGAGGCTTCAGGCTGAGTAGAGGCTTCAGGCTGAGTCACGGAAGGCAGGTTCACCGGTTTGGATACTGGCAGGATGGTATTGGTTGGAAAGAATTTTCGCTTTTTTCTGGTTTTAACTACTGGAGCACTGCAAGTAAACGTAGGTCTGCAAACGAATGGAGCAGCTGGAGACAGAGAAAAACTGGAGGATGGAGCAGGAGAGGGAGCAGTTGCTACAGAGGGCTTTTTTACAGGGTTAAAGGCAGGATAGGTGCAGCAAGTGGGAACAGGGGACTGACATGCGGTAGATAGCCAAGTATACTGGGCTGTAACTGGAGGAGCTGTTGGGAATACAGGAGTAGAGTTAGAAGCAGGACTGGGTTTTTGTAAGCTGACTGAGGCTGGGTGCAACAAGTCTGTCCATGTCTGCAGTAGGGGTTGAACAAAGCTGAGCTTACACAAAGCCTGTCTGGTCAATGACTGCACTGCGTTTATACAATCTCTTAGTGTCTGTGGTGAACATGTGGAATAACGCTCCAGAAAGTAACCCACATCATCCTCTAATAACCACACCAGGGACTCTACCTGGTCTGCACTAAATGGTGGCAAAAATTCATCCCTGCATTCGGGGGAACCAGATGAAACTAACTCAGCACAAACCTCAATCAAAGGCTGCACCTCAGAGAACTCTGTGCCCTGATCTACTAGAACATGAGCGAGCCGTATACATTCTAGTAGTTGATCCCTGGGATACTCCTTCAGAGTTTGATAAGCATACTCCCTGTCATCAAACACTAGCAGATATAAATACACAACCTCATCCAGATCCATCCTTCCCAGCAACAAGCCAAGATGGCTTCCCTGTGCAGCCACTTCTGGTCAGGATTGGCCTTGGTGTAATGTCAGAGCTCCCAGGTGTGACCAGAGGTGTGTGTGACGCAGGGAAACGCAGACCTCAGATATGTTATAAACAATATAATTTATTAACACTAACAATACAAACATAAACGCAGTGCAATACTAAAACATAATACAGTGCAACCAAACCAAACCAAACCAACCACCCACAGATAACAGTACATACAAGCAAGCGTCGTCAGGCAGGCCGGGTCAATATCAAAAGGGCAGGTAGGTACAGGGGGAGCAAGCGGAGATTGGTCGGGGTCACAGGCCAGGTTCAGCAGGTAGCAAGCAGCGTAGTACAGAGGGTAAGGCAGAGGGATGGTCAGGGTCACAAGCCAGGGATCAGAACAGGTAGCAAGCAGCGTAGTACAGAGGGTCAGGCAGAGGGATGGTCAGACAAGCCAGGGATCAGAGCAGGGTCAGCAGAGAATCAGACAGGAACAGAGAGCAGGAACAGGATACAGGGCCCAAGAGAACACAACACCAAGGCAGAGTCTGCAAGTCTGGCCATCCCTTAAATACCCCAGCATAATCAGTTCCAGGTGTTAGCTGGCTGCAAAGTTGAGTCTCTGATTGCTGGGAGCATCCGCTGGCCAGCCCTGGTACTGCAGATCAAAAGGCAGGTGAGTCCCACCATTTCTGGCTAGTCCATTCCTGACAGTATATCTGTGAGCCTAAAGGATAAGTTCTCCTTTTGACCAAAAATAATAAATGCACATTTAAAAAATGTGCATTTATTATTTTTGGATGCAGGAGCCTGTAAAGCATTGGTGGTGCCATGCAGGTCTCCTGAGGAACTGTCAGAAATCTGCTTGCGCTCCATAGCGTTGTGGATGTTCATTGAGAACTACAAACTGACAGCCACTAAGGGGCGGAGCTTCTCCCTGTACTTCTGTCATGGGGGGGATCAGCCAGTAGCTGCAGCATTGGGAACATGTTACATCCTAAAAACGGGTGTGAAAGACAAGGTGTCTCAGCATGTATAAGACTGGCAAACAGTGTAAAAAACCTTTTCCAAAATGGCTGCTCCGCAACTTCCGGTTTACGTCCGAGGTCACGTCTGACGTCATCTGAGGCTCTTTGGCACTTGTGGAAGAAGAATATTCACGAAGAAAATATTAGTACCACTGGTTATTTTATACACAGAGACGCTGAATAAAAGTTGGACTGTTTTGGACTTTTGGGAGAGAAAGTGTTTTTTGGCGTTGGGGGTTTTTCATTTGTTATATTTTGGTTTATTATTTTGTGTTATCATCTAGTAGTATACTGATCTATTTATTTATTTAGTACACATCTGATACTTCTTGCATTTGCTGGATGTGTGTTGTCCTTCTGAAATCAGTTCAGCAGCAGCCAGTACATACATTTTTTTCCTCTATGGTGAACACTGTGGGACTAACCTGAAAGACCAAAGAAAACTGAAGCAAATTATGTTGTACAAAGTTTACAAAAACCCAGAATGAGAAGAATTTTATTACTTTGCATTACCCATCAAGGTTAGTAGGTACATGTGCTCGCTATGTCTGGGTAGATTTCAGCCGTGTGGTTTCTCTTTTTAAAGCAGGAAAACTCAAGGGATGTGAAAGAGTGTGTATATTCTTTAAAATTAGTTAACTACAATATAATTTGTTATATGTTAAATAAAATGCAGACACATTTTCTGCTTGATTATTGTACGTTTCTATAATTACAATAATATTTTAAAAATGTTTTTAAGCATTTACTATCCACTAAAACTGCATCTTTTTTTTTTTAGAGTGAAATTTATTTTACTGTCGAGTACTGGGCTAGTCAATCAAACACAATGGTCCAATAATATTGTGGTTCCAAAACGTAAGAAATTAATTTAACATATTTAGGTTGAATGTCAAATATCTTGTTGAAAATTGTGAGCACACAGCTCTTTATTGCGGAATAGACATGCTATGTCTCTTCTGCAATAACATACATTTACTTGCCTGCTTGCAGTCTTCTATTGAATGTTCACTGAGCTGTGCATGCGGAGCTCAGTGTGCATTTCCAGAACACTCCAGCCATGCCAGAATGATTTACTCCAGTGCACATAAGTGGGGTGAAGCCACCCCCCACTGGCAATTGAAATGATGAAAACCTGACGTGGAAGTAGCCTAAGGAGAATACAGCAGTAGTCAGCAAGGGATGTAACCTCTGTACGGGGGCGGACTGACCATTTGGAAACTCGGGCACTGCCGGAGGGCCCAGGGTCAGTAGGGGGCCCCATGAGATGCCCCTGGTACCTTTTTAATAACCTTTTTTTTACTTTGGGCAAGGACACAGGGGCCCCATGATCCCCTATTGCCCGGCGGCCCCATGAGTTGTCAGAACGCCCCTGCCTCTGTATCACTGGAAGTTGAAGGCACGCATTTTTGGGAGTTTAGTTCCGCTTTAATATCTGCAAACAGGTTCAAGTCATAAACCTCCGCACAAGGAGAAGGTTATTTATTTTCAGTCATGTGACTGATTTTCAAATCTCATATGATTTGGCTGAAAATAGCTGCCATTTGTTTGGAAAATAGGTATCCTTATCCTGGTGTTTAGGATTTGTGAATTGAGCTTAATGCCATTTTGTTTTCATCCTCTATATTATAGATCACCAATAAACATTAAAGTGTTACTAAACCCAGGACCCTGCATTCACTATATCTGGTCTCCCACAGTACACACAACATGGAAATGCAATTATTTTAGTAAATATAAACTGCTTAATACCGTTTCTCATCAGCAGTTGGAGCAGTCTTGTGACTTCTATTAGTGTTCAGCAGAGTACTGGTTAAAGCTTGTAGGAGGAGTTTTCATTCTGCTCTAGGAGGATGCAGAAACCCTGACCTCTGTCTGGACAGTGCTGATTGGCCCTGTGCTGATCACATGCACTCTCCCAAGAAGAAAAAAAAAACCTCTCTAGCAATACACACCAAACTGAGCAAGTGCAGAGTGACTCCACACAATATGTCTTATCAAGAGATAAGAGGGAGACAATGGAAGATGGGGAGGATCAGAGAAGTCAGGATTAAACAGCAGTTTTACACAATTCAGAGGATTAACCCCTTGGGTTCCACAGTGAGAATAACAAGCATGCTTTACTGCGTATACAGACTGATTTTACTGTTGTGGGTTTAGTAACACTTACTTCTGTGTCAGCAACCACAGTGTTTTCAATTTAAATTTGAATTAAATAAGTAACAAATTGGACATTATTTCTTAAAATTTTTTTTATGGGAATGTGCCTTTGAACCCCTTAAAGTCTGGTCAGATTCAGACAGTTGAAATTAAAATTTAGTCAATGTGTGAATCTGATTAATCATTATAAGGCAACAAAGACAGAGGTGACACCAATGTATACAGCAAAGTAAAGCTGCTGTCCAAAGGTGCCCCTGTGCTCCTTCATGCAGAGTGGGGGCACTCTATTACAGGAGTTGTGTTACTGGCCAGATCACCAGGTGAAAACAGAGGGGAAAAAGACTAAAAAAAGAAAACAAATGCAGCCACCACATCTAAGGATTCGTAAGCTACAACATGTTACATTTTTGGGTTTGGGTTTAATACCACTTTAATGAAATAAAGTATTCTGAGAGTAGCCCATTGACTATATAAGCCTCATCATTACTGCCACATTCTAATTATTTATACAGATCTGAAGAGAAGCTGGACTTGTTGTCCATTGGTCACATTTCTTGTTTTATTTGAACAATTAAACTTCAGCCATGAACTTTTTGTTTATGAAAAAACTACTCCAGAAATGAAAAACTTTTTCCAGGTTTCAAAAATTCAACCAAAATTACTTTATTTGGATAATTTCCTCATAAAAATGCCTGAATCTTTTTTTTCCAGAAAGAGAATTTAACGAAACTGTTGAACCTGGTGGCCGAAGTGGAGGAATGATTGTCGTAACTACCATACTTTCTATTTTACTAGCTGTTTTGGCAATAAGCTTAATTGCTGCATTAGTTATTGGAGGGTAAGAAAACATTTTAAAGCCTAATCATCCTTTAAACATAACTTATTATTTGAGACATGAGATGATCATTAACTATTCAGCTAATCTAGAACAGTAGTATGTCCATTTGCACCCTTCTACTAGCACAGAAATGTGTACATTGTCAGGGCCTTATGTTGATTGAAGTAATGATGTAACATGTCCCTGCTAATCTTTAACCTCTTCGCGCCGACCGCACACAAATGTGCTGCCTCCCAGTGTCTGGGCCTAGACGCCGAGCGGCCACACATTTGCGTTCTAGTAAAAACAAAACATATGTGCTGAGAGCGCGTGCCCTGCGCGCTCCCAGCACACATGTCCGTTACTCACGGAAAGGTCACGGTCTCCTCTTTCGATCGGGACCTTTCCCGATCATGTGACCGCGGTGATGACACGTCACGGCGGTCACCTGATCCCTAAACCCCGCTCATCCCGCCTCCCGGCTTCTGAAACTGTTAAAGGGCCAGGAAGCGCCGGCGTGAAGGGGTTAAGGAATTCAAAATGGCTGGCCCCTGTAAATGGACAGATATTCATTTACCAGTCTGACAGCCCATGTCTCTTACCTTACCCCTTACCTCCACTCTAGTACTACAATCCCAGTCATACTTCCAGCATTCAACACTTCCAGGAGTTTTGGATGCCTGTGTCCCTCATCATGTGCTGTAGTCCTTTCCTCCAAACCCCAACATCTTTACAGAACTCAACAGTGTCATGTGGCTGAAGAAAAGAGTCGTGGCATGCATTGGAAGACTCCCAGAAATACTGAATGCTGAAGAGTCTTCTCATACATTGTTGATGGGTAGGCAACTGCTGTCTATGACTAGCTTAAAACTCAGTTTAAGCTTCGTCATATATTACTGTAATGCAATCAGGCTGCATAAACAGTAATAAATGTAGACTTCTTTTTATTCCAATTGTCCTATTTGCCTTATAAGAGTAAAGCTTGGTTCACACTGGGGACTGAATGGAAAAAAAACCTGACAGATCGCCATACCAACACAAGCGACATTGGTATGGTTAACTCCCCCGCTGTGTCTTTGCATTCTGACAGGGGCTTCCTCTTGAACTGGCTGATTTTCAGCCAGTGTGTACTCAACTTTAAAATGCACTGTGCTAGCTACACAGAGTGCAATGAACTTGATATCCAGCAGTCTAAACACCCAACCCAATCTCCCAACCCCACTTTGCCCAAAACCACCACCTGCCCAGTGCTCCAATCAACAGCATTCAGGCTCCACCAGCAGTACGGTTGATTACAGCACTGTATCAGACCACTGGAGACCAAGACAGCTGCTTTAACCTTTTTGTCAGACTGACTTTCTATCTGTTTGGGTGTTGAAAATTTTTGTAGATGTCTATAGGACCAATACATCGACAAGTCAGAAAGAGTCCCAGACGTGAAACTTTTTCATGCATACTAATAGTTACTCTATCTTTTATGTATAACAGCTTTTCTTTTTTTTTTCAACTACAGCGAAAGAACTTTAATACTTAATAAAATATTTAAATTTGTCATTAGGCCCATAGTTCATGTAAAACCAAGTATTTTAAATATTGTTTCATAATATCTACATAGTGCTATTGACATCATACATTAGCTGTCAACTGCCTGGAAAATATTGTTAAAGCAGGCCTTTAGCCGAAAATAATTTTTTTTCTAATTTGAGGCATGAGTACTTTTTTGACAGGTACTGACTCCCACTTTCATACTATTCACCAAGCCAGAATGACATCAGCTCAGCCCAACCCTTCCCCAGTCAAACCACAGCCACCTGGGATAACGCATCACACATCCCAGAAGGCTGCTAGACCAGTCCCTCTGTGTCACTCAGTCTTGGGCAGGTGCAGTTGGAAGCAAACTATAAACTATTGTAAAGTTACACGTGGCTCCAAAATCTTTCTTAAAAAGTCATGAGCTACAGTATTTGTAGCTGCTGTGCTAGCCTGCGCACAGATATTTGTCCCGGAGAAACATTGGCATGACCTTCCTGACATCCACATTCAAGATGTTGCTGTGTGGGGAGGTAGACCCCCATCCCCTCTCTAAGCTGAGTTATCTGATACTATTATTAGTGCTGCCAGTTCATTCATAATAGTAAAAGATCATACAGAGCTGTGGCTCTGTGTAATCTGTCTGCAGATGCCCTGTATCATATCTCCAAACTTTGTCACTTATGAATGAAGGACACCCTGGGTCTGAGAAAATAAGCAATTTGCTCCAAAAATGGGCATGGTATAATTGTCTAAACCTATAAACGGTATACACAGTATGCAGTCTGCACTGCTTGTACCCACCTCATACTCCATTATGACAGTGCTGTTTCACTTACATAAACCTACTGTATAGGCTCTATAAAAAATCCTAAATCGTAAAAGAGATTGCTGAGCACTCCAGAGCTGTGTATATTTAGATGCAGCCACAGACAGATACACAGTGCTGCAGACTGTGTGATCTTTATGAATGGCATTGCTGGTCTCCAGAGTGGCCCCTACTGCCAGAGACCAGTGCCGCCACTCACAAATTCATCTACTTTCTAGGAGTGTTTGTCAGGCAGTGGGGGGCAAGCTAAACAAACACAGAAAATTCTTTACTCATGCGCTGGGGATGGACTCAGCAGAGGCTAGAATGACAATGTAAATGTTCTGGAATATGCACTGCTTGCTGCCCTCAATGGACCGGGGTAGTCCAAACTCACTAAATGCAAATGAAAAAACAAAAAGAGGGCGCACCGGCCTAGTGCATTATCATTTTAAATATTTATTGAAAGTATAAAAAAGTAAGTGTCATGAAAATGAACAAAGGTGTTTAATCCATATAGCATCTAAGTCCACCAACTGGCTAATGCGTTTCGAGGGCTCTGAGGAAGAGGCTGAGTCTTCGAAACGCGTCAGTAGGTTGGTCACCCAGGGTTCCATCATATGGACTCAGCTGCTATATGGATTGAACACCTTGTTCATTGTGATATGCCTATGTTTTATATGTCCATTGTGAGTATGATACCTACTTTTGTATTCTTTCAATAAATATTTTAAATGATAATGCACTAGGCCGGTGCGCCCACTTTTTGATTTTTCATTTGCATTTAGTGGGGGGCAAGCTGTCTGACCACCAGGGCTGGATCTAGGGCGGTGCATTTTGTGGTGGGCTTTGCCCCCCCAGATTTAAGTGGCACCCCCCCAAGGACAAGTGGCAAATCATGATGTTCTCTGTCACAGCACAGGACCCCCCAAAAAAACCCTGGAAATAGCTGCCAGTTCCTTGTTACCTGTGCCAACCCGTTTCAAATTGAACTAAATGTGATTTTCAGATTATGCATACCATTTATTTAGCAATGTGCAAGGGTCAGCAGTTGCTGACTGCAGGCAGTCAAAACAACAAAAGTTTCATTTGTGAAGAATTCTGATTTCAAGAATTATCTTTCTCTGAACTGAAAATATGACTTTTCTGAAATTTACCAAAAGGCTCAGTTTTACAAATTCAATAAAGTGAATACACATTCCTTAATCAGAAACCAAGAACAGAACGGATAGTGGTTCCCCAAAAATTGGATTCTTTTGATTCTAACAAACGAATTTATTCCCAAAAACAGAACTCCGAAAGCAATGTTTCGGTATAATTGTCAACATTAGAACATATACAGCAACAGGTTAATTTTGTATGTACCTATTTATTTTGATTTATCTGTGGTTTATTTTATTAGCAATATTGTATAATTTGGTTTACTCAGCAACATTTGTACAGATATGTTGTTTTGTTGTCGTAACAATCCCTTTTTTTTTCTTTTAATTAGTCGGGACATTTGTTGGAAACAAACGCTGCACTACAATGTAGGTGTATATGGAAATTTTGATTATTTCACCCGTGGCACCTATAAACCACATTATGAGCATTTCGACTCCTTTCGTGGCAAAAGACCTCTTTCTCAGGACATGTAAACAAAAAAGTTGTGTTTCTCTATAACTATACAGTACCGTATATGTTGGTGTTTTGTAACTGTATACTGATTTCATTCTGCAGTGTAAATAGAAATGAGAATGAATGTATGTACATGTCATAAAGATTGTAACATATAATTACCCTTCCAAAGTGACTGCTACCTAAATTCTGTAATTCTACTTTTTATTATGACATGGTATTAATATACAATATGCTAGTTAAAAAGCAGGCAAAGAATTAATTACACTAAAATAGAGGCGAATGAAGGACATTTTTAGAGCAAACTTGTGTGTTGTCAATGCAGGGCAAAAGCAAGAGGTTTGTTTCAAAGTACCCCTCCACAGCATGGCTGTCACGTGGGTTCATGCCTCAGCCCAGTGTAAGGTGGGAATAGAGTGATTCAGAACTTACAGTGGCCTTCTTTTCTTCACTCTGGCAGCTGAACAGAGTGGTGGGGCAATGACAAAAAGATGACTATGTGACGTAAAGGCCGTATCAAATAAAACCTACTGCATTGCCCTGCATGAGCAGAGCACAGGTGTGTAGTGCAAATGCCCTAAATGTCCATGCAGTTAAATCAAGTAGTATGTTGAATCAATAGGTGTGATTTATTAGAGAATAGACAATTTTCACTTTGCAAAGTAAATGTTATTTAGTCAAGTGAATTTAATGTAGCTTAGTAAAAAAGTGACACTGTATTCATTTTAAGCCCTCATGCACACGGGACGTTTTGATAATGCTGGTAACATTAGCTGTGTAAAGTAATGTTAAAAACTTGAGTTTTTCAGCTTTTTAGCGTTTTTGCTTTAGCATTTAGCTACGATTAGCTGCATTTTCCCGCATCTTTCCGTGTTTGCGGTTTTTAGCATTTTTTTTACCAAAAAATAAATTTTTTGGTCAAAAAAAGAAAAAAGTCCAAAAACACTGGTTTGCGGCATTTATTGCGTTTTGCAGCGTTAGAGCATTTTTACAGCTAAAAAACTCCTCTAGAAACCCACTAGTTCTGGGTTTTCTTTCCAGCCAAAAAACGTACCAGCCAAAAAACGTTGATTACAGTCTGTGTGCATAGACACATAGGATAACATGCTGGGGGGTTTACTAGCTGTAGACAAAACCGTCAAAAGCCAAAAACAGCAGCTGTAAAAACGTCAAGTGTGCATGAGGGCTCATTGTTCAAACACATGCAAGGCAAATGCTTATACTTTTTATTTCCCTGCTCATATTCGGGTAGTCAAAGTGGACATCTTGTTTAATAAGTGAACATTGACTTTTCAAAGTGAACACGATTTACTCTTACAGTAAATTACCCCAGTTTTAAAAAAAAAAAAAAAAAGCATAACCAAAGTTTAACCACTTGCCCTCTGGAAGATTTCTGACCAGGCCATTTTTTTGCTATACGGGACTGCATTAATTTAACTTACAATTGCGCAGTCATGCTACACTGTACACAAATTAACTTTATGTAATTCTTTTCACAACAAATAGTGCTTTCTTGTGGTGGATAAATTATATAAATTGGAAAAAAAACCCTTTTACTTCCTGCTATAAAACATAGCCAATAATAAAAATCTAAAAAATCTAATTTCTTCATAAATTTAGGCCAATATGTATTCTATGTATTTTTCATAAACAAAATCCCAATAAGTGTGTATTGATTGGTTTGCTCAATTGTCTACAAACTATGTCATATATACAGGAAACTTTTTTGTGTATACCAGTAATGGCAGTGATTAGAGACTTATAGCGGGAATGCGATATTGTGGTGGACAATCAGACACTAACTGACACTTTGTGGGAACCGATGATACTAATACAGTGATCAGTGCTAAACATTTACACTGTCAATGACACTGGTTGGGAAGGGGTTTAACATTTAGGGCAATCAAAGGGTTAACTGTGTTCCTTACCAGTGTTTATATGTGTACTATATGGTGTTTTTACTAAGGGATGTGCTGGACTTTATTCACGCTGATAGTACACAGCTGTCTTGCTTACATAGGCAGAGCTGTGTTCTGTCTCTCTCCTCACCCATCAGCGGGTGCCGGTGGTCATCTATTGGTTGGCACTCGCTGATCAGATTCTGCTGTGAGTAATCACAGCAGAAGTGGTGCACCAGGGGTGTTGCTCACCCTACCAGAAGTGCAGAATCACGTATATATAGTGGTCGCTCTGTAGTAGTAAAAGCTGCTATAGGGCGGTCATCAACTGGTTAAAGGAAACCCAAGAGATCTAAGTGACTCGGAAATGAATTAAACCAAAAGATCACCATGGCAGCCTGGTAACTAATACTTTTTGAAGAAGGTCAAGCCTCAAATTTCCAATGACAGATTCCCTTTAATGTCCATCCATTTTGGTTTTGAAAATAATAGTATAGGCATATAATAATCAAATTAAAAAATTCAGACACAAAACATCGGGGCTGGTTGACATCACTTCTATGGCATTTAACGCATGTTGATATGCACTAAATGCACTTGAGTTGATGTGTTTTGACATTATTTTTTAATGCATTGTGCAGATGTGCATTTTTTTGGCAGGAGTCACTATCCTTGATAAATTGTAATGAGTTGGGTTGTGTTTAAATTCAGCATGTTACATTTTCAACCAGCACCGAGCATTGCAACCTACAATATTTGTATCACTTTAGATTTGATTAGGCTACATAGGGAAATGCAATTTTTGTGACATTGTGTGATCTCCACAACTGTGAGATTGAGTGATATCTTACAATTGTACAATACCAAAATACAAATTGTGAGATTGAGTGGTCTCAATCTCAATTGCACAATAACCACAATTTTATGAAGCACAAGGCAAATAGACCCATGCAATCCAGTGTGCTTCAACATGTGTTCTTGTGCATTGAGCTGCATTGTGTTAGGCAGGCCATTAATTTTAAAAGGGTATCAACATACTTTAACACACACAAAATAGGTCCTGCTCTGCTCTACAAAATACAGAACACTGCACCACACAGAGCAATTATTTCTGTGCAGTGTGGTGCGCTGCAGCACAATGTATATTTCCTTTGGGGTGTAATTAACAATGAATGGCAATGCAGTGCAAAACACACATATATAGTGCATTACCCTACATTACCCATAACTTAGCCCTTTGTGATTAATCTCCTCCATGGAATTGAACAGGAGATGGAGATTAGTCACAATTCAATTTTTTATTCCCAAGATGTTTGGACAATTTATTGCAGTTCAGTTTGGGCTGTATGGGTGATTTTTGTCTTGCAGCTGTACAATTCTGATCTTATGTAATTGATAATGATATCTGTATCAAAACAGTAAATGTTCTTCTATGATAGGGCAATAATGCAGTTAGGTCGAGTAAATAACTATAGGTCCATCAATCATTAAATCATATGATTATTATTTGAATTTTTTTATATACCTATGGTATTGATTTTAGAAGACTATGGCTACACTGGCTATTTATAGTTGTACAAAATAAAATCTCATGTAATCATTTACTTTCTTTGTATACCAGTTCCAGTACTGCTATACTGCTATAAAATGGATCTGAAATAACATAACAAAGCAATCAATCTCCCAGGATTGTATAAAGTCACACTATTTTTCAAACAGCAGAATGCATCAACAATTACCCTCTTATTTTCTAGATAACTCGCTCAGCACCTGAGTTTATTCCTATATTTCTGTGTACCCCTGTAACATGAATCTCATGATGCTATTCTTTTAACAATTACCCCCCAAAAATCTCCTGCAGTAGCACAAAATAACTCTTGGATATGTGAGATAAAAAATTACTTGTTTAGACCTAGAAATATAAAATCTACCTTTGGCAGTTTTCTGAGAGAGGTATCCTGATTGAGAGATCTTTTTTCTCTGACAGCTGTAAGATGTTATTTTTTCCTTGCTTGTTCTTCCAGTGACAACAGTCACCAGAACAAAAACAGAAAGAGGACCTCCAAAACAGGTGGGGGGAATGGGCGGAGTCCTCAGGTGTATGTCATATGTACCAAGGGTGAAGAGAACCACAAAATTTAAAGTGGCAAGTGTCCCAAAAACTCCTTTAACTTGAAATCTTCAGCAGGAAGCCAACACATTTCAGGGGTATGATGTCACTCCTTCTTCAGGGCTGGTTGATGCAGTCAGTGGAGCTTTAGGAGTAGGTTTTCTATCTTTAGAAATCTCCAAGACAAAATGCTAGCAGAGTGGAAAATGCTCCAGCAGAGGGTTGTGCATCAGACTGAAATCTAATCAGAACTGATATACAGCCAGAAGATTCCTAAATAGAAAACCCATTCGAAAAGTACAATTAACTACATAAATCAACCCAGAGGAAGCAGGTGCCATTCTATTCTCTACCTGAACACTTAACCCCTACCCTGTAATATGAGCCCTTAATGCCACCCAACGCTTAAACCTTTATCTGTTCTATAACATTTAATTTCCCTCCTCCAATCCTAACTTTGAAACTAAATATAACCTATAAGAGAGGCTTTTAACATTTAACCTACCTCAGTTCTGCTGCATATTCTCATTGTCTTGCATTAGAAGAAACTGTACTGAATGAATGCAGGTCCCATTGCAAAATCATGCAGAATCAAGTTCAAGGGATCTGAAGCAACTGCTTTGCAAGGGCACAGTATGCATATTTCAGCTTTTGGTTCTTAAATTGATTTTCTGCCATATTATGTGAGCTTTAAAGGTTTTATAATATGACATGATTCGTTTAAGCCTCCTTTAGACTAGACCTATGTAGGGGAGGTTTTATCCTCTTGTCAATGAGATATTTAAACATTTGTGAGATTACATTTTTTAAAGTATATTATTTATGAAAATTTTTCAGACATTGCTATGTAAAACAAGCAATAAAGACTATATGTCAAAACAACATGCTTCCATTGTATTTATTCACTGCAAGCACACACACTCATACAATTGTCTTCTCATAACCCCCTATAGATCAGAAATTTTTTGTAGCTATACAAAAATGACCTATATCAAACATTAGTACAGACTGTTACATAGTCAGAACATAGCTTAAACCAGATCCAGATTTTGAACAGCTGCTAACCATGGTCCACAGACTTTGACTCAGCCAGGCAGGTTCTACTAGTGTAGGTTTCTTTAGTATGTCGTTAAAGATGATGATAATGTCCATCTTTCCATTTTAATAAGATTACTGTTTTGGAATTACATAACAGGAGTCTGATCAGTTGTTTAGCGTATGTACCTACTGTGCAGTTGTGTGTTATTATAGCGAATGATTAGATTTCTGGATGATAAGATAGATCAGGCCTCAAAATTTCCACTTGTCTGCTCGCATTTGGCGAGTGGAAATAACGTGGGGGCAAGTGTGTCCCAGGCCATAGGGCACTCCGGGCATTTTCCCAGTGGGATGGAGCTAACGGGCTGCATGTATATGTGGGGCTCAAAGCAGCTGTGGCAGCTGGGCTGACCCTCGGGCCCGCACCATCTCTCCATGGCTGCTCAGTTCCCTTTATGTCCGTCGGAGCAGGGGGCTAGCAGACCCATGATTGTGAAGGGGGCGGAGATCCCATGGCCTGATGCCTTATAGGTGTCACTACTGCTGTGGCAGACACGACGGGTTGCTGGCCCGGACCAGAAAAAGTGAGTGAGTGCCAGCCTGCCCGTGAACACTTACTGGTAGAACAAATCATGAGAAAATTTGTATAGGCTCAGTTTAACTCTGATGAGAGTCTCATTAGAGTTAAACTGAGTCTACACATCTTAAAATGTGTTCTAACGGTAAGTGAACGTCATGAGAGGATGCTTTGGTGTGCAGCTATTCACATGAACGGAGTGTGATTTTAATGCGGTGCTGGAAATGCGCAGAAATCTGCAAATTCAGCACCGCATCAGTGTAAACCAGGCCTAGGCCTGGTTCACACAGATGCAGTGCAGAATTCACACTGATGTGGTGCAGAATTTGCACTGATTTCTGTGCATTTCCCGTGCCACATCAAAACTGCACTCCAATCATGTGAACCGCATATAGCATTTAACAGTGTTAGTTCATTAGATAATTTATGAGGGCGTGTTTAGAGGTGGGATTAAGGGTGAGGCAGAGAAGGGGTTTTGTGGGGAAACTGGTGGTGAGTAACTCTTAAAGCCTGGCTAGTAGCTCAACAGGGCTGGATGGAGCCTGTCTGTGGGGGTGCAGTAAAAATTTTCAGGGAGGCAGAAGATGTGAGGTCAGTAGGGTAGTATACAGGGGGTCAGCAGGGAAGAGGATAGGATCAACAGTTTATAGGGCAGTCTACAGAAGCCATTAGTTTGTAGAACAGTGTACATGGGGTTATCAGACCAAAAGACAGTGTACAAGAGTCAGTAGGGTAGTGTACAGGGGGTCACCAGAGTAGACAACAGAGCATATGACAGGGATCATCAGGGTCTAGAAAAGGGGTTATCAGGTCAACAAGATGGAGGACTGGGGTCAGCAGGGCAGAGGACAGGGGTCAGCAGTGCAGAGGACAGGGGTCAGCAGGGCAGAAGACAATGGTCAGCAGAGAAGGGGACAGAGTCACTGCTGACAGAACACTCTTTAGATCTCCTCCTTCCTTCCCCACACTGCAAACAGCCTGGGTACTCAGAGTTCCTCCACACCACATAGCTGAGATTGGATTCCCTTACAGACACAGCATCCATCTGCACAGTGTATAGCTGGCTACAGATTGAGGCTGTGTCTGTAAGGAAATTCAAGCAAATCTCAGTTATGTGCTATGAGGGGAGGAGAAGATCTGTTGAGTGCCCTCATTCATGTCTCACCCAAAAAAAATCATCCCTCCTAGCACACGTCATATTATCCTCAAATTTAACATCTTAGCAGAAATCCTCCCTGCCAAATCCCCCCTCCCCTCCCAGCACAAATCCTATCCTCCAAATCCCCCCTCCTAGTATAATCCCCTCCCAATGCCCCTCCTAGAACAACCCCCTTCCAATTACTCTTCCCAGCACAAATTCTCTCTCCCTACCCAAGTCCCCCCAAAATTCCCCTTCCTAGCACAAATCCTCTACAGCCCTCCCCTCTTAACCCAAATTCCCCCACCCCCTCTTAGCGCAAATCCCTCCACCCCAATACCCCTCCTAGCACACATCCAACCAAACTCCCTCCTTGAACATTTTCCTTCCCAATCCCCCCACTTAGCACATAATCCCCCCCAATCCCCCCTCCTACCTCCTAAAACGTCCCCCCCTAACACATATCCCCCCAATCCCCTCTCTAAAAACATATATCCCCCAATCCTCCTTCCAAACATATCTCCCCCAATCCCCTCTCCTAGTCCTAGCATATTCCCCCTCCCCCTCCAATCCCCTTTACAAACACATCCCCCCAATCCCCCCTACAAACACATATCTCCCCCAATCCCCACTCCTAGTTCTAGCATATTACCCCCCAATCCCCCTACAAACATATATCCTCCAATCGCCCCTTTAAACACATATCTCCCCCAATCCGCCCTCCTAGTCCTAGCACATTCCCACTCCCCCTCCAATCTCCCCCTAAAAACACATATCCCCCCAATCCCCCCTCCAAACACATATCTCCCCCAATCCCCCTTCCTAGTCCTAGCATATCCCCCCCAAATCCCCCCTACAAACACATATCCCCCAATCCCCCCTCCAAATACATATCTCCAATCCCCACTCCTACTTCGAGCATATCCCCCCCCCCAGCACATATCCCCCTCATTCCTTCTATTAGCACATATCCTTCCACCCCAATTACCCCTTTTAGCAAATCTCCCCCCCCCCCCCATTACCCTCTCCAGCACAAATAGTCGCCAATCACTCTACCTCTCATTTCAAGCACAAATTATTAGCACAAGTTGCACCCTCCAACCCCTTACATTATGTTCCCTGCCTGTACGTCTCCCCCCCCCCCCCCCCACAGGAGAGAGGCTGTGTTGTGTCCTCCCCCTCCTGTAAGTGCAGAGCTCCTTGACACACACACAGGTTCATTAGTTCGGGCTGCACATAGTTTAATTACCAGCACTTTACCTCCTCCAAGGACTGCTCATGTCCCAGCAGGAGGAAATGTGTATAGGGTAATTAAACTGTGCCATCCAAACTCTGTGATATGCTGTGTGGAAGAGCGCTGCACTGACAGGAAGGGGAGGACACACCACAGCCTCTCTCCTGTGTACCGCTGCTGCTGTCTGAACTTTACTAATCACAGGTCACTGCATCAGGCTGCACATTCCAGTGTTGGGATGGTGAAGAAACTCAACCGGCCAGGGGGGCACAACAGAATTCTGGGGGGCTCAGCCCACCCCAGCACCCCCCTAGATCTGGCCATGTAGCTCATGATTTGAAATTTTGAGCCCTGAGGTAGATTATATCCAAGAAATAAGCTGGCCATGCACAGCATGAATTTCTGAAAATTCAGCATCTCCAGCGGATGTTATTCACTTTTTCCTTCGAGTTTGGGTGGTACCAACATTGAAGCTATATATGGCAAGTTTATGCTCCACCATTGACACCATTGATTTTGAAAGTCAGTTCTCCTGACGTCAATCACTGTATGCTTGTTCTGTCTCAGTGAGAAAGCATGCATGTTAAAATATTCATTTTAGGCCTGAAGATTTCTTAAAACCCTCAAAACATTGTGGCATTGTGGAGTTTAACTTCCTCTGCTCTCTCCTGACACCACATGGCAGGGGTCAGTAACATGGAGGGTAGTAAATTATTGTAGACATGTGTAGACTAACCACTTAAGGATTGCTGATGAATTGGGTCCACCTATAGTCCGGCACAACCAGCTTCTCAGCATTTTTCACACAAGCTTGCACCCGGAGTCAGAAACCAGTCCTTGAGCTTTGGTTTTGTTATTGATTGAAGGAATTAGAACTTGGATACGGTAAGGGGGGTATAGGATGCCCAAGGGAACCAATAACTGAGGCTATACTTTCTGAAACTATTCACAAGCTTCTCTTCTGTGACACAGTCTCTGTTGGAGAAATAGCCAGCATCTCCATGTTGTACCACCCCCCTCCCCCCCAGACCCTAGATGAACCCCTCTTCACCAAGCAATTTGGAGACTTTTTCTGAGCAGGGAATCTGGCTCTAGTCTCTTTAATTTAGGTAAACAGTCACTAGAAGGGGGCTAATCTGGTTTCCCACCAGAGTGACCTTTCCCCTATCCGCCAAGGGGGTGGCAGTTGTACTCACTCAGATTCTCTCCTGTACCGCTTGTGGTTGGCCGCTGCTACCAGACCTATCAGCTGGGCCACTGCATCCCTGTCATACAGGTAGTCCTCGTTCAGGGAGCCTGTGAGCTACATGGCCTCATCCCACTAAGCATCCTGGCAGCCTTCTTCCTCCAGCCTTACATCTTCCTACTTTTTCTTCCACCTCAATCCTCACACTCCTGCTGCTGAGCAGGCTCCTACACTTTTAAGGGAGTCCCAGCCCCTTGCCAAGCCTTCTGTTGGGGATTGGCTGAGGTTCCTCAAGAGTGCAGCCAGCCACTCCTCAGATCCACCCACTGTATCCTAGGCCCTCCTCCAAGGGAATTCCTGAAGGGATGGCCTGCAAAGTCTCAGCCCTGACCACAATTTGACCCCACTGGCTATTACACCTTAGCTGCTAACAGCTCCTGTCTAACCATTAGGATATAGCTCCCCCTAGCTAACCTAGGATGGCACTACTAGTGGAAGTGATCGCTTTGCATAAGAAAGCTGAGAGCTGAATCAGAAAGTGTAAACAACCTCTGGCTCTTAAAGCAGGCGGGAATCTGTTCACTTGTCGTTTTTCATTTTTTTAAGCTCCACGGTGTAGTGAAACACACTCACAAAACTTAAAACCTGGTGCATAAAAAAGTGCACAGGGTATACAAATGGCCCTCCTCTGAAGAGAATGGACCCTAGCTCTGATCCTCTGGGGCGCAAGGCTGCTGACAGGGATTAGGATACTCGCTGGTCCACCCAGCCGAAACCAGGCAGACCCCTTTCTTCAGCAGGCCTGCCAAAGCAAGGCTAACCCAAGTACTAGGTTGGGTCCCCCCCGAAGAGAGACCAATGGCAGGGGGAAAACCTGACCAAAAGGGCATGTGTCCTCCAGGAATTTCAGGGCAAGTCCAAGGACTTACACCCTACTAATCGTAAGGTGCTGAAGTACATAGAGTGCTGTGCAAAAAGTGCAGTGACAGACAACAAAAATAAAAAGTGGAAGGGGAAGTGGACAAGTGTGCTACAAGTGCCAAAGTATAAGACTATGGTGGGGCTTTCAAACAGAAATAAAAAATTTGTCCAGTCCTAACCAAAAAGGCCTAGCCCTGAAGGCAGTTGAGAAAGAAATGTGAAATAGTGCAGTGACCTTGGTGCCAAAAAACTCAATGAACTCCCCCACCATGAGAATTACCACACCCCTGGACTGCCCCTCTAAGTGCACATACACCACGGGCTTCTTTCAGCCCAGCCCCTGGCCAGACCAGTGCAGCACCATCCCTACCAGGAAGGCATTAGAACTTACTGAGAGCCCTGCCATCAGCCGGGGACAAGCCTGTAGGATTTAAGCCAGATGCAACCTGGGAGGAAAGGGCCCTCCTACCTTTCCCAACCAATTACATCACGCTGAATGCTAGACAGAGACCTCCCCCCCTCCGGTCACTCCGTTTTCTCTCCCGATGACTGATAAGAACAGATACTACACTTGATCTTAGCCAAAAGGCCGACAAACGATGTTCACTAGTTGGTGCTGCTGCCAATGTTTAGTATATGTTATATCAGCAGCAGCAAAAGGTAAACACGTGACAGAGTTACCAGAAACATGATGGTCTTTACAGACAATATACAGTAGTAAGATAAGATGTAACAGAAATGGGGTGTGCAACAGACACCTCTTTTAAAGTGGCTGTAACCCTGACATGAAGTGACTAGCCTCAGTTGATACACAGAAATTAAACAATCCTCCTACATACTGGATCACCTGCAGCCATCACTTGTCTACATCTGATTAAAGTCTACAATTTACATAGCTTTTCTGAGCTTCCAGAGGCAGGGGCCGGGGATCTGACAACACACCTTGCACATCTCAGAGAGAGGAGCTGAGTGTAATCTGACACCTGAGTGAAGGGAAGGAACATCCGCCCTCTACACAATCTCATAGAGAACCATGCACAACTGAGGCTGTCAATCACAGGCTGTGCACTAGGGCTCCCATTCCTTGTCCCCCTGGATCCATTGAAGGGACAACCTGTCAGAAATGACTCATGCAGATAGCAAAGGAATAAAACTGCAGACAGAAATTACACTCATTGCTTTTGATTGAGGCAAGTACACACTGTAAAGGAATATACTTTGTAAATTGTTCATGTTAGAAGTTTGCAACTACTTAACTACACACAGTATCACTTTCTTTGGCAAATATACAGGTAAAGGCCATGTTTTAAAGGGTTTTGGCAGTTTTCTCATCTGGGATACAGGGAAATGATCTTCCTGATGATGCGATTCCACGAAATGCATTGAGGCCTGGTCATTGTCGTCAAATCCGGTCCCTGATTATGTCACTTCTGGTGACTTAGATATAGCCTGTGGAACGTACGCCAACTCCTGTTAAAGCAGCAGTGCTTGGTGTCTTAGCCACAATTCGCGCTGTGCAAGTGCCAGGAGCTGCACTTTTAAATGTGAGTGTATTCTTATTCTTTAACTTCTGTATATTTAATAAAATTTACTACACTATGAGAAGCATCTTTGTTTCTTGAGTGTGTGTATTGTCATACTGGTTTATTCGAAAGAAGATCCTGGTAGCTTCTCCTTCCTCCTTCACTTTGAGACATGCTCGAATTATTATGGCTATGGTAAGAATTTAATTTTAATGCACGTGGTGGTGAATCAGCAGCACGTGGAATTCACACAGGTGTTGGACACACAAGCAGATGAGAAATCAGTGGATGGACTGTGATTTATTTATGGACACTTTTTAATTTATGAAATATGTTGATTTATTCAATGGTTAATATTTAGGTCATGTCGATTATTATTTAATGATATCAGCACACAGTACATTTGTAATATGTTTTTCACTGATTTGGATTGTATTTATTTGTAGTTAGGTGAGCCATTTGATTTTACTTTATAGATATAAAATAAAGCCGCCTAGGAGATCGTTTGCACTCCAGAGTAAAAGTTAAATAAGTTTTACTTTTAGTGCATCATAATCACACAATGAACCTTTCACTGAAAAAAAATACAAGGCATTCTATATATGGCAGCATTGTCAAACAAGCGACCCCCTGAGGTCAGCAGCCGCTGTATGTAGTGCAGACTATTAGTAATTGTCAGCTTCCTCTGTGGCCCTCTCAATAACAGATAATCATACTTAAGCCAGTCATAAATGGTTCAACCCATCTATGGGCAGGCTGATTGTACCCTATTCGATTGTTTTACGACTTGGGTAAAACCAGCCTGTCAGACTTTTAATGTGATTATTGCCCCTGGCTATAGCCGCTAGCAATAATCACTGTGTTTTCCTGGCAGGGACAACTTCTCCTCGTGCCTCCCTCCCGGGAGAACACAATAGCTCTGTGGGAAGGCTTCCCCCATCCACACTGTCAGTGGACAGGGGAAGGTAGTCTCATTGCATGCTGGGAGTGGTATTTATATTCTGAGAGTACATGGGTTCAGTGTCTCTCCTGGGAGTGGATTGCACCAGCTAGCCTGGAGGCAGGCTGCCTCAACTTCAGGGAGGGCCTGAAGTTAGAGTGACCCTGGTTCTTCAGTAAGCTGACTGAGGGGAGCTGCTGCCAAAGATCTGTCTGGTATCACTGGAGAGAGTTGCTTGGAAGATTGGAAGGAGGCAACCATTCTGTCCTTGGACTTGTGAGTACAGACACTGAGAGATCATAGTGACTCTGTGTGCTTTGCTACCCCTCTGGTGTTTGATAGTCAGCGTGGGTCTGAGAAAGGGAACACCGGCTAGTGTTCTGAAGAGCTTATGCAAAAGACTTTGATCAGTTGCTATTACTTTTAGACTGTTGCAGTCTGCCATAATGGGCCTGTACCTGAAGAGCTCAGCCCTGTAACTACTACTACTGAAAAAAGGGACTTTGCTCACTGCTAAACTACCTGCTGCTACATTTTATCTGCTCCCTGTCATGACTTCAATACTGCTCCACTAAGAGATCAGCTAGATGTCCTCAATGTGAATACTTCCAATTTTGGAGTATCCTACTACAATTCCCTTTCCCTATCCCCAGTTCTACAATAAAACTCCAAAAACAAAACATCCCCTAGACTGGTCATTGAAGACAATGAACCAAAGAGTGTGTGTGTGTCTTGTTGCGGGGTAAAGCAAGGGGACGCCTGGGAAAACATACACTCATGAACCTATTATTTGGCACTCACTGCAGTTCTGGGATAGCATCAAGTATCTGGGAGGTCTGTTCTCTCACCATCTTCCATTACTACCCATCAACCACAACCCTTCCTTTCCCCCAGCATTTGACTCCCCTGGGGTCTTTAAGTATTGGCAACTCACCTCCTTTTCTAGAGTTTGGCTTTAGGCTGCATTCTCATACTCCCATCTATGCTGAATCTTTCTTCCAGGAGCAGGCAGAAAAATCCAGAGTAAGAAATGCATGTTTTTGAGCATAACTTTGCACATTTACACCAATATGGTGTTTAGAAGCATATGTGCATAAACTCACTCTTTTGGTTAGAATATACATTTAGGATACATGCACATGATCCTAAAAAAAATGCAGTTCAGAGGGTGTTTTGTTTACAGATCTGAATGCCGGTGTATTGTTTTCAATGTGGACATGCACACAGTTGTGTAAACATGGTCTGCTTTCAGATCTGTAACCAAAAATTGAATAACCTGCATCTGAAGACATGCATTTTACGCCATATGCATGTAAACGCATGTATACTCATATACCTAAATGTAAAAAATGCATTCTGGGATTAAAAACAGAGCAGGAATATATAGAACCAGAATTTTATGTATTTAAATAACATAACTCTTTACGCGTTTAAACTCATCTAAACGCAAGCATTTTACTAGCCATTTACATGGAAACTTTTGCGCCAGACATGATCAGTATAAATAAGTAAAGTGCAGCGCTAAAATTCTTATGGCAGTGTACATGTAGCCTTATTCTAGCCACTAGAATTATTTTACTTACAAACACATGCATTTACATGCGTATATGTGTACCACCCTCACAGAGAAATGTGGACCGCTGGCGAGGTTCCCGTGCCGGCTGTGTTTTCGGAAGAAGTGCAGGGACTTCTTCCCTGCGTGTCATGGGCACGAGAGTCCATTCAAATGAATGGGCTCTCGTGCCTGTGCAAAACGCGGCCCGCACAGCAGAATATATGTGAACCGGGGCTAAAAAGCGATCCACTGCGGATCGCTCTAACGCTAGTGGCCTAACAAGCCCTGGAAGATTTTATTCTCATTATATCCCTCCCATTGGAGGGATTTACCCTCACTTCATGCCCCATTGCCAAGTGAGGAGAAATCCCTGCAAATTAAGAGAATCCATTGGGGCCATTCCGGTCACCAGAATCAGTGTACCATTGGAAGTTTTCCCTCTATTATTTTACTTTTCTAGGGACACCCAAAACGTGAGATTTTCTTTCACTTTTAGTGATAATGGTAAACACAACAAATAGATAGGGTGATCTTTCTAATAGGGACACAGACAGAAATAAAGAACAGACAGGTGTTTTAATCCCTTTCCACTCTATTCAAGACTAAAAAAAAACTGTTGGATTTTTGTTATACTTTACAGCTAATTTACAGCTTCACCTAGTGGTCAACCATTGCTCTCACATATATCTTTCTATAGGACTGTTTCATCAATGTTTGATCCCCTACAGGACCACCGTCCTTCACTTTCAGGAAGAGAAAGTATCTTTGGAAGGCCAGACGTCATTTTGAGGACTATGGTGTGGAGTGGACATCCATCTCCCTCACAGGTTAACAAAATACACCATCTGTGAGACAATGTGATTTTTTTTTTTTTTTAGTTTTCTTCTCAGTTTCAGTCCACACTGTTCCTTACGATACATTTTCAAGGTTTCTACTCACAATCCAGCTTATTAGACAATAGGAGGGTTAAAGTGCATGTCAAGCTGGACACAGGCTATGTGTAGTGATGACAGAACACTGGGTATCTCTGGTGAAATCCTGCAAGACATATGCTTACGAACCCAAAGGTTAGTATTTAACCCTTTTGCTGCCAGAGCCACTACTGCATTTTTGCACACGTTAACTATAGATTAGTTAAAACCACAAAACCCGATATATGTTTTTGAAAGCGGAGACCCCGGAGAATAAAATAGTGGTAATTACATTTTTTTTGTCACATGATATTAGTGCAGCACAGTGGCTAAATGGTTAGCACTTCTGCCTGGCAGTACTAGGGGCGTTGGTTCAAATCCCAAACAGGGCACTGCCTGGAGTCTGCATGTTCTCCCTGTACCTGCGTGGGTTTCCTCCGGGTACTCCAGTTTCCTCCCACACTCCAAAGACATGCTGGTAGGTGAATTGGATCCTATCTAAATTGGCCCTAGTATGTGTATGTATGAATGTAAGTTAGGGACCTTAGATTGTATGCCCCTTGAGGGTTAGGGACTGATGTGAATGTACAATATATATGTAAAGCGCTGCATAAATTGACAGCACTATATAAGTACCTGAATAATAATAATATTAGTACAATGGTTTATAAAACTAATATTTAAAAAAAGTAATGCACAAAAGAATTTTAAAGTAAACCTTTTAGCAAAAAATAATAAATGCACTTTTTTTTTTAGGTAAAAAAATGTGCATTTACTATTTTTTGTTTTGGAAGCCTGAAAAGCATTGCACCAGTGATCAGATTGCTGGTGCCATGCAGGACTCCTGCAGACCTGTCAGTGTAGCTGTGTGCACGTACCACGTACAGGCAAGCAGATACACACTGACAGGAAGAATCAGAATACTGTGAACAAGTGACATTCCCATAGCCCCACACGGCCACGTTTGTTTTAAATTTGTAACATCCAGTGGCGGTCCTTTTGTAACATGTTCACACTGAATATGGGTGTAACATGTTACGAAAGATGAAGTCATCCTTTTATGCTCACAAACATGATCTATTACTCAATTATTTTGTAAACTATATAAGATAAGGTTGAGAAACATAGATACCCAACAAGTCAAGCATTAAATTATGTGCATAAACATTGGTACACAAAATTTTCCATAGGCGATGTTTTAAAAGCTCTTACAGGTCATCAATTTGAGTTAACCATGAATGATGGCACTGGAATTCTTGCTCTCACTCCCGTGTGTGTAGTGAAATGTAAAGTGTAGCACAATCAACGTTTTTGTCATTAGGCGCCCAGACTCGTGCTTTTGAATGTTCGTGTACGTAAGGGGACTGTACATTTTGGGGAGGGGGAGTTAAGTGCTTGGGTGTACCTCTTTTTTTTTACTTAATGTGGAAGTAAAGTCCACTTTAGAACGTGTACCTACAGGTAAGCCTATAATAAGGATTACCTGTAGGTACAGTGAACATCTCCTAAACTTGCAAAGTTTTGGAGATATTCACATAACATGCAGCCAGTGATGTCACCAGTGCATGCACTCTGAAGGGACGACAAATCATGCAAGACCTTCAGAGCTCCATGCCGTAAGCTGAGGGCTCCCGCACATGCCTAGGAGTGATGGCATCGAGCCCGCGAATCCGGTAGGAGGACTGGGTGAAGATGGCAGTGCCAGGAAGCCATGACAGCACTGCGCTGGAGGACTCCATGTAAAGGTAAGTCTGTCATAATGTACTAGTTTGTGAATTGGGCCCTCCTATCATTTTCGCCATGAAGCTGTCATCTCAGCCTCTGTTTGATCTTCAACTGCCATGATGCTCCACATATGATCAGTTATGATACCAGTCATTTGATAGTTTGGTTGAGAGCCAGGGGCGGACTGACAACTCATGGGGCCCTCGGGCAATAGGGGATCATGGGGCCCCTGTGTCCTTGCCCAAACTAAAAAAAGCCTATGAAAAGGAACTAGGGGCATCTCATGGGGCCCTCTACTGACCCCGGGCCCTCGGGCAGTGCCCGAGTTTCCAAATGGTCAGTCCGCCCCTGTTGAGAGCACAAGCAACTGTGACAACTACAGTACAGCAACGTCCCAGGAAGTTAACTGTTTTATTTAAACTGTTAAATTGATGGGTTTAGTTCCACATTAACTTTATTGCATGTCAAATCATCAGTCCTAAGCTCCATATGGTTTCATCAATTCATTAATGAACATTTATTCTGTTTTTGCTTACATGTTATCATCTTGAGGTGTTTCCAAATATTAAGGGGTCTATATCAGAGTGTTAATACTCAATGAGACAATCTATGTGGCAATATTGGTTCCACTTGGTAATGCAATTATGGAGCAGTAGATTCTGTGAGACCCATCATACAGCAAAGCAATTTTATTGTGGATATATACAACCCCAATTCCCAAAAAAATTTGGGACGCTGTGTAAAATCTACATAAAAACAATACATTGATTTGCAAATCTCATAAACCCATATTTTAAATCAAGATAGATGATGATAAATGTAAAGTCTTTGCAATTTTACATTGAAGAACATTATTCTGAAATTGTTCGACAGTTTTTAGACACAGCTTTTCAAAGATTGGTGAACCTCTGCCCATCTTTACTTCTGAAGCACTCTGACTCTCTAAGATGCTTTTTTTATACCCAGTCATGTTACTGAACTGTTGCCAATTGACCTAATTAGTTGAACAATCTTCTTCCAGCTCTTCCTTGTTATTAGTACCACTTAATTTGGCAGCTTTTTGTTGCCCTGTCCCAACTTTTTTGAGATGTGTTGCTGCCATTAATTTCATATGTCTTTTTTTTTCTTTAAATGGTACATTTTCTCAGTTTAAACATTTGATATGTTTTCTATTCTCTATTGTGAATAAAATATGGGTTTATGAGATTTGCAAATCATTGCATTCTGTTTTTATGTAGATTTTACATTGGTCCCAACTTTTTTGGAATTGGGGCTGTATGTGGTATCACATTGCCCCCTACTGTCACTCTTTGGAATCGCCAATCCTGCTATTGAGTTGTATTTTTTTATGTAAATGTGATGTGCAACTGTCTAGACCAGGGGTGGACTGACCATTCAAGCACTCAGGCACTGCCCGAGGGCCCGGGGTCAGTAGGGGGCCCCATGAAATGCCCCTGTTACCTTTTTATAGGCTTTTTTGGGTGTGCTTTGAGTGTGGGCAAGGACACAGGGGCCCCATGATTCCCTATTGCCCGGGGGCCCCATGAATTGTCACTCCGCCCCTGGTCTAGACAGAGTGGTTGGGTGTGATTTTGACAATATAGTCCATTTTTATCAGTGGCGGGGGAAGTGTCTTCTAGGGATTTATTATCATATTTTATTGTTCTATGTATCTACTGTATTTTGTTTTTTTTTATAAAATTATAGTTCAACCAGTGTGCTGAACAAAAAAACCCTCAAAGATCCACATTGTTTGTGTGGATGCAGGGATCTCTCCTGTTGTGCTATTGTATTCTGACACTGGGGACTCTCCTGTCAGAATACACGAATTAGCACTGCAGCTGACCAGATGTTGATATTCCAGCAGGTCAGTTCGGCAAAAACTGGTCTAATGATTGGCTTCTTTTGAACAGAGAGGGCTACTCACAGATCAAAATTTGTCCAGTTCCTGCTGAACCAGCCGAATTTTGATCCACGTAGACCCAGCAAGTACGTCAGCGATCACACACTAAGTACGAGGGGCGTTCAAGTCAAACTGGGACTTTTAAGTTAAAAGAACAAATTTCATGGAGTGGAAACTGTATTTATTTTTTTACATACTCTCCTGCTACATTTATACATGTATCCCAGCGTTTAACTAATGCCTGGAAAGATTCGGCATAGAAAGATTTGTCAGTGCGCCTGAAACAACCTATGACAGCCTGCTTCACTTTGTCATCATTGTGTTCACCGTTCCCACACAAAGATTTGTCTCCTGTGCAATTTCACGGTTATGCGCCGATTATCCTGGATCAGGTGTTTACAGAATAAATTGCTGTGGGCTGGGAACCACCATGGCTGGGATTGGCACTGACAGACATACGGCCATCTTTGAAACATTTACACCACTGAAATGTCTTACTGTGACTGAGCGTCTCACCATCGTACTGTGCTTGAAGTCTTCTGTAGATATCCGTGGGTTTTGCACCTTCGTTCAAGAAACTTCATAACCATACACTGTTCCATGCATGCACTAACACTGTTGTCTGCTATCTTGATTAACGTTCTCTGGACTGGCCCATGACATGTGTGCTGCCTGTCAGTAATAGGACACACTTGACACTTACTATTGCATGTAGTACCACCACGCTAGCATCCCTTTTTATATCTGTAAAATTAAAAATCCCAGTTTGACTTGGACGCCCTTGTACTATCATTCCCAGCAGACTTAAAGTATCAGTAAACCTCACAGATGTCATCTACATCACAGCAATGCTTACCTATGAGTGAAAACTGATCTCTGAGTTTTATTGGATTTTAAATAGTTCGACTGGACCCAAGCTGGTCCAAAAAAAACTATTTACTTCACTAACACATGCAGCACTGTATAAAATGTATGTAATGTCAGCTACATACAGTATACAGCGCAGTATTCTGGCAGTGAAACTTCCTGTCCCACTCCGGAACAAAACTGGGCCAGGCTGACTGCTGTTCAGCCATTTATAGGAAGCCATGTATTTTCATGAATGAACACAAGGCTTCTTGTGAATGGCTGAGGTGGAGATCATGAAGTCAACTGCTCACCTCACCACCTCAAGCCAATGTTAATCGAAAAAAAAGTGTAATTAATAGCAATTTAATAGCTGGACAAAAACATGAGTTAGACTTTATTCCAAAACCAAGTTAACGACAACATAAAATTATGGCTAAATGTGTGGTTTTTGTATGAAAAGCGTTTATGGTGGTAATGTAACCTCATAAATTTACTTGGCTAAAATTTATTTAACCACTTGCCCTCCAGAGGATTTACCCCCCTTCCTGACCAGGCCATTTGCGATACAGCGCTGCGTTACTTTAACTGACAATGGTGCGGTCATGCAATGCTGTACATAAATTAAATTTCTGTCTTTTTTCCCACAAATATAGATTTCTTTCAGTGGTATTTGATCGCCTCTGCGTTTTTAATTTTTTGCGCTATTAACAATAAAAGACCAGCAATTTTGAAAAAATCAAATTTCTTCATAAATTTAGGCCAAAATGTATTCTGCTACATGTCTTTGCTAAAAAAAATCCCAATACGTGTATAGTAATTGGTTTACGTGAACATTATAGCATCTACAAATGGTGGTATATATACTGAAATTTTTATTTTATTTTTTTTATGCTAGTAATGGCAGCGATCAGCGACTTACTGCGGGACTGTGGCGGGCATTCTGACACTGGGTAGGAAATGACTAACTGCCACTGACATCCCCAGTGACACCTATACAGTGATCAGTGCTAAAAAAAAAAGGCACTGACACTGTACTAATGACACTGGGCAGGAAGGGGTTAACATCTGGGGTGTGCTGTGTGTGTTTTACATTGTGTGCTGTGTGCTGTTTTACTTGTGAGACATTCTGCTTTGTATCTCTCTGCTGTACAGAGAGATACAAAGCAGCATGTCTATGCTGACAGGAGAGAGATCTGTGTTGTTTACACACAGATCTCTGTCCTGTCAGCCCTGCCGACAATCATAGAGTCCAGGAATCGCTGGCCTGAAACACAGTGATTGACACAGTGATTATCCTCTAATCCTGAGGCCAAAAAATTATTTAACACACAAATCTAGACACGTATGGGGAGGTGAAATGGTCTAAAGAGGATAATATTGGAAAACATACATTGGAAACACTCATCCGCAGGATTCCTGGCCTCGTGCAGCACCACCAGCCTCATGGAATTCTATGGGATTAGAAAAATAAGAATACCAAAACAAGTCAGCCATGACATGTGAAAAAAGCTTGGTGTAAAACATTCACACAGTAGTGATCAGTTCTGTAACTAAGCTAAATATGAACACACTGAAGGGGTATATAAAGACTTACTGTACATATTGTACTTGTTGCCAAATTAGTTGCCTTCACTGCACAAAGCTACTCAAATACTGTCATGTTTAGATGTCTGGGTATACATTATAGAGGTTTCACATCACTTTAGGGCCTCCCCGAATGTTAGAGCTGCCATCCATGCCAAGTAACAATCTTCCCTTGCCATGCTGGTGTGCCAGCAGTGCAGTGGTTAGATGTTTGTTGGTGAAGAGGGGAATTAAGTCAAAAACTTAAACTTAGCTCATCTTCCACTCCAGTATGGTCATCAACACTGATAGCCATAGCAACCCTGCAGCCATATTTAGCCTGCTCTATGGGGCCCAGGCCCAGTTGGTCATCATACAGCCCAACTGAGAGGCCATAGTCCTACAATCAATGTGAGGGCTTCCAAGGAACAGTTCACTGGGGGCTGCCATCTGCTGGTGTAGCATAAGTTACACAAAGCACAAATCCACCCTTGAGTGCCAACACATCCACATTACAAGAGAGGACTTTTAGTTGTCCCTGAGTTGGGAGCAAACACCCACATGTCTGGTCTAAACTCTCAATAATTTTCCTTACCTTCAATAACTGGCCTCAAGGTCTCAGGGGTCTCTGCTGTTTCCTCCCCTCCAGAAGACTCTTTCTCAATGGAGAGGGGACCCAACAAATACTACATATTCCATAAAGAAAGAAAAAAACAAAAGAAAACTAAGGATGTCATTAAAATCTTAGTGGCAAAATATTTGCTACCAATACACACAATTCTTTGCAAAAAAATGAAAACAATCTAATGCTGGGAAGCACGTGACTGGATCATAGTGAGCCCACATACTTCACAATAGTGCTTGACCCTAGTGTGCATTTGGGGAAAAGTATCTGCAAAATACAGTAGAGCATGTAGACTTTGGTATCTCTGAAATCAAGTTACAACATATGGCGCCCTACTGAAAAACCACAGAAGCTTTGGCTTTGTGTTGGATAGAGTAAGTGAATTGATCTGGTCCATCCCAGAAGCACAGCATGGATAGGAGGAAGAATAGCAGGCATTTTAAGACCCTGGACCACTGGAGCAACTACTGGGTTGTTGACAGGTGGGGAACAGGAGGGTGAGGAGGATGTCTGCTGTTGGTTGCACATAAAAAATCCCCATATTCTGGTTCTTCTGCGGGTGGATTGAAAGCTTTTTCTTATATAAATCTGCTGTTGGCTAACCTTTTCATTTTCCTGAAAAGGTGAACTAACACTTTAGGAATGTGATTCACAATAGAATCTTCTATAAATACACATTCCCAAAAGTACCAAATGTGTACAATATAAATATTGTGGAGAGTCAGCCTGGGGTAGGGTTAAGAGAGTTCATTGTAGAGTGCAGGTACTTCCCCTTCAGGCCTATTTATTAACCAGCTGATCAGAGAGGCTGGTTGACAGCAGTTTTGCTGTCTGCAGTGAGGAGATATGGATGCAGTTTAGAAATCTCCATAAACTGATAGTTACCTGCTGAGTGAGCTTGCCTTCACCAGAGACCTTGAAATACTGTGTATGCTGTGGCTGGAACACTGAAAGTGATCTAGATGGTACCGTGTATTCTACTGGTTGGAAGTTTTACCTGTCTTGTTTGAGCTGATTCTGAAGATAAAGCCTGTCATTTTTCTATTTATTGATGAATAAAGCGGATTTTAAGTTTACTGTACTGTCTGCCAAGAGCCTGTTTACCTCCTCTGATCCTGACAACTTGTGAAGGATGCAGGCCATGTGAAGGGTACAGGCCAGTCTCATATCTTGGATAAAAACCCCACAGGCTATAAAAGCATCTGAAAAAGCAATGGAGGATCTGATTAAACAATTACCAGTGGCTAATGCACAGGCAGTCGCTGCTCAAGAAGAGACAAAACACCTACTGCTTGAACAAATAGCTGGTGTGTGCACGGTGATGTTTATTTATTTATTTCAGGTACTTATATAGCGCCATCAATTTATGCAGTGCTGTACATATATATTGTACGTTCACATCAGTCCCTAACCCTCAAGGGGCGTACAATCTAAGGTCCCTAACTCACATTCATATACAAGGGCCAATTTAGACAGGATCCAATTAACCTACCAGCATGTCTTTAGAGGTGGGAGGAAACCGGAGTACCCAGAGGAAACCCACGCAGGTACAGGGAGAACATGCAAACTCCAAGCAGGAGGTGCCATGGCTGGGATTCGAACCAATGACCCTAGTACTGCCAGGCGGAAGTGCTAACCATTTCATCCATCTACTTTGTGAACTTTTTGGATTATTCACTGTGAACTTGAACACTGATTGTGCTTGTTTAATCACAGATGTTAAAGATTATCTGCTGGCCTTTGTAACCCTGTCTACACCAGTAGGAACAGCTGCATGAAAAGTTGGGGTAGTCCCAGGATTACCTCACGATGTGCTAATCGGGCAAGACTTCCCCATATTTTGGGATTTGTATGAACACACGTTCAAGGGTTCAGGGGCCTCCCCTAAAAAGGAGGGACTCTCAGATGAAGTAATTAATATTATGCTTCAGTTGGTGAATAATGATGATACAGTGGGGCAAAAAAGTATTTAGTCAGCCACCAATTGTGCAAGTTCTCCCACTTAAAAAGATGAGAGAGGCCTGTAATTGGCATCATAGGTAGACCTCAACTATGAGAGACAAAATGAGAAAAAAAATCCACACAATCACATTGGCTGATTTGGGAAGAATTTATTTGCAAATTGTGGTGGAAAATAAGTATTTGGTCAATATCAAAAGTTCATCTGAATACTTTGTTATATATCCTTTGTTGGCAATGACAGAGGTCAAACGTTTCCTGTAAGTCTTCACAAGGTTGGCACACACTGTTGCTGGTATGTTGGCACATTCCTTCATGCAGATCTCCTCTAGAGCAGTGATGTTTTGGGGCTGTCGCTGGGCAACACGGACTTTCAACTCCCTCCAAAGGTTTTCTATGGGGTTGAGATCTGGAGACTGGTTAGGCCACTCCAGGACCTTGAAATGCTTCTTACGAAGCCACTCCTTCGTTGCCCAGGCGGTATGTTTGGGATCATTGTCATGTTGGAAGACCCAGCCACATTTCATCTTCAATGCCCTTGCTGATGGAAGGAGGTTTGCACTCAAAATCTCACGATACATGGCCCTAATTCATTCTGTCCTGTGCATGGATCAGTTGTCCTAGTCCCTTTGTGGAGAAACAGCCCCAAAGCATGATGTTGCCACCCCCATGCTTCACAGTAGGTATGGTGTTCTTTGGATGCAACTCAGCATTCTCTCTCCTCCAAACACGACGACTTGTGTTTCTACCAAACAGTTCTATTTTGGTTTCATCTGACCATATGACATTCTCCCAATCCTCTTCTGGATCATCCAAATGCTCTCTAGCAAACTTCAGACGGGCCCGGACATGTACTGGCTTAAGCAGGGGGACATGCCTGGCACTGCAGGATCTGAGTCCCTGGCGGCGTAGTGTGTTACTGATGGTAGCCTTTGTTACGTTGGTCCCTGCTCTCTGCAGGTCATTCACTAGGTCCCCCCGTGTGGTCCTGGGATTTTTGCTCACCGTTCTTGTGATCATTTTGACCCCACGGGGTGAGATCTTGCGTGGAGCCCCAGATCGAGGGAGATTATCAGTGGTCTTGTATGTCTTCCATTTTCTAATTATTGCTCCCACAGTTGATTTGTTCACACCAAGCTGCTTGCCTATTGCAGATTCAGTCTTCCCAGCCTGGTGCAGGTCTACAATTTTATTTCTGGTGTCCTTCGACAGCTCTTTGGTCTTCACCATAGTGGAGTTGGGAGTGTGACTGTTTGAGGTTGTGGACAGGTGTCTTTTATACTGATAACAAGTTCAAACAGGTGCCATTGACACAGGTAATGAGTGCAGGACAGAGGAGCCTCTTAAAGAAGAAGGTGCAGGTCTGTAAGAGCCAGAAATGTTGCTTGTTTGTAGGTGACCAAATACTTATTTTCCACCATAATTTGCAAATAAATTCTTTCCCAATCAGCCAATGTGATTGTCTGGATTTTTTTTCTCATTTTGTCTCTCATAGTTGAGGTCTACCTATGATGCTAATTACAGGCCTCTCTCATCTTTTTAAGTGGGAGAATGTGCACAATTGGTGGCTGACTAAATACTTTTTTGCCCCACTGTATGTGCTGAGAGATATGTGAACAAGCAGAAACTGACCCAGATCTCCTGGAGGTGTTTGCCGATATGTGGATGGTGAGTTCTTCCTCTGAGCTAAACTTGCCAGATCTCAGGGGGGCTCCAGGGAAAATGTTCTTAGTGTTCAGATGAGGGACCCTACTTTGTTCCTTTCCAGGGAACAGGTCACAGTGCTAAATGGTAAGCCACAGCAACCTGGGATGGATATATAATTTGTTGTGGATCATGATTTGTTGTACAAAGTAACCAAAAAAAGGATGAGGATGAAAACTCAGGAACGGGTTTTACAGCTGTTTTATTGACCGGGTGTATATCGGGAAATTAAGGAATACTGTGAGTCCTGCCCAACCTGTCAAAGATCTGCCCAATGCCCCATTTTCGCAGTCCGCTGGTACCTCTTCTGATTATGGAGGTGCCCTTTGATCATATAGCCATGGGCTTGTTGGACCCCTTACCTGTCAGTTGGGGACACCAATACATTTTAGTTGTCATTGACTATGCTACCAGGTATTTGGAGGTGGACCCATTAAGAAATCAGTCATCCCAAGGCAGTTGTTTCACATGTTCATGAGAACAAGGCTCCCATCTGAATCAAGGTACCCCATGTATGTCTAAGGTGATGAAGGATCTCTATAAACTGTTAGTTAAACACTTGCGGATTTCATTGTATCATCCACAAACTGATGGGTTAGGGAAGCGATTTAACAAAACCTCAAAGTGGTTCTAAAGCCTAACGTTTTTTTACCTTAATGCATTCCTTTCATTAAGGTAAAAAAAATGTTTAGGCGTTGATTTTGGCCCCTCATCCCCCTTACTTACCTGAGCCCTCATTCCATCCAGCATTGTTCACTTCTGCAGCTCTTCTCTCCACTCATTTCTGGGTCTCACTGGCATTGCTGGGGCACCAGAAGCCTATATACTCTATCTATCTACCTACCCCAGAGACACAACCAAAAGGAAAAGACTAGTCCTACAAAGTTAAGAAACCTCTGGTTGTCCCCAGAAAGAGAGCCCTATCAGCTTTTTTTGCTCTATCTGCTCTGTAATAATTTGTGATGGTCCCAAGAAATTTGTGCTTACCTTGCTCCTGGGGCAGGGGGAAAGCCTTGCGCAGCTCTATCCCCTCTAAACTGCCTCGCAAAGAATCTAAAAAAATACATTTGAGAGATATAGAAATGTATATGCATATGCCGAAGTAAACAAGCAGAACCACCCCAGAGACTCAGCCAGAAGGGAAAGACTAGTCCAACAAAATGTACGAATCCCTAGTTCTCCCCAGAAAGAGTCCCCCCCACCCCCATTTTTTTTTTCTCCTCTATACGTCTGCTCTACCATGTTTGCCCAGAATTGGGCTCACTGTCCCCTGGGGCAACAGAGCCTCCTCCTCCACACTGCCAGCTACAGAAACATAAAAATAAACGAAGATACATTTGACATATACTGTACGTGTGTGTATATATATATATATATATATATATATATATATATATATATATACAGTGGGGCAAAAAAGTATTTAGTCAGCCACCAATTGTGCAAGTTCTCCCACTTAAAAAGATGAGAGAGGCCTGTAATTGGCATCATAGGTAGACCTCAACTATGAGAGACAAAATGAGAAAAAAAATCCAGACAATCACATTGGCCGATTTGGAAAGAATTTATTTGCAAATTATGGTAGAAAATAAGTATTTGGTCACCTACAAACAGGCCAGTCTCATATCTTGCATAAAAAACCCACAGGCTATAAAATCATCTGAAAAAGCAATGGAAAGGGTCAGGGACTTTTATTTAAATACAAAATGTTGCGTTTTTGGTTCAAAAGACTTCAATGGAGACGCTGCAGAGCATGTAGTGGGTATTGCCTTTTTAATCTGCCCAGCAACATGTTGACCAACAAAAACATTAAAAAATGCAAAATGCATTTTAAAAAAGCCTCAAAAACACGCATGCAAAAAGCACTGCAAAATGGACAAAATGCAAAATGCATTGTTTTTTGAACCAGGCTTGAAATGCATTGAAAACATAGCAAAACGGCATCAAAAACACACATGTGCTGCGGTTTTGATGCTTTTTGTGAGTCACAAGACCTATATAAAACACACAATAAATGTGGTAAAGTTGAGGCAAAACCGCAGGTAAAATCGCAGAAATCATGGCAAAATTCTGGGTAATATTGCAGCAAAATTCCAGGTAATTCGCTGTAAAATTGCCCAGCATATGGGTACGTTGCTGGTCTAGTAGCTACCCCCCGTCCGCAGTACATTGCACGCGGGCTGAAAGTAGTTAAAGATTCCTACTTTGTGAAGGTAGTAAAAATACTTTTTAAAAATAGAGTACTTTGAAAATGTGAAATTTATTACTTAAACAGTTGGGATGTATTTCCTAATCTAAAAACATTTTTTTATGTGTTTTATGATGACTATGTGCTATCTTATGATTTTGTGCGATCTTGTAATTTATATCTTTGTATTACAAAAAAAATGAACTGTTATCAGACTAATATTCATAACACACAATACTCCAGTGAGTATAGAAAAGAATCACCCTATAATGAAGACAGACACAGTTTTTGTTTTATTCAGCTGCATTTGCTCAGTGCAACCTAAAACATCCAGTGAAAGATATAACGCCAAAATGTCAGAAAAACAAAATTAAAAAATCAGAAATAGAATCACTGAGTTGGAAAAAGGATCACCCCATTGTGCCAGTATTTTTTTGAACCACCTTTTGCTTTAATTACAGTCTTTAGACTGTTGGGATATGTCTCTACTAACTTTGCACATCTAGACTTTGCAATATTTGGCCACTCTTCTTTGCAGAACTGCTCAAGTTCAGTTAAATTTGATGGTTACCATTTGTGGAGTTCAGTCTTCAAATCATTCCACAGATTTTCAATGGGGTTTAAATCTGGGCTCTGACTAGGCCATGCGATGAACTTCACCTTTTTCTCCTTCAACCACTGTGTGGTAATTTTTGCTGTGCGCTTTGGGTCACTGTCATGTTGGAAGGTAAACCTTCTTCCCATTGACAACTTTCTGGCAGAGGGCAACAGATTTTCCTCATGAATTTAAAGGTATTTTGCCCATCTAATTTTCATTCTATCCCGACAAGTGCTCCAGTCCTTGTTGCACTCCCACTTTGCTAAAGATTGCTTTATAATACAAGGTTCAAGAAAAATTCTAAAACCAGATGCTGTGCCAGCAATTTTCTACAAAGAAAAGCAAGTGCATTTTCCAAAGAAACAAGAGAAAGAAGATTAGCTAAAAGAGCGGGAACACAGTATATAATGGGTCAAATCATGGAAACGTAATTAAAACTTCTGATGTTAATAAGACAAACTGGGGATTTTGATTTTACATCTGTTTCAGAGGAAACGTGTTAAAATTGCCTGTGAAAAGACAGTTAAGCTTGATCATTCATATGTACAAATGGTAGACCTTGTTACATACAGTGGTGGAAATAATTATTTGATCCCCTGCAGATTTTGTAAGTTTGCCCATTTACAAAGAAATGAAGAGTCTATAATTTTTTTTATCAAAGGTGTATTTTAAATGATAGAGACAGAATATCAACCAAAATTCCAGAAAAAAAACACATAATGCGAATGTGAAAAAATTAGATGCAGTTCAGTGAGTAAAATAAATATTTGATCACCAACCAACAATAATTCTGGCTCCCACAGACTGGCTATGTGCTGCTAATGACAACTCGTTATGTGTCCGCAGAATCTCTTTCTTCCATTCAAACCTCATCATCATGGGCAAGACCAAAGAGCTGTCAAAGTATATCAGGGACAAGATTGTAGACCTGCACAAGGCTGGAATGGGCTACAAGACCATCGGCAAGAAGCTTGGTGAAAAGGAGACAACTGTTGGAACAATTAGGCGCAAATGGAAGAAATACAAAATAACCATCAATCGCCGTTGGTCTGGAGCTCCATGCAAGATTTCACCTCATGGGGATGATCATGAGAAAAGTGAGGGATCAGCCCAGAACTACACAGGAGGAGCTTGTGAATGATCTCAAGCTAAGCATACCATTGGTAACACAATACACCGCCATGGATTGAAATCATGCAGTACCCGCAAGGTCCCCATCCTCAAGAAGGCACATGTACAAACCCATCTGAAGTTTGCCAATAAACATCTAAATCATTCAGAGAAGGACTGGGAGAAAGTGCTGTGGTCAGATGAGACCAAAAATGAGCTCTTTGGCATGGCCGTGTTTGGAGGAAGAAAAATGATGACTATGACCGTAAGAACATCATGCCTACAGTCAAGCATGGAGGTGGAAACATTATGCGTTGGAGCTGCTTCTCTGCTAAAGGTACAGGCCGACTTTGCCGCAGAGAGTGGCCAATGGATGGGGCCATGTACTGTAAATCTTGGATGAGAACCTTCTTCCCTAAGCCAGAACACTGAAGATAGGTGAATGGGTCTTCCAGCATGACAATGACCCAAAACATACCTCTAAGGCAACAAAGGAGTGGCTCAAGAAGAAGCACATTAAGGTCATGGAGGGGCCTAGCCAGTCTCCAGACCTTAATTCTATAGAAAATTTATTGAGGGAGCTGAAAATGAAAGTTGACAAGTGACAGCCAAGAAACCTTAAGAATTTACAGAAGATCTTTAAAGAAAAGTGGACCAAAATCCTTCCTGAGATGTATGCAAACCTAGTAACCAATTACAAGAAATGTCTTACCTCTGCTTGCCAACAAGGGTTTCTCCACCAAGTACTAAATCATATTTTGCATGGGGATCAAATTTTATTCACTGAACTGCAACTCAGTTTATAACATTTGTATCATGTTTTTTTTCTAGATTTTTGATAGTTATTCTATCTCTATCATTTAAAATACACCTATGATAAATATTACAGACCCTTTGTTTCTTTGTAAGCGGGCAAACTTACAAAATCTGCAGGGAATAAAATCATTATTTTCCCCACTGTAGGCCTCTATCAATCAACACCAGACAGCCATACAGAAATGTCAACCTTTTGACCATGGAACATCAATACTTTGAACACTCTGCAAGAAAGTGAAGCTTTGCTTAGACCATCCCCTTCATCAACTGTTTTATCAACTCCTATAAATATTGTAAACTAAAATTTGTCTCAACTGGATTCCACAACAGAAAGTAAGAAAATAACAACCAAAAGAAAATTGAAATACTGTGAGAATCCAAGCTTTCATGGTTCAGAATCAGAAAAACAGGGGAAAAAATGTGTCGTTTTTGAAAGCAGTCTAGACAAGTTATTTTAAAATATGCATTGTCCCCAAAAAGATTGCTTTTCAAGTCTAAGAAAACAGAAAAGCAAATAATTGATAGCCTGGTAGTTGTTTTTTCTTCTTGTAGTTTACAAATTCATGCAAAACTTTGGGAGAGTTAACCAAAGATCTAAAATGTTGCAGCAGGAAACATTCTAATTTATAATTGATTTTTCTGGAATTCAGATTTTTGAGGACACTCCCTTCCACCAATTTCAGAGCAGGTTTATTTCTCCAGCTATAGACTACCACTGGCAAAAATGAAATGGGGTAGTACAGAAAGAATTTGCTATAAATCCTGTATTCCTGCCCGCAGTGTGACAGCCCTTGCTTCTCTGCAAAGTATTGCACTTACACTTTCATAGATATACAGTAGTTTCCAGGAAAGCAGTCATTTTTGAATTAGTGCAAGTAACTCAGAGCACTTCCTCTGTTGCCATGGAAAAATTAGGATTTCAGAAGTGGTTACGAAGAACTTTGGATGACAAGTTAAATGTTCATTTTGTAGGCACCAAACGCTACAATGGTATACGAAAACTGTTGGGCACACCTACTTTTCAAAAGATTAATCACAAATTTGACATATGGCACTATGTCAAAAATGTAAAAAGAAAACTTTTTCATATTTCCAAAAAAAAAAACAAAAAAAAACACACAACACTCAATTACCATGGATCGGTCCCATTCTTAATCATTTCTACCAGTACAGTCAAACGTGCAAGGGTAAAGCAGAAATGTTCAAAGCAAGATGGGAGTTGCTCTGACATCATATAGCCAATGAACACAAATGGAATGATGGAGCTATTACCATCGAAAATCAGACTGTGGCATGGATTTCCAGAAATAGCCCTGCCTGTGATGCACTATCAGTATTAGTTTTGGATCCATAATTGTAGAAGAACATTCCACATCTGACATGCTTGCACTGTGGTACAATAACAATGTGGTAAGAAATTCAGCAACTAAGCAGATAAATGAAAGTGGCAAAATAGTTTTAACTGAAAAAAAAAACTTGGAATTTCCAAGGGGAAGGAATAAATGGACTGTCTGACATGTATATGAAAAGCTGTTGAAAGATCATGTTATATAAATCTTAGGGTCATGATTCACTGATGGAACTTTACGGACATCTTGGTCTTCAAAAACATAAAGAAATGCCATGTAATATTGTGTCAGAAGAGAGACTAGAAATCAGCAATGCCATAGAACAACACAGCAAAACTATTTCCAAAGTTGTAAAATTGAATGTTATGTGAGTAAAAATTTTCCCATAAAAATTATTGTTTTAGTGTTTGTTATCTTTAACCACTAGCCTACAGGGCACTTATACCCCCTTCCTGCCCAGGCCAATTTCCAGCTTTCAGCCCTATCACACTTTGAATGACGATTGCGCGGTCATACAACACTGTACCCGTATGACATTTTTATAATTGTTTTGTGACCGATAGAGCTTTATTTTGGTGGTATTTAATCACCTCTGGGTTTTTTTATTTTTTCTTAAACCAAAAACCACTGAAAATTTTGAAAAAAAAAAACTTTTTTTCTTAGTTTTTGCTATAAAATTTTGTAAATAAGTGATTTTTCTCCTTTACTGATGTGCGCTAATGAGGCTGCAGTGATGGGCACTGATAGGTTGCACTGATGGACACTGATAGGTGGAACTGATGGGCATTGACAGGCATCACTGATGGACACTGAAAGGCAGCACTCATATATGGCACTGATAGGCGGCACTGATAGGCGACACTGACTGGCACTGTTAGGTGGCACTGACTGACACTGATAGGCAGCACTGATGCACACTGATAGGTGGCACTGATTGGCATTGATAGGTGGCACTAACTGGCACTGATGGGTGACACTGAAAGGCAGCTCAGATGAGCACTGATATGTGGCATTGATGTGCACTGGTAGACACTGATATGTAGCATTGATGTGGCACTGGCAGGTGGCGTGGATGAGCACTGAGAGCTGACACTGATGGACACTGACAGGTGGCACTGCTGGGGCTGAACTGATCATCAGGGCACACTGATCATCATAGTCTTTGTGTGCTACAACATTTGACGTGCCCTTGCTTTCTCCTTCAAACAGAGTGTGCTTGTTCTGGCCTGAGTGACTTGCAATATGGTAATTATACTGGTCTTTTTTTCACTTCTGCCAGAACAAATAGGGAATGTGCTTTTTTGCTCAGTTTTAGTTGCCCAGAGATGGAGTTGTGTTTGTTCTTCTGCTCTCTCCTAGTCTTTGTCTCTATCTTCTGCTTTATCTCAAATCTTTTTATATCACATTTCTTATGTTGGACGGAATAAATGAGTTATCTTTGTAAATCTCATTATCTCTACTTGTATTAAAATGGGTTAATAACCATAAATTAGAATGTGTTGTCTTTTGCTTGCTCTCTTTTGTGCTTTCTCTCTCATTCATGTTCTCTCCCTCTTTCTTTCTTTCTGTTGTTCTCTCTATCTTTTAAATTTATTAGAACACATGTACTGGTAGATGAAAGAAATGAGGCATCCTTCACAAACTCATCATCTCTTGGAGGAAAATAGCTACAGTAAGTACTTTATTTACAAATATGATCACTCTTTTTCTCTTTTTTTTCGCTTTCTTTTACTCATTTTCCATTTTCAAATGTATTATTTTCTTTGTAGGATGAACTAAATGAGGCATCGATCCCAAATTCAGCATTGTTTCTTGTTTTAGGAACATGGGTAAGTACTGAATAGTAGGGTGGTCACTCTATCTTGTGGTGTATATGCTCTTTTCCTTAAACGTCTATATAAATTAAATGGAAAAAAAACTCAAACAATTACTGTAATTGAGACAACATTCATAACAAATGAATAATGTATATGTTTGTAATCAACTGTCAAAAGGAAAGCATCAATTTATTAGAAAAAAAACAAAGTAATAAAAAGCTAAAGAGGAAATGCACCCTTTCAAACTATAAAAAATTAATACATAAGAATGATCCTTCACTCAGAAAATAAATACATTTATGTAGTTATTATTTCCTAAAATCAAAATTTGTCTAGATCTTCAACCCTGCCAAATGGTTTAATCAATACACAAAGCATAGACATATGACTTACAGTAAGTTGTTGCCAGGTCTATCATACCAGGCTAAGAATTCTGCATTGGATATTATTATTTAAAATTTTCTTTTATATATTTTTTTTCTTTCTATGTTACATTGACCAAAATACAAAATAGATTTGTGGGAAAATAATTTGCTATATATTGTGTAAATGTAAAAACAATTAACAAAAAAAAAATGTTTTAATCTTACTATATATTTTAATGCAGTAATATCAACCAAAGCCATATAATCAAAAAATTGCTTTAAGTTTGAAATTATGGAACACTTTTTAATAATTTTACCTTTGCTGTGTGCATTCTCAGGTGGTGGAGAATCTAGAAGTAAAGTATTTTGGATTCTCACATGATGTTCATGAACAACCATTGTTTTAAATGTTTCAGCCTGTGTAATGCAGTCTCTGCCTTCCAGAATGCTGCCAGACACCTCATTCATTTTATAGCAGCACACAGATTCTATCACAGTTGCCATTAGTATGCATTTGTTGCACCGGCACCAGTGAGTGTTTCCTATCCTTTCATTTCTCGCACTGTCTTTGTGCATTTTAGAGGAACTTTTTGTGGAGCTCAGTCTTAACGGATTATTTGGAAATGAAGGATCATTCTCCAGATCTGGATACCATAAACTCAGTCAACAAAATACTTTGCTTTAAGAAAAGTTGTTTTCTGTGAAATAAGCAGAATGTATTTATGTAATTTTAAAAAACTTAAAAAACATTCTGAAAAAATTCTGAAAGATAAGTATAAATCTATGTATCTATATATTTTTTTTGGCTTATTTTTCTTCTTTGGCCTCACATTCAATCACTGTCCACAACTTTCCACCTCAAACTCAACAACAACCTTTTGTGTGAAGTGACTCTCCATTTTAAGATGGTAAGCTCTACAAAGCAGGGCCCTCAGATTATTCTTGTGTTGAATTACACAGTTATTGTTAAACATTAACATTCATTGATTTTGTCTTTACATTGATGACATTTTATAATCTACTGTATGTAGTAGCAAACTTAAAACTAAGCAAGGGCTTGATAGTCTTCACTCTGTGCCAAAAACTCGTTTAGAATATTATTTTGAAAAATGTTATGTGCAATAAATATTTTATATAGGTGTTTGTATGTGTGTGTGTGTATATATATATATATATATATATTACTATCTATCTAAATCACGTACCTGATAGCAAAGCCTGATATGATGAGAAAGACCTCTCTTACACCTCTGACATGGGCAGCTAAAGTTGTCAGGAGTCTACAGTAAGGCGGGCAACTGGGCAGCAGACTGAAGAAGGCTACTACTGGTGACAGAAGGCAGATAAGACAGTAGCTGGTAGCAGACTGTAGATCGGCAAAAACAGCCAAGTGGTAGGCAGGTACCAGTAGTCAGACAGGCTTCTAACCAAGATGGCTGCCATGTTACGGTGCATGCTGATGTCACGCGCTCTGGCTGATGTCAGCACACACCGAAACGTGGCGGCCATCTTGTTGGCTAGAAACATACCATTTGGTTATATGGTGACAAGCTGTTTTAATTATCTTTGATGTACGTTTAATACTACGTTGTATGGCAATAAATCCTTCTAATTATACTACACTATGAGGATTCTTTTGCTTTTTGGATGATTTTGTCCTCTTTGAGGATAATTCATTTTTTTAGGTCTATATTTGGCAAATTACCTGGAATATCAAATAAATCCTTTTTTGTGATAAACATATAAATCCCCCAAATTAACTCCAACTATTATACTTTTATAATCTATATCAAAATGTGTCAAATAAAACCACACATAGTACCAAATGAATAAAATATAAAATATATGAAAAAAATATATAAAAAAATATATTAATAAACCCCAAAGTGTCCAAGTCCAAAAATATTTCCAAAAATATTTTCTTATATATTCAGTGAAGCAAGAAACGATTTTAAATACTCCATGGTAACCTCAAAGAAAAAAGAAAAATTCATAGTGCATTATCCTTATAATATAAATTTATATACTTCACTCAGTGCGCAACACAAAACACATCAAAATTGTGCAGATTGAATTAATTATATATCCATCCAAATACAACAAAAATTGAAAAATCCCAAAACGTGAAAAATCGTGATCACTCCAACCATAAGTGAATAGTGATACTAAGTACTAGTACCCTTTAAACTCCAGCCAAAAGTGATACCAAGTACTATTACCCTCTTCCACTGTTTTCAGGCACAAAGCTGACATAGACAACCCGTATTTCTCAATCCTTCATTTTCAGGGGTATTTTCCATAGAAGTAAAGAAAGGCTCTTTTAGGCAGGATCCATAAAAAGGAACAGATTTTAATAATAACTCACATATAAATTAGGGATATCCAGCTTCCAGCACTGATCTCTCTAGTCCTCGGTTGAAAACCATATGTTTCCAACCAACAAAATGGCCGCGGCGACACTTCCGGTAAGCGTGCGTGCGTGATGACGTCACTCCCCTAACGCGTTTCGTCACTTCCGGACTTCATCTGAAGGGATCTGGAATACCTGGAATATCAGTTGGGAGATAACCGATTTGGGAATCCATTGAGGGGGATCCAACAGGCGTTTACATCCAACACTTGAAAATCATCTTATCCTTCCAGAGTCAAAAGTTTCTGAGTTTGTCACCCTAACTTGATATCCACACTACGCTTTTCTTGACCAGTACTTAATTGTGGGGTCATTTCAGTCTGGTAAGAGGCAGTATTTTCTGAGGTGCTGGTGATGTTGGACTACCATGGCGATTTTTATAATTTATATTTGTCATGAGAGACTTTTTATTTTTGCTGAAAATCATTGGCCTTTTCACTTTTATTTTTAGTTTTTTTACTTTATTTATAGCTCCGTACTTTTTCTGTTTTATTTGCTGATGATATGCCGAAGAAAATGACAGCTTGGTTTTTGGGTCTCACGTAAGGCTTTCCATAGTTTAGAAGTAACTGAACCCCTCGATCAGACATGATATTGGCAGGAACTTAATGCAATCTCACATTTTCCATAGTGAAAATTTATGCTGTTTCCAAAGCATATGTTGTGCCTTTCATGGGTACAAAATGTGCCATCTTGGATAGATGGTCCAGGACCATGAAAAAGGCTGTGTAGAATTCAAATGGAGGAACTTCCACAATAAAGTCCATTAATATCATCTTCCAAGACCTATCTGGGATTGGCAGAGGTTTAAGTAAACTCCAAGACCAAGAGTTCTGCTAGTCTTGTTCCGGATGCATGGGACACAGGCCTCCATATACCTTTTACAGTCTTTTTCCAGATTGGGCCTCCAAAAGGTATTGTGTAACAGTTTAGTAGTTTTATGCATTCCGAAATGTACTGCAAGGACATGGTCATAGCCGAGACCAAGAACAGTGACCCGTAGCTTTTCAGGTATGAAGATTTTATACTCAGACCATAATAGTCCATCACTTGCTTGTAGAGTTACCTCAGAGGGTGATGGAATTCCCACAGATGCCTGCTTAATTTATGACAACAGAAACAGTTCCCAGAAGACAAAATTGTATCAGGGGAAGCAGACTCTTCCGCATCACTGAGCATACGAAAAAGAGCATCTGGCTTTGTGTTTTTGACCCCAGTCTATAGGCAATATGAAAGGTAAATCTGGAGAAAAAGAGTGCCCACCTGGCCTGCCATGGTTTCAGATGTTTTGCAGCTCGCAAGTATTCCAGATTTTTATGGCCTGTATATCAGATTTGGATGAGATGCCCCTTCTAAGAGGTACCTCCACTCCTCGAGAGTGGCCTTGATGGCCAAGAGTTTTTCCAACATCATAGTTTTCTGCAGGAGGAAGTTGGTGTAAGAATGTAACAGGGTGCAGCAAGGCCTTGGCCCCTTGGTGTTGAGACAGTACTGCCCCTACTGCTATTTTTGAGGCGTCTACTTCTAGGACTCATGATAGAGCAGGGTCTGGGTGCCAGAGTACAAGTGCAGAAATAAAGAGTTCTTTTACATTTTACAATGCAGACTGCGCCTCAGAAGTCCAATGAAACTGATTAAGTAGTTTGGTGAGTTGAGTAATAGGGAAAATGATTGCAGAGAACCCCTTTATGAACTTTCAATAATTTTGGAAACCCCACAAATCATTGTACTCCTTTCTTGTCTGTGGAAGCCGGCCAGTCCAAAATAGCACTGTCAGACACCGCCCGGTTTCCCCAGGACGCGGAGTCTAAGTCCCAGTCTGCCTTTTCACCAGAGCCCCTAATGGTGGGGATGAACTTGGTGCAAGACTGAAACCAGGTCGCGACCCCTGAGTGCACCCAACTATGGTAGAGGGGTCCCGCCGAGTGTATGTGCCGGGGGTGAGCCTGATGTGAAGAGGCTGACAAGTCCAGGTCCCAAGCGGGATGGATGGATGACAGTCAGGAATGAGCGTAGTCAGACTAACGGGTCGGTAACAGTGGAGGCAGATAGGTACCAAGCAGTAGACAGAGAGCAGCCGGGTCACGAGCCAAGGTTCAGCAACGGGGGGTCCAATAGTAATAGAACAACAGGCAGAAGAGTAGTCAGGGACGAGCCAGGGGTCAGAGCAGGAGAAGGTCAACACAAATCAGGACAAGCAGGATCGCCAACAGGAACACTTCAGAAACACAGGTACAGGAACTAGACCTTGCGGCGACCTGATCACCGCCTGGCCAGTTTAAATAGTGCGCCCTGCACCGCCATTGGTGCCAGGCGCGCACCCACGTGCGCGGCCGCAATTGCAGCTGGCGACGCCCAGGTCCTAGTGCCTGCACATTAGTACGCCTAGGCCAGTGGTCGGCAAGCCGTGGCTCGCGAGCCACATGCGGCTCTTTACACATTTTAATGCGGCTCTTCTGTGTGCCGGGCGCCCGCTCCCCTCTCTCCTCTCGGGCGGCCGCCCAAAAAGTCAGGACTCTGCAGCTAGCCCAGCAATGGGCAAACTACGGCCCGCGGAGCATGGCAAACATTGGCTGTCAGGATGTAGGCGGGGCAGCCAGGATGTAGGCGGGGCAGCGTGACGAACTCCTCTCCTCTCACAGTCCGCCCTGAAGACCGGAACGGCACGGGAACACGGCGAGAGGAACGAGCGGAACAAAGGTAAGTGAATTGACACAATATGGGGAATGAATTACTATAGGGGGGATGAATTACTATATGGGGGATGAATTACTATATGGGGGATGAATTACTATGGGGGATGAATTACTATATGGGGGATTAATTACTATGGGGGATGAATTACTATATGGGGGATGAATTACTATATGGGGGATGAATTACTATGGGGGATGAATTACTATGGGGGATGAATTACTATATGGGGGATGAATTACTATATGGGGGATGAATTACTATGGGGGATGAATTACTATGGGGGATGAATTACTATATGGGGGATGAATTACTATATGGGGGATGAATTACTATGGGGGATGAATTACTATATGGGGGATGAATTACTATATGAGGGATGAATTACTATGGGGGATGAATTACTATATGGGGGATGAATTACTATATGGGGGATGAATTACTATGGGGGATGAATTACTATATGGGGGATGAATTACTATATGGGGGATGAATTACTATGGGGGATGAATTACTATATGGGGGATGAATTACTATATGGGGGATGAATTACTATGGGGGATGTATTTTCAGTTTTAAAAATGTGGCTCTCAAAATAAATTTCAATCGTGGTTTTGGCGAGATTTGGCTCAGTTGAAAAAAAAGGTTGCCCACCACTGGCCTAGGCAATCTGCGCATGCGCAGACCTGTGCGCCGCGGCAAAACCCGCAGTCCCTGACAAGCACAAACCTTCTGGGAGTCCATCTCTATGCCTTCTGCAGAAAGGCTTAGGCTCAAGAACTGGATACTCTGGTGTTCAAACTCGCATTTCTCTGGTTTTGCATATAGACCATGCTGTCTGAGTTGGGCCAAAACACTTTTGACATGTCCCCAATGGACTTCGAAGGTAGCAGAGAATATCAAAATATCATCTAAATACAAGATGATGAATAAGTCCAAGTTGTGGCGGAACCGTTCTACCTGGGCTTCCTCTTGCAGAGCGATGCGGCGTCCACAGTGTAGTCTCAGCCAATGGTCCCCTTTTCTGGCAAATTTTCCAGCGCTCTGCCAAGGCGGGTATTAAAGCTCAAAGACAATCCTTCCCCGATATCCCAAACCACGAGTCGGAACTTCGTGTAGGGTGAATGAATGCATCGCTTTATTGAACACACCTCAATTTATACAGTACATGCTGGCAGTAATCCCTGCCCCCTCCACCCCCACCAGACAGTCTGGCACCTGGTTTCCCCAATCACACCCAAAACTCTACAGTACAATACAGCAGTAATCAGCACAGTATGAAATCTGGATACGTGAAAGGCTACAAGTCCCCATTATCCAAGCAAACTGCAGAATTCCTGTCTACATAACAGCTGCTAAACATATATGGTTTTAAAAAAGGTAGAACGGGAAGGCCACTTAACAAGGGGATAAAACCAGAATGGAAAAGGCAAAATGTTATCACAAAGGGACGGTTCTTCACACAAGTAATCCCGGAAAAAATTATTGAAGTGCTGAAACATTGTCCGGGCATTGCAGAGTCTGAAGGGCATTACCAAGTACTCAGAACGTTTGAAACGGGTGCAAAATGCAGTCTTCCATTCATTCCCTTCCTGAAATATGGTGGCCCTACTGCAGACTGGGTTGGAGAAGCTCCTCCACTTGGGACAGAAGTATTTATCAACAATCTCCCTCAAGAAATCTATGAAGATAAATTAATTCCACTTTTTCACACTTCTGGAGCATTGTATGAGTTTTGTCTTATGATGACTCTTCTAGTGGACAGATTACACAAGAGAAAGCCAAACACCTGAAAGACAGCATGTGTAAGTTACTTTGTATAGCCAGGGTTGTGGGCTTGTTGCCAGAATGTATGGGGTGGGCTTTCTGACTAAATCAAAGCTGGTCTGGGTGCCTGGCTGTTAATTAGCTTACTGTTAAATTGATCACTGTTTAATTAGGTTATTGTTAGCTGCTAGCTGTTAATTAGATGTACTGTTAGATGTACTGATGATATTGCTGTTTAACGTTTGCATTGTTTAGGATAGTGTGATCAAGCTCTTATCTGATTTTGTGTGGTATAAATTCTTTGTGAATTTTCAATAAAAATAAGTAGAGTTCCTGTTTGCACCTAAGCTAGTTTTGTCTAGTTCTTGAGTGCAATTCCCAGCTATACTAAATTATATTGCCAAAAGTATTGGAACACCTGTCTTTACATGCACATGAACTTTAATGGCATCCCAGTCTTAGTCTGTAAGGTTCAATATTGCTCCTCTACCCCAAACTCGCTCATTGATGTCTTTATGGACCTTGCTTTGTGCACTGGTGTGCAGTCATGTTGGAACAGGAAGGGGCCATCCTCAAACTGTTCCCATAAAGTTGGTAACATGAAATTGTCCAAATTGTCTTGGTATGCTGATGCCTTAAGAGTTCCCTTCACTGGAACTAAAGGGCCAAGCCCAGCCCCTGAAAAACAACCCCCAAAATAATCCCCCTCCACCAAATTTTACACTGGGCACAAAGCAGTCAGGCAAGTATCGTTGTCATGGTTAGGTGTCAGGCTTGGAGACTAGTAGCTACAGCAGCGGAAAAGCTCCCACCAATCAGCAGGATGGTATGCAAACAGGTCACCTTGGCAGATGATGCAGGCTCACCTGAGGTGCGGGGTCTAAGCACTAACCGGCGTTCACCAGGACTCCTGATTGTAGAGATGGGTTTTGTTGCGTGTTAGTACTAGGTCGTGGTTCTCAGGATCTCCCCACCAGGAGGTGAGCAAGCCATGGTCCAGTAGCAGAGATAGCAGGTAGGGATCAAACAGAAGCTTAGTCAGTAAACAAGCCGAAGGTTGGGATTGGGCAGAAGCGAGGTCGAGGAACATGCCAAAGGTCAGTAACCAGTGGTAGCAAAAGTACGGATGGCAGCAGGAGGGACAAGAGCGAGATATTGGCTGGAGAAGGCACAGTAACCTGGCAAACAGCAAGTGCAAAGACATGGCTTGGTGAGAAGAGTTACTGCCAGACATAGCAGAGTTCCCGGGTTCAAGTCCAGGCTCTGACAGTACTCCCCAAGCTTTGTAAAGACTTTGGCAGAACGCAGTCTTTTCAGCATATCAGAGATTAGAGGGAGCGGATAACAGTTTTTAATAAAATGCATCGATGCATGGGTGCAAGGTGGAGTTCTTTTTCTGAACAAAGAACAGGGCTGTCCCTGCAAGAGACGTTAAGGGTCTGATAAAGCCCTCCTCTAAATTCTCATTAGGCCATACTCTGAGCACCATTAATTCAGATTATGACAGATTAAAAAGGTATGGGCAATGAGGAGGTAACTGATCGGCATTCTTCTTATCAAAAAAATCCCGAAACACATGGTATTGTGAAGGCAGGTTGTCATGTGACTGGATAGTTACCACATCAACTTGTGATTTCTTGATTGGTGGAAAACTTATTTGATAATGTTATCTACAATGTTCCTCACAATGGGGGGATGTAAAATTTATAGTCCGTTCTCCCCAGTTGATGGAGGGGTTATGGCTAGAAAACCAAGGAATGCCCAAGATGGCAGGAAATTTGTAGTCTTAAGGCTCTTGAACAGCTGTCAAGACATTATGACAGCATTTTAGACCATGCATTCTCTTTTAGGAAAACATCACTACTTAAAGAATTCCTTAAATCAGGGGTCTCCAAACTATGGCCCTCCAGGTGTTGAGGAGGCCTTGCAAGACTCTGACAGCCACAGACAAGATTCCCAGAGGCATGATGGGACTTGTAGTACTTCAACAGTTGGAGGGCCATAGTTTTGAGACCCCTGCCTTAAATCAAAGGCAACTGGTGATCTGACAGGATAGTGTCTTTATGGTGAAGGGAGAGAGGATAATCCAGAAAGACAGGCTGAAGCAGAGAATGGGGACTAAGTGCTTACAGTACCCACACACACGACCACAGCCCACCACAGTGCAAATCAAGACCCCCTTACCAGAGTGGCAAACACAGCAACCACAGGGTGGACATGCATCCAGGGCTCCACATATGAAAATCGCCACAAAGGATTTCTAAAATCTGTGCATTTGGCCTCCTGTGATGATGTCATCCACGCACTTATGTGTTTTCCATTTCTCACACTATGGGTAGTATATTGCGTGCTGGCACCCCATAGGAAGTGGCCTACGCACTGGAAACATTCATAGGATGGCCGCACATACGCCGTAATGGCATCCATTATGCTGGTGCCATCTTGAGAAAGGGAGATGCTGCCATACACTGCTGCTCAGAGAGGAGGGGGGGGAGGATGGAGTATAAAAAAACCACCATATGAAAATGATGGTATGCAGCAACGCTGCCACAGTCCTCTAAGCTTGTGCAAGTAGGGCTTCCTTTATCTAGCTGGTTTAAAGACAGTACAGAAGGAACTTCCATCCAGGAGAGGCTGAATCTGGCTGGGACAATAAACAGAAATCTGCAATCCAATCCTAATGGTGAGGACGAAAAGAAATATGCTGTGCTAAGTAATCCGCCTTAAACTTAAAGACCTCCAATGCTATTAGGGTCAGTGGATGGAGCCAATGTATGCTGCCATAATGTCAGGAAAAAAAAACAAGACTACATATTCATGCTTCTAATAAACTGCACAGAAAACAAACATTTTACTAAATTATCTTTTTAAACTGAAAAAAACAAGCAAAGAGCTTCCCTCATGTATATTCCAAATGCCGGAATATACATGAGGAATTACTAGTGTATGTGTTTTGTAAGATGTCATCAATAAAGACAGCTTATATTTCCACTGATGATAGACTTGAATAACTCTGTTGGTAATGATTTTTGTGATAACCGACCCACACTGCTTGGTTCAATTAAAGAATGAAGGTGAGCTGTTTAGATTAAAAAAGACAACTTTGTTTTGTCTATAGTATGTCTCAGTTCTCTGAATTTCCCTAGTGTACATCAGACCTGTTACTAGGGCTGGAGCAAGGATTTTTGTCTACACAGGTGCCACCCATAGAGCTTGGATTTTGCAAATTCGTCTTATGGAAACCAAAGCCACCAGAAGGACCGTTTTTAACGTTAGAAACTTAATGGAGCATTTTTCTAAGGGTTAAAAGTGAGCTTTTTGAAATCCTTTGAGGACAGTACCCAAAACCCAAGTTGTAAACTTAGCTCTGCTAGGAGCCTTTTTTCTTGACACTGACAAAAAAAAATGCTTAATTAAGGGGACCTCTGCTAGGTGTATTTTAACCACTAGCCTACTATACTCCCTTCCTGCCCAGGCCAATTTTCAGCTTTCAGTGCTGTCGAACTTTGAATGACATTTGTGCAGACATGCAACACTGTACCCATATGAAATGTTTATTATTTTTTTTGAGACAGATAGAGCTTTCTTTTGGTGGTATTTAATCACCTCTGGGATTTTTATTTTTTTGCTAAACAAACCAAAAACTGAAAATTTTGAAAAAAAAAAAAATTTTTCTTAGTTTTTGTTTTAAAATTTTGTAAATAAGTGATTTTTCTCCTTCACTGATATGCCCTAATGAGGCTGCAGTGATGGCACTGATAGGTGGCACTAATGGGCATTGACAGGCATCACTGATGGGCACTGAAAGGCAGCACTCATATATGGCATTGATAGGCAGCACTGATAGGCACTGTTAGGTGGCACTGATAGGCAGCACTGACGGGCACTGATAGGTGACACTGAAAGGCAGCTCAGATGAGCACTAATATGTGGCATTGATGTGCACTGGTAGGCACTGATATGTGGCACTGATGAGCACTGACAGGTGGCATTGATGGACACTGACAGGTGGCACTGCTGGGGCTACACTGATCATCAGGGCACACTGATCATCAGTGCCTTGATGATCAGTGTACATGTCCCCTCCGAGGAATGCCGATTACCGGCTCTTCTCTCCTCTCGAGTTGTCAGCGTGACAGCTCGTGAGAAGAGAAATGCCGATAACCAGCATTTCCCTAGTTACACGAGATCAGCTTTGATTGGACACAGCTGATCACATGACCGAGACGAAATCTTCGGCTCTTTCCGTTGATCGGTGATCTGAGGGACACAGCGCACCACCGATCGCCGCGAGGGGTGTAATTTGCATGATAAAGAGTCCTAATGGAGTGTGTAAGATGAACCCCAGGTAGGGAAGGGAGTGGGTAGCCCATTGAAAGTTGTAATTGTCCTGAAGAGTCTGTACCTCTGAACGAGATAAAGTAATGTTGAGAGCAGTCGTTTCAGAAGAGTTTAAAGAGACTCCCAAAGCTTGAGACAATTGATGTCAACAGATTGGATACGGACACCTGGGGATTTGAGATATACATAAGGACATCATCAGCAAACAGGGCACACTTGTGCTCCTGCCGGCCACATTGAATACCCGTAATACCAGAGTGAGAAACGGATAGTGATAGCATGGGGTTCAATCGCCAGTCCAAAAAGTAGGTGAGAGAGTGGACAACACTGTCTAGTACCACGCATGCACTGTTAGAATGGGAGGACATTATATGACGTTCTCCCAGAACGAGAGAACCGCCATGTGCCCATCATTGCCTTATATGGTTGACGGGAGAGGGTTAAGAAATCTAGACAGGGCTGCCACATGAACTTTAAGGGTGCTTGTTGCCAGATTAATGCCAGATTAATGCCAGTTCCATCTTGCAAGAATTCTAGAACTGGATTGATCAGAGAATTGCCAGGGTGATACTTAGTCTTTCTCAATGCTGAGAATTTTTTCCAGACTTTTCCATAAATAGAGTTGGCAGAATCTTGTCTTTACTAGAGTTGGTAGAATGTTTTCTATTTTCCAGAATAGTGTTTATTACTCTGAGCGAGAGCCCCTTTCTTTCTCATAGTTCCCTGTCAGTAGCCACGCTGAAAGAGTTAACCTCCCCATTGCTGGGTGATGCACTCCCGCCTGGTGAATAAGATCTGATCTTTGATGTAACTTCCAAGGTTCTTCCAAGCTCAGCTTGTACAGTGCCAAGAACCAAGGTTTCCTTGGCCAGAATGGCGCAATGAGAATGACCTTGACACTTGACTTCCATATCTTTTGACTCACTTGGGGGATTAACCAAATAGGTGGAAATGCTTACAGCAGTTCTCCGTTCCACTGATGAGCCAGTGCATCTGCCCATTGCAAGGAGAAGTATATTTCCACCTTCCTTTTGCTCCTATAAACAAAGAGATTGATATCTGGGGCCCTCCATTTTTCGGATATCTGTGTGAAGACTTCTTGGTTCAGACTCCACCCATTTTTTTCAATTGATGTCAACTCAAGCTGTTGGCTAAGCAATTTAGTTCGCCCTTTAGGTGAACTGCTGTTATGGACAACAGATTTTTCTTTGCCCACAGAATCATCTCTTCTGTCACTGTCATAAAGCTGCTTGACCTTGTGCCTTCTTGACCATTGATGTATGCCACTGCCTACTCTGTTGTCGGTTAGGATCTGAACATGCTTCCTCCAAATCAGAGGTTCAAATGCTGCTAGAGCTTCCCCCATTGCTTTTAGCTCTCTCAAGTTTGAGGAACGGGTAGACCACAAATGATCCCATTTCCCTTTGCTAGATGTTCGACAAGGTGCACTCCCCACCCCCAGGCAATCGTGTCTGTGGTTATTCTTAAGGAGTTCACTTGTTTCTATGGTTGATCTATCTCCTAGATTGTAAACTTCGAGGAGCAGGGCCCTCCTATCCCTCTTGTATTGAACTGTATTGTTGCTGTATTGTCTCCCATTATATTGTAAAGTGCTGAGCAAACTGTTGGCGCTATATAAATCCTGTATAATAATAATAATAATAATAATCATCATCAAGGTCAGAGGAAAAATCCATCATGTGATGGCATCCTTCATTGCCTCAGGGATGGTAGCTCTTTCATCTAGCAATTGCTGGTGACCGTCCCATTTTGATAGAATGTAGTTCTGTAGAGTACTTGTATGTAACTGGGCCGGGATTGTGGCTGTCATCCAGTAAGTCAGTCTCCTGGCTTCTCTTATCGAGCAGTCCGAGCATTCTAGAAACTTTATTGAACCCTGTTGGAGGTTTCAGATTTTTTCCGTCACAAATATTCTTGAATTCTCTGAATCCAGAAGGTAACCCAGGTAAACCAGCCTCTTTAATGGGACTAGCTGTGACTCCTCAACATTGGTAATCCACCCTGTCTCCTAGAGATAAGATTGCATGGATTCTAGACTTTCTTTTGTTGAAGCCGATGTGCTTGCAAAAATTAGAAGGTTGTCCAGGTAACGGATTCTTTGATTCTTCCCTGATGGGAACATGCAGGTAAGAGTCTTTTAATTGTAGAGACACCATGATTGATCCGGCCAGAATGAATTCCTTGATCAAATATATCGAATCCATCCTAAACTTTTTTTATTGGACGAATTTGATCACCTCTTTCTGAATCAAGATCATTCTGAAGTTTCCCGAAGGTCTTTTCCTAAAAAATGTGAGAATAGAAAGTTTCTCTGCTTTCGTCCTTTGGAATGTAGGAAAATTACATTCTGTTTCAGCATGTCTTGTGGAACCGATAATAGCGCATCTGATTTGTCTTCTTGCCTGAGAATGGGAGTTGCCAAAAATCTTTTAGGAGGTATGACAGTGTGGTGATCTGTTATGATGTAAAAAGGATATTATGTCACCCAGGATTCTCAACAAGGAAGGTTGAGGGGCTCCAGGGTGCTTGTTTAAGTTGGAGGAAACAGTGTTTTCAGTTTCCTCGGTCCTTGGTAAAACTCTGTTTGGGATCTGGAGCCCGAAGATTTCGCAGTGACCTGGGTGAGAGCAAATCTGCAAGCCTGGGACCAGGGTTTAGGAATAGCCAGGCCACTGTGCAGGTAAAGTCTGGGATTTTTGTAGAGACAGGACCAGGGTTCTGGGCTCCACCCTCCCAAGGAGTCCATGTGGGTGCAAGGGAGAAGCAACAAGTGTGCATGTTAGCACAGTGTAGTCTGACAGAGCAGAGAGAGGGCCCAAGGCTGTGGGCTGGAGAAGCAAGAATGCTATGAAAGAAGGAGTGCCAACCAGGGTACAGTGTACGTGAATACAGGGAGACTTATATGGTCAAGAGGACCAGAGCATAAAGCCTGAGCAGTGGTGCTGCTAAAGACAGCCAGGAGGCTAAATCTTTGTTTTGCATTGATGGTGAATACCCCTTCATGGGAAACATAAATTGTATGGACTTTTTTTTTGTTTTCTTTAATAAAACTGGGCCACTAAACCTTTAAACAATAATTTCTGGCATGGACTCTACTCACTGGTAAGTGCTACCTTGAGCTAAAAAAAGCTACCAAACATTGCAAGTGGTGTTTGGATGTGGGTACAGTGGTGAGTTTCCAGATTCTTGCATGCTATACCAGTGAGATGTTGCCAGCAACTGCCTGTGCTCTGCAGTGTAAGCAGCAGGTGTTGTATCCGGAAGGAAGAGGCCCAATAGTCCTCATGCACATAGGGCATTTTTGCAGCCACATTTAGAGGTGTCAGGCTTTTTTTTTTTACTGCTTCCAAATGGCCTTCTATGTTATCCTATGTGTCCATGCACACATAGATGTTTAGAAGCTTTTAGTAGCAGTAATATTTACCAGCAGGAGAAAAAACCAGGGCCAATGCGTCCAGGAGCAGCAGTGTTTTGGCAGGAAAAACACTTGACAAGGCTAAACGCTAGTTGTGTTCAGCGCTTAATCATTAATTCATTTCAATGGCCAGAATAAATTATCATTCTGGCCAATTAAATGAATTAATGCCCAAGTGCTTGATGCTTGTAAACACTTGTAAAAGCGTTAGATACTTTTACAAGCGTCAGGCGTTTTTTTTCTTCAAAAACACTGCTGTCAGGAGGAAGGCTTCAAGAAGAGGTTTTTTTTTTATCATCCTGTGTGCATGAGGCCTTAAAGAGACAGTACTCCTGTTGTTCTGTGGAGTTACTGTGAGTATGGGGTGTCCAGAGAAAGAGTCAGCCTGAGTTTGACTCTGTTATGGACTGGTGTAAGCAGCACCGAGCCAAGCTACAGAGGAAAGCAAGCCAATCTTCATTGTAAGGAGAGAGCTGATGGATGTCCATACCTGGGAGAGGGGTGTTGTGCCCCTGTCAACACTGCTGCAGTTAAACCAGTAGCTGTTTTGGAAAGCGTGAATATGTCACAGCTTGAGAGAGAGTCCAGCAGAGATCATGGCAAGTGGCTTCAGGAGGGGCCAATACAGCATGTTGGAAAGAGTCAGCAAAGTTCTGCTGGGAAAGTGTGGTCTCCCGTGGCAACAGGAGTAAAAGTATTGCCTGGAAGGGGGAGCTGCAGTGCATATTTGGCACAACATCCCCATAGAGTGGCCTATGAGTTCCTGCCAGCTAGGAGTCAGCAGGAAGGAATCTCCCTGGAAGCAAGGTGTGTTGTTATCCCTGGCAACAGGAGTAAAAAGCCTGTTTGGCCTGCAGTAGATGCTAGAGTCCATGAAGCCTGCAAGGAAAGAGTTGTCAAGGAAAGTGCAGCTTGAGACTATGTACTCAAATGAAGATGGCCACACCTACTACTGTGGTGGGTAAGACTGTCTGTGATAAAACAATGGTTGGGACTGCTAATGTCATGTTGAGACGGAGAAGGACTGGTTATGAGACTGTCCATGATGATGTGAGAGTGAACCCAGTTAGCTGGGCCACTGAATGTGCTCTTGAGAGTGACTTTCCCCTGTGCAGCACCCTGTACAGTGGGGAGGCAGGGGTTAAAGTCAAACCTGCACCTGTGTGTAGTTCTCAAATTGGGTATAGTGATGTATCTAATGTCTGCCAGTCTCAAGTTGGTAGTGTGCTAGAACAAGAGCTAAAAATGTTGATAATGGTGGTGATAATGGAAGTTTTCCTACTGTTGGGAAAACCCTGAGCTCTTGCAGAGCAAAATCTGTAATTAAGGATTTGTTGTTTCCCATAGCAACCAGTGGTAAAACAGCACAGGTGTCCATAGAAATCTCCATGGAACTCCATGTGTTGGAGCCGGAGGTTGCCCAGGACAACTGTGATGTCACTCTGGCGGGGCAGAGTGGAACTGCACCTTGTAACAGGAGTGTGTTGGTGCAATCTACTAATACTGAAACTGTTCAGGTAAACAGCAGGTTAATACAGCCTTTGAAAAATGCACAAATGTGTGCAATTCATGAAGCGCCACCAGAGAAAAGTGGATGGGTGTTACCAAAGTCTCACCTGATTTAGAGTGACTTGTGCAATGGGTCTACAACTAAGCCTGTCTGTTCTTATGTGTCTCCTTGGGCGGATGGATCAGTGCTAAGGAGCACTAGCGATTGGAGTACATATACCATGGATTGGGATAGTTGGGGTAAAAAGCTAATCTCAATGATAGATAAGGATGTTATGCGTAAAAATAAGGTGGACACTGTTTCTGTGCCAGAAGGAGGGTCTACAGAACAGCCTGTAGAAAAGGGGAAGCATACATAACAGACTTTGTCTGTGATCCACAAAAAGGATGTTGGTATGACGTGCCAAACTGACATTGTCACTGGTAATGATCAGGAGCAGCTAATTGATGCGGAGCCTGAGAAGCTGAGAGTGAGCCCAGCACCTGGCAGCACTCTGGTAGAGCACCAGGCTGTGGTTACCTCCAGCTATGAGGAAGTCCGTTTAAAAGTTGCAACTTCTCAAGTCTCAGTAGGTGAGTCTCTCTGCATTCCCATTGTCATAAAAGTCGTCTTGAATGGCTTTGGTCTGGAGTCAAGCGACTGGTTTGTAACAAAAGTACAATACTGCTTGGACCTTGAAGAAGGGGACACTCCCCGAAAACTTGTCCTCAAAATTGTATGTTAGTGCAAATAAAAAAAGGATCACGGACAGTACTCAATTCTTTCTGTAACAAAAGTATTAAAGGAAATGCTTGAACTTTGGAATGTACAGCCAATCTATACTGGGGTGACTCCACCACAGTCAGATGTTCTGGTACTGCAGAGTACCACTAGGTGGAGCACTGAATGGCAGGCTGTACAGAACAAAGGAGACAAAGGAATGGCTTGTTTCTGAAATGGTTGATCATGTTAAAGTTGCTTGTGGGTACGCTGCTGGAATTTTTCCTGTAAATGTGGTATATGAGAGAGGTTTTGGAGAAATGAAGAATGAGTCAAAAAAGGTTTCACCTCCTAACAGCCAGGTGGGCAGCATTTCTGCTGCTATGGTCTAGGGTGGTGCTGGTCAATTGTCAGTGAAGGGCATTTTTACTGCACCAGTGGACAAACCATATGAAATGGAAGAGCCAAGCATGAACCAGAGAACAGCAGAGTTCCTGACCGGGGCTCAGATGGATGTACCTAAGGAAATCTGGGTCACTGGGCCAAAAATAGATTTATGTGACAAGTCTGAGAGAGACACCTGAGATACAGGGACAAATGGTATGTGAAAACTTGGAAAATGGATCAGAAGAGAGCTCATCTGTTCAGGATTTGGATACAGACCCAGGTGGTGTTGAAAAGTTAAAATGGTGAGACAGCTGCCTGCAGTGTGCGTGACAGCAGGTGAGGTGGCGTTTTTTGAGGTTCCCATGAGTGATGGCTGCCCCCGGTATGTGTGCCCTCTGCAGACACTGTGCTAACAAATAATGGAGAAGATGATATTGAGAGGTGTAATACTGACTTAAATATATCTGTTTGTGATAAACTGAATACTGTGTTGATGATTCATGGAGGTTTGGTATCCAAAGGTACCAGAAATGAGAGGGCTGGTCCTGTTACAAATACCATAGAAATAGGCCCCTTACAGCCTTGGAACAGTAATGCTGAGAGAGGCATCAGGAATCTGAAGCAAAGAGATGGAAAATTTGATAGACCAGGGGGATCACGTAAAAATTTCAGGAGAGGAAATGCACCTGGAAAAAGAGTGGGGAAGGTCTGATCAGAGCCCTAAGCAGAGTGACAATGTGGCTTAGAGAGAGACACTAAAGGTGTTGGGTAGAATTCCTCTTTAGAAAAAAAAAAAAAGGATGGTCAGACTGGATTGGACCCCTGTGAGACCTGGCACAGAGGTGCCAGAAGGCATAAGTTGTGTGTTTCACCCTCCAGGTCAGAACAGGGGGGGGATATGTGACAGTGTGATCTATTAAGATGTAAAAAATATATTATGTCACCCAGGATTCTCAACAAGGGTTGAGGGGCTCCAGGCTGCTTGTTTAGGTTGGAGGACACTGTGTTTTCAGTTGCCTCTGTCCTTTGGTAAAGCTCTCTTTGGGATCTGGAGCCCAGTGATTTTGCAGTGATTTGGGTGAGGGCAAATCTCCACTCCTGGGACCAGGGTTTAGGGATAGCCAGGACACTAATTGTGCAGGTGAGGTCTGGGCTTTTTGTAGGGACAGGGCCATGGTTCTGTGCTTCACCCTCCCAAGGAGTCCATGTGTAAGGGAGAAGCCACAAGTGTGCATGTTGTAGCCTGACGGAGCAGAGCGCCCAATCCTGTGGGCTGGAGAAGCAGGTATGCTGTGAAAGGAGTGCTAACTGAGGTACAGTGTTTGTAAGTGAATACAGAGAGACTGTTATATGGTCAAGAGGACCAGAGCATAAAGCCTGAGCAGCGGTGCTGCTAAAGAGAGCCAGGAGGCTGAATCTTTGTTTTGCATTGATGGTGGATACCCTTGTGTGGGAAACATACACTGTATGGACTTTTGTTTCTTTAATAAAAGTGGGCCAACGAGCCTTTAAACAATAAATTCTGGTGTGGACTCTCTTCACTGGTAAGCGCTACCTTGACCTAAATAACCCCCAAACATTACAGAGGATTCCCTACAAACTCTATTCGATAACTATGCTTGACGATATCTAGAATTAACTGATTTTGTGTTACTTTGATCCACTGTGGAAGGTATGCTGTTCGCCTTCCCCTCAATCCAGTCAATGGGGTTAAGGCCTATCCTTAGATTGGGAAGGGTTGAACAGGAAGCTTCACCTGTCTTTTCCTCTCTTGAAGGTCCAGCCTTTCCTCTTATCACCTGTTTTTGACTGTCCTTTGGCCAAATGCTGTTGATTGGAAGAGAGAAAAAACCTCTTCCCTGTTTGCTTCCTTGGCATAGGTAAACTTTTTTTCTATCTGCTGATCTCTCTTGCACAGAAGCAAGTTCTGACTCAAGCAGGAGGTTCCCTTCAAATGGTATGCTGCAGAGTTTGGACTTGGATGCTTGGTCTTCTTGCCAGGTCTTCAGTCAAATAGCCCTTCTGGCTGTGTTTAAGAGTGCAGTGGACCTGGCAGTGAGTTTGATGGTTTCTGCCAAAGCATCTGCCATTAAAGCTACCTCCTTGTTTAACACCGGAAGGAATTTAAGAATCTGGTTGGCTGATGTGCCCTTCAGTAGGTGGGCTTTTAGCTCGGTTAACCACATGTCATGCTACGCATGTAGTAGCTACCACTGGCCTAAAGTTTGCAGCACTGGCCTCTGTGTGCTTGATGTACCCCTTTTTCTTACGGTCCATGGGGTCCTTCACTGCCCCTGCATCTTCAAACGAAGGTTGGATTTCCTAGACACTTTTGCTAGGGAGGCATCCAACCATGGGCATTTTTCCCAGTTATCTGAGTCCTCTTTAAATGGGAATCTCCTTTTATGATTGTTAGGAAGAAAAACCCTATTTTCCAGCTCCTGCCACTCATGCAGAATAGTTTCCTTGAGAGTGGAGTGCATCAGAAAAGTGCGAAAGTGCTTTGTCTAGAGTCCTGCATAAAGACTTTCTCCTTTCCTTTTGCAAATGTCTCCCTTTTTATGAGTCAAAACCATCTCTAGCATTTGCCTCTGCGTTATCAGATGAGCCCTGCTCCTCTCTTACAGTAGTAGGGCTATAAGCAGCTGCGGAGGTACCCAGTATAGCATCTCTGTGTACCGACTCATTCATCAGGGTTCTAAAGGACAAAGTTAAATGCCAATTTTTTTACGCTTCCTATGTAATATTTAGGCATACTACTAGATTTTTTACACATTTATCCATGCAATCTTTAAAGGCCTGTTCCCAGAGCTGGACATTTCCTTTTTGCAGAATGCGCAATGTTTTTTGGATGACTCGCCTCCTGTAGACTGCTTTTTTTTTTTTTTTTTTTTTTTTTTTTCTCTCCTCCTGGGGGTTTGCCTGAAATAAGCACAACTCGCCTAGTCAGAAAAATAACTTGAAAAGAGGAGCAATGCTTACAGCACTCAGTGCCTAAAGAGCAGTATAAAAACCATACACTCATGCCCCTGCCGAGGCAAGACAGTCCCCAGCCAGTGACTCCTCCACCTGCCAAGAGCTCTCTTATAGAAGAAAGCGACAAGAAGTAAAAAGGGGCTCCTCTCAGGATAGCTTGTACGAGCAGGCAGCTACTTATGGGGAGAAAGATCAATGGACTACAAGAGGGCTCACTAGTGCCCTCATAGTTGAGAAATACAAGCAACCAGCCACAAAGGATGATGGTACTTGTAGGCATTCATTCACAAGAAACTGTGAATGACTGATGCGGCCTTGTGAGTGGAGCCCCACACAGCCTCACTCTAGTCAAATTGTGACACCAGGTGTAGGGAGAAGACCCCCACCTGCTTTTGCAGGGAGGGGGAGGCTGCTGATATTCCAACATGTTACATACTCAACCCTAAAAAATGGGTGAAACGTAACACATTACAATGGTGAACTTATCCATTAACAAGCCCTTCTGCCCTCTCCTATGGTGCTGTTTTAACTGTAATGACCTCTCAGGGTTCTGGCCAAATACCAAATTCAAGATTTCTACAAGGGTCATGAAACTTCTGTGTCCAGAATGATCTCTTAAAGTGGTATTTAAAGTTTAAAAGAAAAAAAAATGGCAAAAGGCAATTTTTTTTTTATGGCAGTTTCTTTTGACATAAATAATTCCTTCTGCCTGTCAGAAGCAATGTATGCTGAGCTGTGCAGGTGCAGCTGAGTACATTATGGCAACTGCTCTGTGCCATGGTGATGTCATACTTGTGCACATGCGCAGGAATGACATAATTGCTGCCCGGTACTTCAAGCCATCAAATCCGAAAGGAAGACTGCCCCCTGCACTGACAGCATAATACTGGAGGTCTTTATTTGACAGGTCTGTCATAATGTACTAGCATGCTTCGGTTTGAATCCCAACCATGGCACCACCTGCATGGAGCTTGCATGTTCTCCTTGTGCCTGCGTGGGTTTCCTCGAGGTACTTCAGTTTCCTCCCACACTCCAAAGACATGCTGGTAGGTTAGTTGGATCCATTCTAAACTGGCTGTAGTATGTGTATGTATGAATGTAAGTTAGGGACCTTAGATTGTATACTCCTTGAGGGTTAGAGACTGATGTGAATGTACAACAGATATATAGCGCCATCAATTTACACAGAGCTTTACATAAGTACATATAATAAATAGATATACTTCAAACTCACTGGGAGATTTAACCTTGTATTTGCATTACTGACTACTGCTGCCAAACACAAATACCTTGTGGACAGCCTTCCCAGAAGAGTTGAAACTGTAATAGCTGTAAAGGGTGGGCCAACTCAATACTGAACCCTACGGACTAAGACGCCAACAAAGTTCATGTAAAGGCAGGCAACCCAATACCTTGGGCAATATAGTGTATGTGGCCTCTTGGCACAAAAGCCAAAAGCATATAAGGTAAAAGGTGGAGTTCCATTTGAAAAAAATAATAAAAAAAGTCAGCAGCTACAAAAACTGTAGCTGCTGACTTTTAAAATACAGACACTTACCTGTCCCGGGGTCTAGTGGTGTCCTCACCACCACTGGTTGCACTGTCCGTCTTCTCTCCCTGGCACTGGCATCTTCAGTGTGGGCACCATGCTGTAACAGCTTGCGGCTTCACAGTCAGGTGCCCCATGCGCATGCATGAGAAACGCTGCGTTTTGTGACTGGCCCTGTAGTCTTCTGGGATCTGTCATGTGTCCCAGAAGACTACGGGGAGAGAGGACAACTTCTGCTTCCGATTGCCTAGGCAAATTCGGAAACCCGCTCCCCAAAGGTGCCAATCCTTACTGAGAAGTGGGAGATAAAGGCTTAAAGCGGAACTTCTCCTTTTGGGTGGAGCTCTGCTTTAAGGGGACGGAGTTACTCAAGTGTGTATAAACGGTGAAAGTGTACCGCAAACTCAGTAAACCGGGGAAAACCATTATGAGTGCTGAAACCTCTTCAATAGAGAACTCCAATTGAATGCACCTCCTTAGTATAGAACAAACTCCTAGGAAAATCCCTGAAGTAATAAAAACTATCACAGACAGAGCAAACCCGTTTAGGTCTGCAAAAGAAACCCCTCACAGCTACATTTTTTTTTTTTTGTTGATGGATCGCGCTCTTATTTTACATCATATGTAGACGAATGCACTCGCCATCCTCCTTCAGTGCATAGTACCGCCTCTCCTAACGAAGACTTTTGCCAACTTTAAACATGGCCACCTAAGTTCCTTCTACGTCTTTCCGGCCTGTCGACCTGCCTCCTGATTGGTCATTCTGCCCCCATGGTGCACGCATGGCACGTACCGGTGGGTGGGGCTGAGGGAGAGACAGCGTGCTCCTGTTACAAGTAGCTGGAACTTTGGCGGGGGCTCGTTTGGCTGCGTCAGCGCGGGTTGTGTGTTGTCCTGAGCGCGGGAAGCAGCACAGGTGACCGGCGAGCGGGGCTCTGCGCGGCTCCTGTCTGTTCGGAAGAGGCGGGAGAATAGCGAATAAAGAAAGTAAGAGAGGCCTGGCCCGGGTTGGGGGTGACTCGGTAGCGGGCAGCCTTTTCTTTCTTTTTTTCTTTTTCCCTGAGTGTGTTTGTTGGTGGCGGCTGTTTGCTCTGTCGTGTGGGCAGTGTGTCTTGGTGGTTGGAGATGGCTGCTGGCTGTGTGTATTTTCAGGACAAGGCTATTGTGCTGTGGGCATCCCTCACACCGGCGCCATTCATTGCTGTGCCCTGGCCGTATTCTCTGTTCAGTGTATTCTCTTAGCTCTAGCACCTCCCTGGCGGCCTAGTGCAGTAATGTGAGTGCTGGCCCTCTCCTGCAGTGCTGTGTATTGGTTTGTTCCTTTGTGAACTATACTGCCGAGCATAGCCCAAGCTCCATGTCTGAGGGGGCCCAGGGTGGTGAGCTGCCATTTGTTGCTGCTCCTATTATAGACCCTCAGACATAAGATTTTGTTCTTGTGCTGGCCTTGGTAGCTCCTTTTTTTTTCACTTGTGGCCTGATTGGAAAAAAAAAACAAAGATTCCTCCCGTCACCCAATTGCTGAAGATAATTCCCCACACAGTTGAAGAAATTGGGGAAATTCTCCCTTCTCTGCTATTTCAACAGCAAGACCCTCCCCGATAGAATACTCAGATCAGCGCTGCAGCTAGTGATCAAGCAATTTTATTTCCAAACGATAGATCAGCTCTGTCAAGCGGCAGTGACCACATGGTTTAACATTTGTCCAGTTCCTGCTGTGCCGGATGAGTTTTGATCCATCTTTGGATGAAATGAGATAGGGCTAACCTCTTAACAGTGTATTAATGCTGGCTTTGTCCCCACATGGGATGAGATTTTTTTCCCTTTGTGATGATTAAACAGGAGGAGAGGATGTTCACATCCCAAAAGTGAGGACTAGTCTGATAGTTGCCACCACAGTAGGTATGTTTTCATAGGGAAGGTGATTGCAAATATGTAAATTTTACATCACTTTGTGTCCTCAGGACATTGAATATCCCCCGATGGGCACAGAGACAGCGTGATGTGGGCAGTACAGTGGCTAAATGGTTAGCGCTTCTGTACTAGGGTCGTTGGTTCGAATCCCAGCCATGGCACCTGCTGCCTGGAGTTTGCATGTTCTCCCTGTGTCTGCTTGGGTTTCCTCCAGGTACTCCGGTTTCCTCCCACAGTCCAAAGACCTGCTGGTAGGTTAACTGGATCCTGTCTAAATTGGCCCTAGTATGTGTATGTATGAATGTAAGTTAGGGACTTTAGATTGTACGCCCCTTGAGGGTTAGGGACTGATGTGAACATACAATATAATGTAAAGTGCTGCGTAAATTGACGGCGCTTTATAAGTACCTGAAATAAATAAGGACCTGTGTTGATATCAGTTTGAGATGCTTCTCAGATCATTCAGAGTTCACTGACAGGAGTGTTTTACCAGCAGCTGACCTGCTTGAAGGTTTTGCATTCCTATAAACTTTAAAAAAAAACAAAAAACGTAAAAACAAAAGCCCATCAGGTTCTACCCCACCTCCCTTCTTCCAAATGAGAAAATACATTTCGGCTAGTTTAATGGGAAGAAGTGCAGGATTCATTATGTCGAGAATCTCTTTACCAGGTTGGGCTAGTCCCACAAAAAAAAAAAAAATTTAGACCCAGTTCTGGAAGCACAACCAGCTAGGGCACGCTCATCTTATTTCTACCACTACCGTTTCACCTCTTCTCTTGCTTTCTTTCCCTTTCTGATCTTATTCAGTGATTATTGTGCACTCGTGAGGCTTAAGCTCAGCTATGTAGTCCCCTATCAGTCAAATTTCCTGATCTATATATTGTACTGGTTTATTTCTGGATTCTCCAATTACAGCATCATCAAGAATCTGGATTATGCCCCATTTGGCTGTACCAAATGAATATAACAATATGAACCGGTTCATGCTGATGCAATATGGGAAATGCACAGGAATCGCTGCTTTACCCACATCGCATCACATAGCAATTGTACTGTATTATTGCAATCTGCTGTAGGTCTGATTGCAAAAAAAAACAAAACGGTGCTCTACATACTGCAGCCCAAGGGCCAGATGTGGCCCTTTGCTTGCCTTTATCTGGCCCTTGGGGCACACTTCCTCCCACTGACACCAACTTTAGGGCATAATTCCTGTCACCTATAGCAACAGTTGGGCACTCCTCCTCCCGCTGACGCCAATGTTTGGGGCACTCCTCCTCCCGCTGATGCCAATGTTTGGGGCTCCTCATTCCACTGATACTGACAATGGGGCTATATTCCTCCCACTAATACCAATGATGGGGCTTTGTTTGCTACCATTGACGCCAGGGCATTTTCTATTCCCACTGGCCACAGACTGAAGGACAGTAAACTGGCCCTTTGGAAAGTTGGAGACCCCTGCCCCAAAAGCAGAATGCAGTGCATTTGCCTGAATCAGATCGCATGGGTATATGACAGTGTAAAGTGGGGTAAAGGGGCTTCAGTGTCCTGTTTTATGTATTGATCTTGTTCCAGGCCTCTGTTCTATTAGAATGATTGTAATTCTATGTGCTTTCCTAAAACAAATTGAAAAAAAAGATGGATTTCCCTGTTCAAGAGTGATTATGTTGACAGTTTGTTTTATTAATCCTGCAAAATTACATTAACACAGCCTCCTTTTTTTTGAGAATTTTTTTCTTGAACATGTGTATTTAAGGTAATGCTTTGTTTGATCAGATGTGGATGGCTGCAATTTTTAAAATACATAGGTGATACTTGCAGTGCCTTGAAAAAGTATTCATACTCCTTGACATTTTCCACATTTTATGTTACAACCAAAAACATAAATGTATTTTATTGGGATTTTGTGATGTGCGAACACAAAGTAGCACATAATTGTGACGTGGAAGGAAAATGATAAATGGTTCAACATTTTTGACATATCTGAAAAGTGTGGCGTATATTTGTATTCAGCTCCCGAGTCAATACTTTGTAGAACCACCTTTCCCTGCAATTGCAGCTGCAAGGCTTTTTGGGTTTGTCTCTACCAGCTTTGCACATCTAGAGCAGTCTTTCTCAACCAGGGTGCCTAGGCACCCCAGTGCGCCTTCAGGCTTCTTCAGGGATGCCCTTTGCAAAATGCCCAAAAATTGTGTACAAGCCAGCAAGTGGATCAATCCTGCTTTTTAGTACACAAAGCCACAGGTTTTCATTGTGCACATTTTATGACTTTCTAGCTGTCAGCATCCTAACAACCAATGACCTCATTAGTTGATAACAAGGATGTCGGGTGCATGCACATCATCCTTATTTGCCCCCCTCTGTCAGCACTGTAGTCACATTAGCAGAGTGAGGGAGAGAAACACACACTGGAATACTAGTCGGTACCAGTGTGCAAAGGTGTATTTTCTTTGCAAGGATACATTGCCTCTAATGTTGGGCTACTGGATGTGTGTAGAATAGTTTTTTACATTTTTAAAATGGGGTGCCTTGAGATTATCCATAATTTTAAAGCTTTGACTGAAAAAGGTTGAGAAACACTGATCTCTAGCGTCTGAATTTTTTTGCCCATTCTTCTTTACAAAATAGCTCAATCTTTGACAGATTGGATGGAGAGCATCTATGAACAGCAGTTTTCAAGTCTTACCACAGATTCTCAATTGGTTTTAGGTCTTTACTTTGACTGGGCCATTCTAACATGAATATGCTTTGATCTAAACCGTTCCATTGTAGCTCTGGCTGTATGTTGAGGGTCATTGCTCCAGTCTCAAATCTTTTTTTCAGACTCTAACAAGTTTGTTTATAAGATTGCCCTGTATTTGGCTCCATCCATCTTCTGATCAACTCTGATAAACTCCTGTCCCTGCTGAAGAAATGCATCCTTACAACCTGATGCTGCCACCACCATGTTTCATGGTGGGGATGGTGTGTTCAGGGTGATGTGCAGTGTTAGGTTTCCACCACACATAGCATTTGCTTTTAGGCCAAAAAGTTAAATTTTGGTCTCATCTGACCAGATCACCTTCTTCCACATGTTTGCTGTGTCCCCCACGGCTTCTCACAAACTGCAAACGGTACTTCTTATGGCTTTCTTTCAGCAAAGGCTTTTTTCTTACCACTCTTTGTGGAGTGCATGACTAATAGTTGTCCTGTGGACAGATTCTTCGATCTGAGCTGTGGATCTCTGCAGCTGCTCCAGAGTTACCATCAGCTTCTTGGCTGCTTCTCTGATTAATGCTCTCCTTGCCCGGCCTGTCAGTTTAGGTGGACGGCCATGTCTTGTTCTATTTGCAGTTGTGCCATACTCTTTCCATTTTTGGATGTTTGGATTGGACAGTGCTCCATGAGATGTTCAACGCTTGGGATTTTTTTTTGTAATCTAACCCTGCTTTAAACATCTCCACAGCTTTATCCCTGATCTGTCTGGTGTGTTCTTTGGACTTCATGACTGTTCACTAATGTTCTATATAAAAAACCTCCTGAGGGCTTCACAGAACAGCTGTATTTATACTGAGATTAAATTGCGCACAGGTGGACTCTATTTACTAATTAGGTGACTTCTGAAGGCAATTGGTTCCACTAGAGTTTAGTTAGGGGTGTCAGAGTAAAGGGGGCTAAATACAAATGCACGCCACAGTTTTCAGATATTTGTAAAACATTTTGAAAACCATTTATCATTTTCCTTCCACTTCACAATTATTTAAAAAGAGGCATAATGGGTATTTTGCGGATCTAATTTTCTCACGAGGTTTTGAAAAAACTAAAAAATAAATTATATATATATATATATATATATATATATATATATATATATATATATATATATATATATATATATATATAATTTGTGTGTTCAAAGTAATTTCCTAGCAAAAAATACTGGTTTTTTTTTTTTTTGTTTTTTTTTCTTCATGTGAACAAAAAGTGTCATAAAAGGCTTGGTCTCCAGGTGGTTAGAGGAGTGAATGATGTGTGGCATAAACTTCTAATGCTGGGCCCACCCCCAAAATGACCCCTTTTTGGAAAGTAGACACCGCAAACTATTTTCTGAGAGGCATGTTGAGTCAATAGAATAATTTTTTTTTACCACAAGTTTTTAGAAAATGAAGAAAGAAAACAAAAACACACACGAGACACTCTAGTGAATAAAATGGTGGGTGTTGCAACTTTTTATGGCACATAGTACTTGCGGATGGGTGAGTGTGCTTGTGTTTTTTTGTTTTGTTTACACTGTCCCTTTTCATTTTGTTTATTTTTTTGGATCACTTTTAATGCTATCACAGGGAATGCAAATATCCCCTATAACTTCAATGGGCATTGTCATTCTTTTTTGAGAAATCTGGGGTCTATCAGACTCTAGCTGTCTCCTCTGCCCTTACATTATCTAATCTCGCCAAGATCGGTGTGATGAGATGCTTTCCCAATTTACAAATGGCGCTGTTTTTATCCTGCAAAACTAAAGTGATGAAATAATCATAAAAATATGTGCAGCGCTATTATAACAATTGTGCAAAAGGTGCTTGTTAAATAATATACCGTATTTTCCGGCGTATAAGACGACTTTTTAACCCATAAAAATCTTCTGAAAAGTCGGGGGTCATCTTATACGCCGGTATACGGCGAGCTGGTGTCAGGGCAGCACTTTTTCGGGGGGCGGCGCGGCTCTAGGAAAGGCAGCTAATCACCGGCGAGGAGGCGGAGCCGTGCGGCCCCGCAAAAATCGAGTGAGGGAGCGGCCGGTAAGTGTGCACCATGCTGGAACACTATTGGCCCTATTCCTCCCCCCCCCCCTTCCCACCTGACACCAACGATGGGGCACTATTCTCCCCCCCCCCCCCCCCCCCCACCTGACACCAACGATGGGGCACTATTCTCCCCCCCCCGACACCAATGATGGAACACTATTCCTTCCCCCACTGATGCCAATGATGGAACACTATTCCTTCCCCCACTGACGCCAACGATGGGGGCACGATTCTTCCCACTGACGCCAACGATGGGGGCACGATTCTTCCCACTGACGCCAACGATGGGGGCACGATTCTTCCCACTGACGCCAACGATGGGGGCACGATTCTTCCCACTGACGCCAACGATGGGGGCACGATTCTTCCCACTGACGCCAACGATGGGGGCACGATTCTTCCCACTGACGCCAACGATGGGGGCACGATTCTTCCCACTGACGCCAACGATGGGGGCACGATTCTTCCCACTGACGCCAACGATGGGGGCACGATTCTTCCCACTGACGCCAACGATGGGGGCACGATTCTTCCCACTGACGCCAACGATGGGGGCACGATTCTTCCCACTGACGCCAACGATGGGGGCACGATTCTTCCCACTGACGCCAACGATGGGGGCACGATTCTTCCCACTGACGCCAACGATGGGGGCACGATTCTTCCCACTGACGCCAACGATGGGGGCACGATTCTTCCCACTGACGCCAACGATGGGGCACCATCATTGGTATCAGTGGGAGGAATAGTGTCCCATCATTGTAATACCATACTGAAATACCATACCATATTGAAATCAAATCTGATGTTTTTTAATTTTTATTTGGTGTGCGTTGGAAGAGGGGTAGTCTTATACGGCGAGTATAGCCCAAACCCTATATTTTAACAGGAAAAGTAGGGGGTCGTCTTATACGCCGGAAAATACGGTATTCCAACTCATACAAATATTCTAAAATGCAAATCACGCAGACAATATCTCATAATTACGCCATAGATACAATAAATAAAATATAAAGTGCAAAAAACGTATAAGACCACTTATTTATGTCAGGTACTTATATAGCGCAGTCAATTTACGCAGCGCTTTACATATATATTGTACATTCACATCAGTCCCTAACCCTCAAGGGGCGTACAATCTAAGGTCCCTAACATTCATATACAAGGGCCAATTTAGACAGGATCCAATTAACCCACCAGCATGTCTTTGAAGTGTGGGAGGAAACCGAAGTACCCGGAGGAAACCCACGCAGGCACAGGGAAAACATGCAAACTCCAGGCAGGAGGTGCCGTGGCTGGGATTCGAACCAACGACCCTAGTACTGCCAGGCGGAAGTGCTAACCATTTAGCCACTGTGCTGCCCCATATGAGTGGTTATAGTGGTAAATATGTGAATGTCCAAAGAATGAACTTGAGGATCATAGCAGATCTCGGCAAAGGTGTTCAACTCTCTAGATCAGGAGTGACAGATGGTGAGACTATTAGGTGAATAGAGCACTCGCCAGATGTGTGCTATAAACGCGCATTTGAGATCACTTTAGTCTCATCAGGTCAGCCAGATCATCCACTCCAAGCTATGGTCAGGTTCCTGTTCCCTTCAAGGTCCCTCGATTGGTATCACTGCATCAGGTCACCTCTAAAAATTATTTCCAGATTAGGTGCGTACAACAAAGGTAAAAAACGACTGACCATGTATTCAGGATGGCCGCCAGCGGCAGTGTGACGTCAAGAAGCCGTAGCCCCTCCTGACGTGTTTCGTGCAAAGCACATAGTCATAGGGTGCTTTGCCAGAGTGTTGTCATTGAAATGCATAAACCACGTTATACTCTCATATGTATGCCTGGCCATGGCAGGAGAGAACACGGGCATATGATGGATCGGGTCAAACCAATACAACCACAATCCTTTTTTTTTTTTTTTTTTTTTTTTTTTTTTTTTTGGTGTGCCCATGTTGAGGGTTAAGCCAAAAAAAACTTTACATTTGGAAACCATAATGGGTTTCCATGTGAATATACTTGCAAGGTTTGAATTTGGGTTCATGATTATAAACTGTTGTGCATTTAAATTAATTTGATCCACAATCAATGCATACAGATCTTCTGTGAAAACAGCTCCGTAAAATCAAGGGGAGTATTTAAATTGGCATTTTCCACCTGAATTTCGGGTTGGGCAGTGAATGGGGGAAAGTACAGGTGCTGCAGAATTTGTGGGCTACCAATCAGGATTTGCAAGCACATCCGGAAGGATATTAGGAGCTGTATGGCCTGTCTGTGAATTCTTGGTGGCCTCGGGACACTACTTGTGCTAGCCGCCTTACCAGCTTGCACTTATGGGACTCGCCACATCACCAAGTGATACTGCAGTATGATATGTGTGTGTATATGATTTTGCGCACCCGTGCTGCCCTGTAGCAGTGTTTCTACTATAAGGCGGATGGTAAGTGGTTAACACCTCCCTGCCCGGCCTATAGCAGATTGATGGCCAGGCAGAACACTCCTTGTGACTGGGCGTCATGTGACATCCTATCAAAAGGAGCTGCTCGCAGGGCCACGCAGTGGCGTGATCTGTCATCGGCTGAGTGCACGGGACCCAGCCGATGACATCACTACGACGACCCGTTGACCATGTCATGTGACTACTGTGACCAATCACAGAACACATCAATTGTATACATTTGTGGTGTTAACTGTGATTGGTCAAAGCAGTCACATGGCACAGACGGGGCACATCACAGCCCATCTGTATCATGTGATGAGCTTTGCCCAATCACCTTTAATCACTACAAATGACTGAATCAGTTTCATTCATTAACAATGATTGCAAATATCAATGAAATACATTGGTGTTAGCAATCGTGATGTGTTTAATATGTAAAGTAAAAGACAATTTATTCTAGAATATCTATAGGCAATGGTAAATATAAATAACCTGTTTACATGGTTAAGGAACAGAATATCTAATCCACTCTGAGATTAACACAGATATATACAGTGGATATAAAAAGGCTACCCTGTTAAATGTCAGGTTTCTGTGATGTAAAAAAAAAAATGAGGCAAAGTTAAATAATTTCAGAACTTTTTCCACCTTTTAATGTGACCTATAAACTGTACAACTCAGTTGAACAACAAACTGAAATCTTTTAGGTGGAGACTAAAAATAAAAAACTAAAATAATATGGTTGCATAAGTGCACAACTTGACACAAACTTAACTAACTGAAGCCTGTAGGTTTTGTGCCAATATTGACTGGTATTTGGTAGTGGTGCACTGAAATGAACATTCTGGTGCTGAAAATTCAAAATGCACTTGGCCGAAAACCGAAATGCGCAGTTTTTAAAAATGAAGATTTTAAAAAACTGTGTGTGTGTGTGTGTGTGTGGTTTTTTTTTTTTTTTTACTTGTCATACTTGCCTTCTCTGTGCAATTTGTTTTGCACAGAGCAGCCATTTCTCTCTTCTGTGGTCCCCCACCAGCACTCCTGGCTCTTATTACCTTGAGTGTCCATATATACCTCCTGTATACCTGCAAAGTATAGTATAGAGTGCCCCTATAGCAAGGGAAAAAATAGACTTCTGCCTTTTAGAATCACTCACTTCCTTTTGCTGCCCAGGTCTTCATGTGCCACAAGACATTGCTCCTATCACATTCACAAGTGCTCAGGCACTTGCTGACATGTATTGACAGTATACTGAGCTATATGTGTGCTGCATTGTGTATACGGACATGTATGGAAGGTGTACTGAGCTCTGTGTGCTGCACTGTATTTTCTGATATGTAAACAAATGCATTCTGTATGCAGGCCAACTAATTGACCAACTAACAGATTCTGAAAATAGTTGACAGCTATTTTCATTGATAATCAGTAGTTCTGTCCTTTCCCTGCGCTATTCAAAGCAAAGCACCAGAAACATGCTGATATCGTCTCTGGCTGACCTTCCTTTTTCATTAACCACTTAAATGCTGGCCATTTTCCCCTTTCCTGCCCAGGCCAATTTTCAGTTTTCAGTACTAGCACACTTGAGTGACAATTACTCAGTCATGCAACACTGTACCCAAATGAAATTTTTATCATTTTTTTTATTTTTTTATTTACAAATAGAGATTTCTTTTGGTGGTATTTAATGGCCCTGTTTTTCTTATTCTTTGCTAAATAAATGAAAAAAGACTGAACATTTTGTGGGGAAAAAGCAATTTTTTTTTCGTTTGGTTAGTTTTTTTGTGTGCAAAACTTTTTCTTCATAAATTTAGGTCAAAATGTATTTTGCTACATTTCTTTGGTGAAAATAACCCAAATCACTGTTTTAAACCTGGTATCACGTAGTGTAAACTAAATATTAAAGTTGCAAGTGAGAGAATTACAAAGTTGTCAATGGTCTCCCAACATGAAGTTGGGGCCTCATTTAGACCGGAGGAGGTTGGATTTTTAACACCCCTACTCACCCCCTTGAGCTGCGATGCTTTTGTATCCATGGCAGAACTACCTGACTTATTCAAGCGAACAGGGAAGCAATGCACGTAGCTCTGGAGCGAGCACTTAGCAGTACCACAGGGGCATTGCTTGAGGGAAAGGAGCCAGGAGAGTTGGCAGTGACCAGATAAAGGGGCTGGGGCTGCTCTGTGTAAAATCGCTGCACAGAGCAGGTAAATATAGACATGTATGGTTCTAAAAAAAAAAAAACGAAGCTTTAGTGTCATGTTTATCTCTTCCCACCTGTAATCAGTAGAATTTTACACTCCTTCACTATGCCCCATGATGATGGTATGTTACTTTTCGTCCTCCCTTTAAAGTGATTCTAAAGGCAGAAAGCATTCCCCTTTATCCACACTTGGGACGAAACCTTGGCTGCATATGTGTGGTGGCTGTGCATTAACCACTTCCATACCGGGCACTTTTACCCCCTTCCTGCCCAGGCCAATTTTCAGGTTTCAGCGCTCACACTTTGAATGACAATTGTGCGGTCATACAACATTGTACCCTAACTAAAATGTTATCATTTTCTTCACATAACTAAAGATTTCTTTTGGTGGTATTTAATCACCGCTGGGGTTTTTATTTTTTGCTAAATTAACAAAAAAAAAAACATTTTGAAGAAAAACTTTTTCTTTCTGTCATAAAAGTTTGCAAATCATAAATTTAGGCCAAAATGTATTCTGCTACATGTCTTTGGTGAAAATAACCCAAATTAGTATTTTAGTCTGTAGGAAAGTTATAGAGTTCACAAACTATGAAATATATATGAATATTGATCAATCCTGAAGTACTGACGGCTAATCTAATTTGTTGAGGTCCAAGAATGTCAGAACAGTACAAATATCCCCTAAATGATCCCTTTTTGCAAAGTAGACAGTCCGACGTATTTCATAACAGGCATGGCGAGTTTTTTGAAGTTGTAATTTTTTTGTCAAATGAAGAAATTAAAAAAAAAATGATTTTTCACATTTTTTTTTGTTTACTTACTGTCACCAGTGCAGTAGCTGTGATTTGGCCACATCTAATCACATGACACAGTTGGGCTGTGATTGGCCCAGCTTGTGCATGTGATCGCTGTGACCCTTCACAGCTAGCCACACTTGTATACAATGGATCACATGAAAGGAAGCCATCCATTGTATACAACTGTCATGTGACCTGCTGTAATTGGTCACAGCAGGTCACATGGTACTGGCAAGGGGGCCAGTACACAGATCTGTCATCGGCCATGTCTAATGTACATGGCCGGTGACAGATCACACCGCTGCGCAGCTCTGCGGGCACGCAAACTGCTTATGCCTGAAAGGACGCCATATGGCGTCCACCCGGAGGGACGAGGTGCTCGTCTGGCTGCCATCTGGCCATAGGCCGGGCGGGAAGTTGTTAAAGACCACTTTTCCTGCCACCACATACATGGGATATGTGATCTGTTTTTAACCACCTTCCGCCCGCCATATAGTACGACGGGCGCAAGGTCGTTCTCTCGTTCTGATAGGACGTCATATGACATCCTTCCATTCTCACCGCGCATGCGCAGCGATTGCCGGTGCGCTGTGTCCTTCGGACACAGCTGATCACGGGTCACGGAAAGAGCCGAAGATGTCAGCTCGGTCATGTGATCAGCTGTGTCCAATCACAGCTGATCACATGTAAACACGGAAATGCTGGTTATCGGCATTTCTCTCCTCTCGAGCTGTCACGCTAACCGCTCGAGAGGAGAGGAGAGCCGGTAATCGGCTTTCCGCGGAGGGGACATGTACACTGATCATCAGGGCACTGATGATCAGTGTGGCCCCAGAAGTGCCACCTGTCAGTGTCCGTCAGTGCCCATCAGTGCAACCTACCAGTGCCTCCCCATCAGTGCTGCCTATCAGTGCCCATCACTGTAGCCTCATTAGCGCACATCAGTGAAGGAGAAAAATCACTTCTTTACAAAATTGTATAACAAACGTTTTTTTTTTTTTTCAAAATTTTCAGTGGTTTTTGGTTTAAGAAAAAAATAAAAATCCCAGAGGTGATTAAATACCACCAAAATAAAGCTCTATCTGTCTCAAAAAATGCTAAAAATGCCATATGGGTACAGTGTTACATGACCGTGCAATTGTCATTCAAAGTGTGACAGCGCTGTAAGCTGGAAATTGGCCTAGGCAGGAAGGGGGGGTATAAGTGCCCTGTAGGCAAGTGGTTAAAAAGATTTTTGAGATCTAATTTACCTGCAGGTGTATCTCAGATGTGTGTACTATATTTGGAACAAATGCTTATGCTGCAGTTTTTAAACACAATATGCAATATTTAGAAGTAGTACTTAATGTACAGTATCATATTCAGCATTGGTTTTAATTTCAGTTTTGCTGTGCTCCTAATACTTTTTCCAAGCATGTTTCATCAAATGAATGAAGCTTGATCATCCTAAACTAAAAATTTTGTAAACCATCTTCTTTTGTCAGTGTTTGAAGATACTGTGGAGGAACGGGTCATCAATGAGGAGTATAAAATATGGAAAAAAAACACTCCTTTCCTTTATGACCTGGTGATGACACATGCCCTAGAGTGGCCTAGTCTTACTGTGCAGTGGCTTCCAGATGTTACAAGGTAACGCTCATATTGCATTATGCGATGTACATCTTTCTTGTTTTACATGTTTCTGTGCAAATTATTTTTAAAGGGTAACTCCACTTTCTTTTGAAAAAATAAAATGGGAAAATATAACATACAATTGTGATGCTAGTCATGTTGTAATTAAATTAAACAAGCATAAAGGGGGTTGGAGGAAGAGAGCACAGTCAAGTATCTACCTCCACTTTTCGGTTGATTTTCTGGTACCACATCCTTTACAAACAAGTGTTACACCTCACAAAAACCCTAGAAAGGCCTACATAGGATTTTACAGGTACCGCAACATTTAGAGTAAATGTTTTTCTTTAACTGCAGTGCTGTAATTTTCTGTAAAATTCAATGCAAAATTGCTACCTGGAGGTGTTCTATACACAGATGGAACGCCCTCCATAAATGTAATTTCCTGCTTGTGTAAATTGACTTACTGAATTTCCCAAAAGTCTGCACTAAGATACAAGTCACATTTTGGGCATCCTCTGAAACGAATACTCCCAAAGGGAAATTATGTCTAAAGGAATGCACACCTTTTAACTTTCCCTGTGAGAGCCTTGCAGGTGCAGCAACTGATAAATAAATTCACTCCCATTCAAAAATACTTTGCACATGGATGCAACGGCTATTTCTTCAGAATAACAAAAGGTAGGAATCTGAAACCTAGTTTAAAAGCCTTGCAATGCACATAGATCACCCAGAGGGGAATTTTTTTTTTTTCTCAAAAGAAAAAAAAAAAGGGTGAGTTACTTTTTAAACTGTCATTACTAGCTTTCCTAAGGTGGACTTGGCTCTACTTTTCTTGTAGGTTTTATTTGTATATTTGTCTTTATCCTGTAGACCAGAAGGAAAAGATTATGCTCTGCATTGGTTGGTACTTGGCACTCACACATCAGATGAACAGAACCACTTAGTAGTAGCGCGAGTTCAGATACCCAATGATGACGCACAGTTTGATGCATCTCACTATGACAGTGAGAAAGGAGGTAGGCTTTAATATTTGTTATAGTACTATATTCTGTGATTTTTTTTTTTTTTTTTTTTTTTTTTTTTTTTTGCTTAAAAATCCATGTTTTCATATCTGTGAAACAGGCCCGCCCACTATTGATTCAGATACAAGGGAATCTTTTGATGACCTCTTTCCATCACAGAAATGTTGGACGCTATCTCAGCAACCCTCTCAGGCAAAAGTCCAGGCGCCGATGGATTTACCCCTGAGTCCTATAAGACCTTCAAAGATGTTTTCTCCCTTTTTATGTTGCCTGTTTTCAATTCCTTCTATGCTGGGTCCTCTTTCCTACCACAAACTTTGGAAGCTCACGTTTGGATTCTTCCTAAGCCGGATAAAGACTTGAGACTCTGCTCCAGCTATCGACCCATTTCTCTGATTGGTGTGGATATTAAGATCTATGCCAAAATGATCGCCACCTACATACAGCTTTTACTCCCTTATCTAATCCATGCGGACCAAGTAAGGTTTGTACAGGGACACCTTGAAAACTCTCTTGGTCATGAACCATGCTCCATATGTTGGACTCCCTGTCTGCCTCTTATCTATTGCTGCTGAGAAGGCATTTGATAAGATGGGGTAGCCATTGGCGTAAGCGCCATCTCAAATAGGGTTGGGTCCTGGCATACCTCTCCTACTGCTAGAATTCTCCTGAATGGCTCTTTAACGCCGAGCTTCTCTATAACCAGTGGCACCCAGCAGGGTTGTCCATTATCCCTTCTTTTGTATGTCCTGGTAATGGAACACTTTGCGGTAGCACTTCGTAGTGACCCTAATATTACTGGCATCCCCGTTGGCTCGAATGAGGTGAAATTGGCTCTTTTCGAGGATGACCTACTGCTTTGTTTCTAACCCACATATATATCTGCCTTCTATTTTATTAGAACTCCAACGGTACAGTGAATTCAGTAATTTTAAGGTCAATCTTACAAAATCTGAGAGTCTGAACGTTTCTCTGTCCCCTCTTAAAGTGGAGTATCACTCAACCTATCAAATAAAAGTCAGCAGCTACAAAAACTGTAGCTGCTGACTTTTTAAAAAACAGCCACTTGCCTGTCCCTTGGTCCCGTGGTGTGTCGTTTTTTTTTTTTTTCTCTTCTCTTTCTGGTGCAAGACTGGATGAGACAAGGCGATGGTTATCACTAGTGCACCCTGTCCCTCCCCCCTGGGCTGGGCTGGTCTCTGTTCTCAGGTATGGTAAAGGCCTTCCCTTTGGGCCCAGATTTACCTATACTGTATAGGCCATTTTATATGCAGCTGTGGGCTCTATACTTGATGTCGATTACTGCTGTCATCTAGCTCCAGGGTGTTTGTTTTTTTTTTTCTTTACTGTAGACATTGTTTCTTTTTATTCTTCTCCCATCCACCCTATTTCTGTATTTTTGTTTTGTATTTCATTATTGTCTATGTAGATGGATTTTACCTTTCTGTTAAATTTTATAAAACCTCAAACTCAGATTGATCATAAAAATCCATGTTTTCAAGAAATCATACTTTATTGCCATGGGTTTGACTTGTAAAATGTAGTAGTTGAAGTGTCCTAATACATTCATTTTCCTTGTTTAGAGTTTGGTGGCTTTGGCTCTGTTAGTGGCAAGATTGAAACTGAAATTAAAATTAACCACGAAGGTGAAGTGAATCGGGCCAGGTACATGCCTCAAAACCCTTGTATAATTGCAACCAAAACCCCCTCCTCTGATGTCTTGGTATTTGATTACACAAAGCATCCATCCAAACCTGGTGAGTAACAATTATCTCACATTTTACTGTTTGTATTACAAAAAAAAACCCTTTTTATAAAATCCTTGTTACATAAGGAAACCTGCTTTGAAGCCTTTCACCTTTTCACACCCTCTGCAATGAACCCAGTAGTTGACGTCACTCTGAAATGCTCTGCATGGGGAGGAGACCCATCAAACATAACGGCAATTAAAGTGCCCATAAAGTTGAAATTCATATAGATAGAAAACAAAACTCAAAATTAAAGTGATTGCGAACCCTTAGCTTGTAAAGCAATCCATTCAGTTTAAAATAGAATTGAAAGGCAAAACATGTACAACTTTTTTTTTTTTTTTTCCCTTTTTATAAAGTTATCACATTCCCTCTGTTCTCAGCTGCATAAGAGCTAGGAGAGGAGAAACAGCACACTGATATTCCCAGTAAAAGGCTGTGCTGAAGGGTGGGGAGTCAGGCTTGTGTCAGCAGAAGTCTGATCATTCTCGGCACAGCTATAGAATGGACAATGATCTCTCATGCCTAGTTTGGTCAGAGGAAACCATACAAAAAAAAAAGATACTTTTTCATACAAGTACATGGTACAGCAAGCACATATCAGGAATATGAAATTGTTAGGTTTATATATTCTTTTTAAACCACTTTTAAAATGCATCTGTTTAAAAACTAAAGCTTGACTATATTCACCAGTAGAATGTCTTGTTTTGAAATTGTTTTAAGAATGCTCACTTGATTTTCTAATTGTTGGGTCAAATCAACATTTGTTTTTCAAACTAATCTAACTGCATATAATTTTCGTTCAGGAGAATAAAATGGTGGAAGTTGCTATTTTTATGACACACGATATTTGCATAGCTGTTTATCAAACACTGATTTTCAGGAAAAAACACATTGTTTATTGCACACAATAGAATGCTAATTTTTTTGTAAAATATATAAGACATTACGTTGCATAAATAGTTCCTAAACGTGAAGATTGCAACAAATTATGGTACAAAAGAAAATTTTCATAGGTGACACTTTACAGATATACAGTAGTGTGTGTCTGTTAGAACCCTCAGTGTCTCCCCCACCTTCCAAAGCAGCTAAATCACAAATCATTCTTGATTTAGTTGTTTCCCTGACTGTAACAGTCGGCATGGAAGCTCAAACTGGAAGAGGTGAAATCCATCTCTTCAAATTAGCCAGAGGCGATCAGGGCACAGGTGTTCCTCAATCTTCTTTGTGTGAAGATGTGCTAGCTGTTTACTGTGGGTGGCGGGACCACCTTTTGTACCATGTGGTCAGTGATCACATGGTACAGACAGGGCCAATCACATCCCATCTGTACCATGTGATCAGCTGTGGCCAATCATAACTCGTAATGAATTGGGGTAATTTTGGTACAAGTGGTTGTTTATACCAGTGAAATTCAATCCATTGTGTGTGCGGGGGGAGAATCAGGGGCGTGCTCTCAGCACATGTTTTTTTTTAATAGAATGCAAATGTGCGGCTGCTTGGCGTCTAGGCCGGGATGCCGCATGTTTGCATTCGACCGGCTTGAAGAGGTTAACTATGGTAACAATGTTGCGCTGCGTATACAAATCAACTAGTGAATAAACAAATGTAGCATACAATAACCTGAACCCTTCCGTGAATGTTAACTTATTAGAAAAGTGCCATTCAAATAAAAGTCCAATTAAACATATTCTCCGTGAGTGTAAGTGCCATTACTCTTATATCCAGTGAATTTGTATCCACCACCACCAAACACATCCTCTTACCGAGAGTATAGACCCCAAATTACAGGTGGTCTATCAAGGCATGAAGCTGTGTAGGTCACAATCCCACCCATCCACCACAGGAATACTCCGATGTAGCGTTCTCCTTCTCCTAGCTTTATGCAAGCCAAAATCTACTTGCAGCGTTTCCTATAAAATTTGTGTGTAACAAATGCCACTGGTGCCGGCTCCAGAAGGCAGGGATGACTTGAGCATGGACTTCTTCCCGATGAACGTTTCGTCCCAATGGCTGTTTTTAAGGGGACTAGTCTAATGGACGTTTTCATCATTCATTAGGTCTAATCGTATGTTGGGGAGAAGGAGTCTATGCTAACATCACCCCCGCCAGCTGGATCTGTCAACAGCGGCGTTTGAAATATTTTATTGTGTAAAAGCCAAAATCTACTCGGCTTTTAATAAAATTCACCCATAACATTGTGGTACTTCACTATTGGCGATTTTTTTTTTTTTTTTTTTTTCCCCCCCCCCCCCCTCTTCATCTGCGCCCTTGCATAAGACTGGGAGAAGGAGACCGCTACATCAAACAATTCCTGTGGTTAATGAATGGGATTGTGACCTACCCAGCTTCATGCTTTAATAAACCACTTGTAATTTGGGGTCTATACTTTTGGTAAGAGGCTGTGTTTGGTGGTGGATACACAAATTCACTGGATATTCTAGATTAACAGCATTTACATTCACGGATAATGTTTTAATTGCACTTTTATTTGTCACTTTTCTAATAAGTTAATAACCTATTCATGGAAGGGTCCAGGTTGTATGTTATATTTGTTCACTAGTTGATTTGGTTTGTATACACAGCGCAACATATTGGATATTTATGTTTCAAGCACATATTTGCTTTGAGTGCGCCTGGGTATTAATCGCTTCTCGACCGCCCTATAGCAGAAATACTGCTACAGGGTGGCGTGTGTGTGTGTGTGTGTGTGTGTGTGTGTGTGTGTGTGTGTGTGTGTGTAAATATAGTGTGTATATTTTATGTTTTGTGTGTTTTTTTTTTTTTTTTTTTCCTCCATCTCCGGGCGGCCGTAAATCACCAGGTCCCGAATGGTGATTACTCGCTGCCGCCCAGTGATTGCCAAGCATCTCTGACGGGGCGGAGAACTGTTTGTAAACAGCTCATGCACACTGCTTTGGATGGCTGTGCTGTACAAAGCAGTGCGTTGACAGAGAAGCACACACTAACCCTTTGATCACCCCAGATGTTAACCCCTTCCTGCCCAGTGCCATTAGTACACTGTCAGTGCTTAGTGAATAGTCAATATCAAGCTTTTTGGAACATTTTTAATGCATTGGGACGCAAAAGGCAGAGGTTTCTTTTTATAATGAAAATCTTTTCGATTTTGTAGGCAGGAACAAATTATGGTGCTGCTTATGAAAGTCTTTCTGGAAGGGAATTACTGGTACAAGTACCTGCTGATTTTTTTCCTTTTTTGTTTTGTAGACCCCAGTGGAGAGTGCAACCCAGATCTTCGATTAAGAGGCCACCAAAAGGAGGGTTATGGACTCTCTTGGAACTCTAATCTGAGTGGACATTTACTCAGTGCATCTGATGACCATGTAAGTAATTTGTGATGCATTTAATGTTATCTGATGCAGCATAGGAGGAAAGTTGTCTTTTAGAGAGACGGATAAAAACAATCCTTGTATTTTCATCAGTAGCACTCAAGCTACTGCTGAATTGGTTCATCTGATGTGAGTATACCATTAGTCACTAACACTAACCATTTCTACATAGTATAAACCAGGGGTCCTCAAACTGCGGCCCGCCGAGGACATTTATCCGGCCCGCCGGGCAGGGGCGTATCTGCCGTAAGGCAACCTAGGCATTTGCCTAGGGCGGCACTTTTCAGGGGAATCGGCAGTGCGCCCCCCCCCCCCCCTTTTCCCATGGAAGGGACACTTCCATGGGAAAGATACAGGGGCAGGGCTGCCATGGCTGAGGGACTGGCTGCAGAGAGAGCGGAGTGGTGGGCGGATCCCCGGAGTGAGGGACGGGGCCCACTGTCAGTGTGCCGGTATCCAGGTGAAGGCCAGAAGGAGGAAGCAGAAGAGGACAAGGTCAGGGGGGCGGAGCCGACTTTAGTCTTGCCTACGGCAGCACAAAACCAAAATACACCACTGCCGCAGTCTCTGGTCATCTCATGTACTATGTCTGCAGTCTCTGGTCATCTCCTGTACTGTGTCCGCATTTGTTCATATTTATTTATTTTTTAAACTATAGTCCGGCCCTCCAACTGTCTGAGGGACAGTGAACTGGCCCCCTGTTTAAAAAGTTTGAGGACCCCTGGTATAAACATTTAATGGATAATTACTCCTACAAATTACCCAGCCTGGTTTTCAAAAGTTTGAGTCTTCTGGCTTTGTGTAGTGGAAGTAACCTTATTTCGCTACCTGGCCTCTGTGTGGGGATGTTTAGTGCTGTATCATCAGCAGTTCTTGCTACAGAATGAGGGTGCCTGCCCATGCACAAATGGCCACTGGGATAAAACTTAAACTTTATTAGGCCTTTATAAAAATATTAGTCTGCATGTGTGCTTGTTGGGGAAGGGGGGGGATTCTGTAAGGTCTCCAAAAATGGCAAAATCTTGAATCAGCTGGTGGTTTCTTTATTATAGCTGTCCATTAATAAAACTAAATCCCCAACTAATGCTTAATGTAGTGAGCTTTCCACAAATTTGGATTATAGACAGGGAATCGCAGGCACGGAATCTGTCTCTGACAAGGAGTTACAGAATGCAGATATGCTAAAGATAGTTATTAAGAGGTTGTTGAATAAATTATCGTGTCACCCAATATTTGGTCTCCATTCAGTAGCCAAAAGAGGCATACAAAAAAGAGGGATTTGTGAAAAGAGATTCACAGAAAAGCGGCTACATAGTGAACAGAACGTGACACTCAGAAAAATTTCCATGAGGATTTCCACATGAGGAAATTTTTCTGAGTGTCACGTTCTGTTCACTATGTAGCCGCTTTTCTGTGAATCTCTACAGAATGCAGATATACCTGATTCCTAATACTCAGGGATAAAACAAATTAATCCCAGTGTCCTGATGGGGAATGACTACAACAATCAAAAAGGGAAATGATTTTAACCCTCTTAACACTGATGCCTCCCGACCCATTAAGAGATTCCAGATGCCTGGGGCGGGCATTTGTCATTTGACTGACCACCGGTAACTGTGCTGGGGTCGCGCAGGCTGCCGTTCACAGCATTGTTTACATTTTGGTGCACATATATGCAGCCTCTCAGCATTAAGGCCCACCCACTGAGAGGCCGCATATATGTGTACGGCCGGTGTGAAGAGGTTAAATTCCCTTATCCGCTGTGCCCCATCCAACAGGATAAGCTGGAAAACCATGTGTGCCCCAAAAAACAGAATCAAAGTGCTTCCAAAACAAAGACCCATGTTTTCGCTGTGATGGTTTCTTCAGGGGTGTCAAAAAAGAAAAACAAATGCCTAAATCAAAGAAAATGTGCAAGCAGGACCACGTGGCAAAATAGTTGCTTTCATGTTCAGTCCTATTTTATTATTTTTCATCAGCAGTTGTACACACGAGGGGTTTTGTGCCAGTATTCCTAGAAATGATCCTGTTTTCAGGCACCTCCCAATTTGCTTGCACCCTTTAGCCTTAATAAAATAAAACAAAAAACAATTTTTTTTCTATTTTCCCATTTTAACCGCTTGCCGCCCTGCCACTGTGTTTATACGTGTGCAGGGCGGCAGTGGAGCGCAAAACCACGTTTAAAAACGGGTTCCGCGCTCCCGACACTTTCGCGGGCAGGGGGCGCGCGCGCGCCCGCCCGCCGACCCGCGGGTGATCCGATTCGATCCAGGAGGGATCAATCATTAGATTTCAGCCAGTGATTTCTGGCTGAAATCGGATGATCGGTCCCTGTCCTATCCTGTCCTGTGTTGATATTTACACAGGGCAGGATATGATGTCATTCTTCTCTGCCTGGACACATTCCGTTCCAGACAGAGAAGAAGAGACATTTAAACGTGAGTAAAACACTACACTAGCAGTTAGAACACACTCTAGGACACATTTAACCCCCTGATTGCCCCCCCCCAGTTAACCCTTCACTGCCCTGTCACCAGTGTACCTGATCAGTGAAGCGATTTTTATTGATCACTGTATCAGTGTCGCTGGCGACTTCCAATAGTGCTAGCGCCCCTCCCAGATAGCGCCAGTTTGCCCCCCAGTACACCAATAAAGCCATTTAACCCCTTAATTTCCCCCCCCACCCCCCCAGTTAACCCCTTAACTGCCCTGTCACCAGTGTCACTGATCAGTGAAGCGATTTTTACTGATCACTGTATCAGTGTCGCTGGCGACTTCCGATAGTGTTAGCGCCCCTCCCAGATAGCGCCAGATTGCCCACTAATACACCAGTAGTCCCGTCTAACCCCTTGATCGCCCCCCCCCCCCCCCCCTGAGTTGACCCCTTCACTGCCCTCTCACCAGTGTCACTGATCAGTGAACCAATTTTTACTGATCACTGTATCAGTGTCGCTGGTGACTTCCGTTAGTGTTAGCGCCCCTCCCAGATAGCGCCAGATTGCCCGCTAATACACCAGTGATCCCGTCTAACCCCTTGATCGCCCCCCCCCTCCCCCCTGAGTTGACCCCTTCACTGCCCTGTCACCAGTGTCACTGCTCAGTGAACCAATTTTTACTGATCACTGTATCAGTGTCGCTAGCGACTTCCAATAGTGTTAGCGCCCCTCCCAGATAGCACCAGTTTGCCCGCTAGTACACAGATAATCACATTTGACCCCTTGATTGCCAGGAACACGCTTACTTGCACGCTAAACCTTCATTGCTAGTATAGTGTCTGATTGGATCAATATCTTTGATCAGATCAGCGCTATACCAGCATTCACATTACTTTAGTATCCCCAAAAACGCAGTGTTAGCGGGATCAGCCCCAACACCTGCCAGCACCTGCGTTTAGCCCCTACGCCCCCCCCTTCTCCCCCGGCAAGTGCAGTGTCAGTAGATAACTGTCACTTGATACATATTACACACAAAACCGCAGTGTTCACAGAATCAGGCCTGATATCTGTTAGCACTTGTCGGTAAATTTTTTGTAGCGGTTCAAGCAGTCCCTGACAGCCAGGCGCTCTTTTTCCCTTGAGTCGCACTAGGTACCTGTAAATTTAGTGGCCAAAATGTCTAAGCAAAGGTACACTAGTGAAGAGGCCTATAGGATTCTGAGCATGTCAAGTGAGAGCGAAGGGGAAGACTCACTGGCAGAATCAGGCTCAGAATACGAACCTATAGACAGCAGCGGCACCCTGACAGCTAGCTCAGGCGACGAGGAAGTGGTCCCTGCTAAGGTCAGGCGTACCCGATCCCATTCACAGGTTGCTGAGGTGGTACAAATGCATGATGACTCTCATATGCAGCAGAGTGCCAGTACTAGTGCCGCAGTATCTTTTGGTGAACTGGCGAGCACCAGCGGCCTAGTACGTCCTGGTCGTAGGCATACCAGCACTGCAGTATCACTTGGTGACGTGGCGAGTCCCATAAGTGCAGTACAAGCTGGTGCGGTGGCGAGCACAAGTAGTGTCCCGCGGCCACCAAGAATTCGCAGACAGGCCCGTAGAGCCCCTAGTGTCCTTCCGGATGTGCTTGCAAATCCCGATTGGCAGCCCACAAATTCTGCAGCACCCGTACTTCCCCCATTCACTGCCCAACCCGGAATTCAGGTGGAAACGGCAAATTTAAATACTCCCCTTAATTTTTTTGAGCTGTTTTTCACAGAAGATCTTTATGCATTGATTGTGGATCAAAGCAATTTATATGCACGCCAATTTATCGCCGCCAACCCAAATTCAAACCTTGCCAGACCATTCGCATGGAAACCCATTACGGTTTCCGAATTTAAAGTTTTTTTGGGCCTAACCCTCAACATGGGCATTAATGATAAAAATCAATTGCGGTTGTATTGGTCCACCGACCCTCTTGTTCACATGCCCGTGTTCTCTGCTGCCTTGGCCAGGCATAGATATGAGAGTATAATGCGTTTTATGCACTTCTACGACAACTCACTCAGTCGTCCTCGGGGTGACCCTGAATTTGACCGGCTCCACAAAATTCGGCCCCTCGTAAATCACTTTAACCAAAAATTTGCAGATGTGTATACTCCCCAGAAAAACATCTGCATCGATGAGTCCCTCATTCAATATTCTGGCCGCCTTGTAATCAAACAATATCTCCCCAGCAAGCGTGCCAGATATGGGATCAAGATGTATAAGACCTGTGAGAGGGCAACAGGCTATACATGTAAGTTTCGGATTTACGAGGGAAAAGATAGTTACTTGGAGCCCCCCGGATGCCCAGACTACATGGGGAGCAGTGGCAAGATAGTTTGGGACTTGGCGTCATCCTATTTCCACATGGGGTACCACTTATACGTGGACAATTTTTATTCAAGCGTGCCACTATTTAGACATTTGTTCAATTTGGGAATTTGCACATGTGGCACTGTGCGATCTAATCGCCGAGGCTTCCCCCAACGGCTTGTAAATACCCGTCTTAAAAAGGGGGAAAAAGCCTGCTTGAGAAATGAAGAATTGCTCGCAGTGAAGTGGAAGGACAAACGGGATGTTTACCTCCTGTCTTCCATTCATGCAGATACGACCGTCCAAATTACCACGGCAACTGGTGTTGTTGAGAAGCCCCTCTGTGTCCACGATTATAACCTTAACATGGGAGGGGTGGACTTCAATGACCAGATGATGCAGCCGTATTTAGTTTCCCGAAAATCCAAACGCTGGTACATAAAAGTGTCAGTTTATTTATTTCAATTGGCTCTATATAATGCTTTTGTTCTCTATAAAGCAACTGGACATAGTGGATCATACCTAAATTTCCAGTTAGAGAACATCAGGGCCCTTTTGTATCCAGAAGGTGCTGTGCCCCAAATCCCTCTCCCAGATGCAGTTAGCCGTCTGCATGAGAGACATTTTCTCGATACCATTCCTGGTACCCCAACCCAAAGAAGACCCCAAAAAAGATGTCGTGTCTGCAGCAAACGTGGAATTAGGCGTGACAGCCGCTATTGTTGTCCCTCCTGTCCTGGCCAACCTGGCCTCTGCATCAAGCCCTGCTTCCGCCTCTACCATACACTAGTGAACTATTAGTATAGGGTACAGCACGGCACAGATCAGGGCACATTTACACAGGGTCTCAAAAGATGTTCGGTAGTCAGGAAACTGGCTATCGCATTTGGAGAGACCCTACCAGCTGTTTAAATGTTTGAAGTTTGGAAAAAAAAGTTAAAAAAAATTAAAAAAATAAATAAAAGTACAAATACCCCCCAAAAAAATAAAAAAATGTAAAAACCAAAAATTAGTTATAGTTTTTTTTGTTGTTGTCATTTTTGTGATTGTTCGACTTTCACTGGTTTATTGTTGTTTTATTGTTAACCATTTCTGTTTGCAGGAATGCTTTCAGCTGCAGCGCTGACCTGTTTATTCTGACAGCAACAGGAACTTGCTCTCAGAATAGACATAAGTCAGCGTGAGCAACGCTGTTGGATGAGATTTTTCATCCGCAGTTATAAAAAACAGAATATATGCCAAAGCATGGGGGCCTGGGGTGGCCTGTGGGTGGATGGCCCCTATGCTTCGGCATATATATTTTATATTTGTTGGCACATTTCATGTGTGCCCACCATTAGAAGTGGGTGGATTGAGGGAGGTTTCTAATGGTGGGCATACCACCACACACTTTTCCTTATAAAGTTGTTGAGTTTATGTTTTATTGTTAACCCTTGTTGATTTCTTTGCAGGAACGTCAAACTGCAGCACTGACCTGTTTATTCTGACAGCAACAGGGTCTTGCTTTCAGAATAGACATAAGTAGGTGTGTGCAGTGCTGTCGGATGAGATTTTTCATCCGCAGTTAAAAAAAAGAAAATATATGCCAAAGCATGGGGGCCTGGGGTGGCCAGTGGGTGGATGGCCCCCATGCTTCGGCATATATATTTTATATTTGTTGGCACATTTCATATGTGCCCACCATTAGAAGTGGGTGGATTGAGGGAGGTTTCTAATGGTGGGCATACCACACACTTTTTCTGGCAGAGATTTCTTCTCTTTTTTTTTCATTCAGCCCACAGGCTGCATAAAGAAAAAAAGAACATAGCATATACACCCAACAAGGACCAGTGACGTACTGGTACATCACTGGACTTTGAATGGTTATACCAGGGTGATGCCTGCAGCTGCAGGCATCATCCTGGTTTTATTTTTTTCAGCCGGAAATGGGCTTTCATGTAAAAGCATTCCTAGTGGTTAATTAGCTGCAGAATTGCCTTTACAAGCAGCGGGAGAAAATGGCCCCCCCTCCCCCTCCCTGAGATTTGCTTTCCAAAAAGGGGTCATTTGGGGGTGTGTGTTCTATCCTGGTATTTTAGCACCTCAAGAGATGTGATGGGCGGTCAGAAAGTAAAAGCTGTGTAAATTTCAAATTATCTATACCATAGTTTGTAGACGCTATAACTTTCACACAAAGCAATCAATATACACTTATTGGGATTTTTTTTACCAAAAACATGTAGCAGAATACATTTTGGCTTAAATTTATGACTAACTTTGAGTTTACGATATATTTTTTATAGCTGAAAGTAGAAAAAATTGTTTTTTTTTCAAGATTTTCGTGTTTTTTTGTTTATAGCGCCAAAAATAAAAAGCGCACAGGTGATCAAATACCACCAAAAGAAAGCTCTATTTGTGTGAAAAAAAGGACGTAAATTTTGATTAGGTACAGCATTGCATGACCGCGCAATTATCATTTGAATTAGTGCAGCGCTGTATAGCAAAAAAAGGCATAAATTACAGTATCTATACCATAGTTTTTAGACGCTATAACGTTCACACAAAGCAATCAATATACACTTCTTGGGATTTTTTTTTACCAAAAACATGTAGCAGAATACATTTTGGCTTAAATTTATGACTAACTTTGAGTTTACGATATATTTTTTATAGCTGAAAGTAGAAAAAATTGGTTTTTTTTTCAAGATTTTCGTGTTTTTTTTGTTTATAGCGCCGAAAATAAAAAGCGCACAGGTGATCAAATACCACCAAAAGAAAGCTCCATTTGTGTGAAGAAAAGGACGTAAATTTTGTTTGGGTACAGCATTGCATGACCGCGCAATTATCATTTGAATTAGTGCAGCGCCAAACAGCAAAAAAAGGCCTGGTCATTAAGGGGGGTAAATCCTCTGGGGCTCAAGTGGTTAAAGTTTTTTTTTTAATGCCATCTTTTTCCCATTTGGGGGATTTCCATTCACTTCCTGTCCAATAACCAAAAGAGAAATTGAGAGGAATTCCATTTAAAGTGAGAGAATCCCTGGCTTTCACCCAGGGTCACCAGATCTAGTTTCTCCGTTGGAATATTTCCTATCTCTTACAGTACTGGGGACAAAGCAATAAAAGCCAGATGTGTTCAGCCAGCTGTCAGCTGAAAACTGGTCATAGGAGTGCATAATGAACTGCACTCCTGTGATCCAAAAAGAGTTTTGGCTGTATTTCTAAATAGTTAATTGGTGGTAGTGTAAATTGTGTTAGAACATAATGGGTCATTACTGCTGCTGGGTGGTTGAAAATCTATGGATAAAGCCAGACGTTGTTTTTGTAAAGCTATTATTATTCAGGAGTTATATAACACCAACAGTTTGCTCAGCGCTTTACAATATAACGGGAGACAATACAGCAACAATACAGTTTAATACAAGAGGGATAGGATGTCCCTGCTCCTTGGAGCTTACAATCTAGGAGGGAGGGGCTAGTGGTACAAAAGGTAGTAACTGTGGGGGATGGACTGGTTGGAAGAGTAGAAGATTTCCAGTATTAGCTGAGGGCAGGATAGACTTCCCTGAAGAGAGGTTTTCATAGATCGCCTAAAAGTGAGCAGAGTAGCCAATAGTCTGATAAATTGGGGTACAGTTCCAGAGGATGGTGGAAGCTCTGGAGAAGTTCTGGAGACGAGCATTGGAGGAGGAGACAAGGGAGCTAGAGAGTAGGAGGTCTTGCGAGGAGTGGAGAGTACGGTTTGGGTGATATTTAGAGATAAGATCAGTGATGTAATTTGGGGCAGAGTTATAAATGGCTTTATCTGTTGTTAGTGTTTTATCCGTTGGGCAATGGGAAGCCAGTGGAGGGTTTGGCAGAGAGGGGTGGCAGATACAGAACGGTTAGTAAGGTGGATGAGTCTGGCAGCAGCATTCATGATAGACTGAAGAGGGGATAGCCTGTGATGAGGTAGGCCAATGAGGGGTTACAATATTAAAGGTGAGAGAAAACAAGGGAGTCAATAAGTTGCTTAGTGGTTTAGTGGTTTCCAGGGTTAGGAACAGTCATATCTTGGATATGTTGCGGAGGTGAAGTCTGCAAGATTTGGACAGTGATTGGATTTGGGACTGAAAGGACAGATGGGAGTCTAGTATTACACCTAGCACCCTGCCATGAGGGGAGGGACTGATGGTTGTGTTATTGATCTTGATGGAGAAGTCATCAGGGGAGAGGGCACGGGCTGGGGGGATTACTAAGAGCTCAGTTTTGGAAAGATTTAGTTTGAGGAAGTGGAGTGACATCCATGCCAATATGTCACTTAGTAGGTTAGTAATGCGAGAGGAGACTGAAGGGGTGAGGTGAGGGGTAGAAAGATAGATTTGTGTCATGAGCATAGAGTTGGTACTTAAAGCCATGGGAGTTTATCAAGTGACCAAGGGAGGAGGTGTAGATGGAGAAGAGGAGGGGTCCAAGGACAAAACCTTGAGGGACCCCTACAGAAAGAGGGAGTGAAGAGGAGGTGGCAGCGTTATAGGTAACACTGAAGGAGCGCTGCGATAGCTAGGAGGAGAACCAGGAGAGAGCAGAGTCTGTGAGGCCAAGAGTGGAGTTTTTTGAGGAGGGGATGGTCAACCGTATCAAAAGCCGCAGAGAGGTCACATATTAAGAGTACGGAGTAGTGGCCATTGGTTTTAGATTAAAATAAAAAAAATACATTTATTCTCTATTTGAACTTTAGGCAAGTATGAAGACTGACTTTGTCCAGTTATGTACTTTGTTAAATTTGGTTATCCAGACTGTTTGTACAATTCAGCCATAAAGTTGTGCTTCTTGCATAGATGAGACAGCACAGTGTGGTGCTCTTTCATAGTTCGGTAGGTAACATAAGCTACAATACTAAAAGGAGAAGTATTGCCAAAGTTGTGTTTTTTTTTTTTTGGCTATAATTATGTAATGGTAGTTACGTTTTAAAGTTTGTTTTTCTTTAGGTTGGTTAAATTCTATTTGATTGCTAAAATCCTATTCTGCTTTCAGACTGTTTGCTTGTGGGATATAAGTGCTGGACCAAAAGAGGGAAAAATAGTTGATGCTAAAGCCATCTTTACAGGCCACTCAGCAGTCGTAGAGGATGTAGCCTGGCACCTTTTGCATGAATCTTTGTTTGGCTCTGTTGCAGATGATCAGAAACTCATGATGTAAGTTTGATTTTTCTCCGTTTTTACTATTTAATGCACATGCACTTTATTGGGAACTCTATACCAATAGTGGTGGTGGTGGGGGGCCTGTTCGCTTAAAAACTGCCTTGGTTTTTCAACATGTTCAGAAATAAGTTTCTGCTCAACACAGTTCTAAAGATTGGTATTTGGAGTTAACCGTAGCCTTTTTGTCAACTGCAACCAGTCTGTTCTTCTTTGACTTCTTTTAATGGAACATTTCCATCCACAGAACTGACTTCTCATTGAATGTGTTTTTCACTATTCTGAGTAAACTCGAGACTCTTGTGAATGAAAATCCCAAGAACATAATTATGGAAATACTAAAAATTGCCTCTGGTACCTACAATCATTAGTCAAAATCACTGCTATCACATTTAGTCCATTGTTCTGGTGTTTAATTTGAATATTTACAGAGTTTGACCTATCCCTACATTGTGCTGTTTTAATACATTATTGGATAATTGCATTAATAAGCGGGTGTTAGTAATAAGATGCTTTTTGAGTGTAACTATACAGACAAATTTATAGTTTAGTGATCTTGAGATGAGCATGCCTATGTATATATTTTACAAAATTGCATTATTTTGTGTACTGCTTATAATTTACCACACAGTCCATGTCCGTTCATATATGTGGATTGGATGCGGTTTGAATCGCATCCAGTCTGCATGATGTGAAATAACATTGATTCCTATGGTGCCTGTTCACATATGTCTAATGCACTGGCAGTGTGTATTGAAAGTCATGTCCGATTTCAGAGCAGTGCAATCCAGTTAAGGTGCGGTCTACAGGCTATTGACTTCTATGGGAACCGCTTCTGAATCGCACAAGTTATAAACAGGATTTCAGTTCAAGATCAGGTTTCAACAAGGTTTGCTTTCCTCTGCCCCTTCTTTCCATCTCCGCTAAACCACATCCAAGCCGACCCTGAACCTGTGAACAGTCTAATTCACAAAAACTGGTCCTGAACCACTGGACAAGTATATTACAATCTGCACTAAAATCGGACCTTGAAACCCTGAACGCACATGTGTGAATTGGTTGTGAGCTAACGTGTGTGTGTGTGTGTGTGTGTGTGTGTGTGTGTGTGTGTGTGTGTGTGTGTGTGTGTGGTTTTTGCCATTTAAAAAAAGTGTCTTTTAAGGGTTTGTTCAGATGTGTGGCCAAGGTAGTGGTAAAGGCAGGCAGTTGAGCTGCTGTATTACCATAATCCCAAGCCTCCTCTCACCCCCCCCCCCCCCCCATTGCCGTGCCAGAATGAAACCCTTTGCTGCACTTTTCAGGTGGTACTGCCGCTGAATGTGATCCACTAAACTTTAATGGCCCAATGCTTTGTCACCAGACAGTGAGGAGGTGACATACCTCCCAGCTGCCTATCAACCACCCTCTAAAAAGCAATCCATCTTGAATGGGCTGCACTGACGGGGCAGTATGATTGATTGAGTTTTTTTTTTTTTGTATTTTGTTAGCTTTACTGAAGTGACATTTTTAGGCAGTGTGGGCTGCTGTGTGATGAGGTGTAGTAAAATGCAGCATGTCTGCATTTCATCACGCCTGGATCTCCCTACTGCTCAGTGTGGCTGGGGCACATAGAAAACTGTCTATTGTCAGAAAACGCCAGTCACTACTTTAGTCACAGCCTTTAATGTGTGATACACACATCCTTTTTCTTCAATTAAAAAGACTACCTTTTTTGAAGTGGCACAAAAGAAATCAATATTTACCTTCGTTCCAATGGTCTGATGGCTGCAAGGTTCTTTGCTGGCATCCTCTTCCTAGCTTCTTTCAGATGCTACTGTTTGACTGTCTTAACCTGTGTGGGATGTCACTCCTGTTTATTTTGTGTCCTTCATCCCTATACACTGGCACTGCGTTGGAAATGCACAGCTCCATTTACATTTTGCAGAGGATTGTGTATTTTTATTCAGGAAAGATATTGCATGTTGGCAAAATTATTGCCCTTAGTTTTCTTGCCTTTCCAAATCAGCAAATTTTGTTTTATAAAGCTATTTTGAATAGTGCACGTTTTTATAATATGGTTAAAACTTTATGGGCTAGTTGACAATAGATGCACTTCAGTGCGCTTTTTTTCTTAATAAAAAAATGCATGCACAGTGTTTTCGATGTACTCCAATAGCCCTAGTTCACACTAGTGCAGTCAGTTTCCAGTGCAGAAAAAAAAAAATAGAACATGCTGCATTTTTTCTGCACAGAACCATACTGGAGCATGGCAAATTGCACCAGCACGGTGTGTGGTGTGAACTGTAAGCAAAATTGTATCTAGAATGAATTCAGAGTGCAATTTTGTAGTGTAAACTGGCCCTAAGGGAATGTTGGTATGTGGGGGAAGTCATTGTTATGCTATTGATTAAACTATAATTTTATATTGCCAGTTGGGACACTCGGTCTAATACAACATCAAAACCAAGTCACTCAGTAGACGCGCACACTGCAGAGGTCAACTGTTTGTCCTTCAATCCATATAGTGAGTTTATACTAGCCACAGGATCTGCTGATAAGGTTAGTGCCTGCTTTCACAGCAAAAGGTTATTTTGAATTGATAACACACCTCTAGAGATAGTTGAAAGTCTAATTTGGGATAGTTTAAAAGTATAATTAAGGATGAATCTAATTTGGAATGCTACAGCAGGCGGGAATTTGCTTAAATCTGACAAGTTGACTTTCGGCTGTCCAGTGGAAAAAAATTGATTCCACATACCCCTGGCAACGTGTTAAGCGATGCTTCAGTTTCTGGTGTCTGTCTCTCTGGATGGTCTGGCTGGGAAAGAAGCTTATGGAGCAGGATCTGTACTAAGCAAGTTTTTTAGGAGGGCAGGCGAGACCTTGAGGGTCTTTTTTAGACCGAATATGTTGCCAAAAGAGTTGGGGGACTTGGTCTCTGAGTAGATATAATTTTGTTTAAAAAGAAAAAAAAATAGGCATTTTCTGACACTTTGTATGCATATTAAAAAAAATCATTTTTTTTTAATTAAAGAAAATTATTTAAAAACCTAGAGAATAAAATAGTGGGTTTTGTAATTTTTTTTTGTTACACAGTATTTTCTCAGCAGTGTTTCAAATGCAATTTAAAAAAAAATACTTTTAATGAATTTTAATGCTCACGATATAATAATTGCTAGGCACACATTTAACCCCTTAATCGCCCTAGATGTCAGCCCCTTCCTAGCCAGCCATAAAAGTCGGTGTTAAGCCGAATAAATTGATACCCAACAATATTTATTTAAGAATCTCCATAGGCAACTCTTTAAAAGCCTTTGCAGGTTACCAGTTTAGAGTTACATTGGAGGTCTGGTGCTAAAATTATTGCACTTACTATGACATTCGAGGCAATACTTTGGAAAGATCGTCATTTACATATGCGCTCAGTACCAGCCTGTGTGCTCGCCTTTGTGCACAAGCATGGGGAGATGGGTGCCTTTTAAAACTTTTTTTTTTTTTTTTTCTTAGAAATTTATTTTACTTAAAATTTTTTGATCACTATCATTGCTGTCACAAGGAATGTAAGCATGCCTTGTGATAAGCAGTGACAGGTCCTCTTTCTACCCAAACACCCAAATTGACCTCTGCCCCACCCTGACATGGTCACACATACGACCGTAAACATGCATCAGGTGCCTGCGCACAAAAATGTTGATTGCACAACACATTGCATATCGTCACACATTGAAGTAAGAACACTATTTCTATTCCCATTATTTATGGCATCATTTAAATCTATTAATGACCTCTTGGCTCCTACTCTTCTCTATGTGCCCCCATAACCATTGGGAGCACACAGTGAATGCTCGCTCCTGAGATGTTTCTATGGAGCTGCACTCCATAGACAAACACACAGTGGGGCTTAGCCGGCCCCCTGATTTCCTCCTCACAGTATTTAATTGACAGCTGTCAGAAGAATTTGCTCCTGCTTGCCAGAGTCTCTGTGAAGAGGGAGAGAAGAGATGCAGTCATGCAGTGCTGGATCGATTGAGGACTAAGTATCTATCTAGGGAGGTGAGGGAAGACCGAAGGCTGCAAAACATTTCTTACCTTTAATGTAGGTTATGCATTTAAGGTAAAAAAAAAAAAATTGCCTCCATCTAGAACCACTTTAAGTTATCTTCAGCCCTCAAATGATATTTTTTATTTAACGTGAAAAAATGCTGTGGCAGCTAAAGGGAAATGCACAACGGCAGGGGTCTCCAAACTTTTCAAACAAAGGGCCAATATACTGTCCTTCAGACTGAGGGCTGGATTAGGGCCAGTGAGGACAGAAAATGTCCTGGGCCCCAGCATCAGTGAGAATAAACATGGCCTCAGGGTTGTTGGTCCGTAGGAGGAGTAGTTCCCCACCATTGTTATTGGTGGCAAAAATAGTACACCATCATTGGTTTCATGTGAAGAACTACTGCCCCATTGTTGGTCTCAGTTGGAGGAATAGTGCTGCAAGTGCCACATCCGGCCCTCGGACCGCAGTTTGGAGACCCCTGCAATACGGGGTTCTTCATCCCTTTTTTTTTTTTTTTTTTTTTTATTTGAGCCACATTAGATAAAACTGATTTATGCAGTGGGTATAGACTTTTTTTTTTTTTTTTATAGAAAAACCTGTGGTGTGTTCCTTGGTTCTATTTATTAAAGGCTTAATTCGCAAGATTTCCCATTGATGATTCCTGGTTCTGATTTTTGGCCATCTTATATTGCTGGGTGTTCCCAGCAGAGTGCTGACATAAGAAACTAAAGCACAGGCAACTTGATAAACTTTCCAACATCTATCAAAAACAAATGATAGTTTTGGTTTTCCTTTATGTAAATTTTGAAAGATAAGTCTGCATGATTTAGCTGTGTTTTTTCTTGTGGCACATGAATACAATTTTGCAAATGGTCATCTTTCTGATGATTGGCAAGCCAGTAATTTACAGTGAGATTTTTATCTTATGGAAATATTTGCCATTTTCCAAACAGCAAAAAGTAGTAGTTGCTTTATCATTACCCGTCATGCTTCTACTGCCATATTTATTGAACAAACTGCTTTAAAAATTGATAAATACCATGCATCCTGATGTTTTAACTTCCCTTTTTTTAATGCTTTCTTTAAGACTGTTGCCCTGTGGGATTTACGAAATTTAAAACTCAAGCTTCATTCGTTTGAATCTCATAAAGATGAGATTTTCCAGGTAAGTGTTTTGCTATCACGGTTTTAGAAGAGGTCATATCCATGGTTTAATAGCACAAGGCGTTGGCAGATAGGCAGCTTGTCTTTCCATTTTTTTGCCAAAAAGGAGAGCTCCACCATACAGAAAGAAATTAAATAAAGCTGGTGTAGTGCCCCGATACCTGGATGGAGGCGTGACATGCAGAACTGTTTTTGCTTATTTAATAGGCATTTATTGGACATTCTTAGATTCATGTGACAGATGCATCAGTTTTGAGCAGTTTTAGTGATTTCAGGTTTTTTTGTTTTTTTTTATTATTTTGACAAGGTTCACTGGTCACCTCACAATGAAACCATCCTTGCATCTAGTGGTACTGATCGCAGGCTGAATGTCTGGGATTTGAGGTAAGCTGTAAATATATTTTAGTATGCATAAGCAATAAATTGATGGCAAGGACTCTTTACTAGTCACAATTCAAATTAAAAGGTCAGTCCATTCAAAATGACTTTAGTTGTCAAGTGGCTTAACCACTTGTGGACCGCCCGCAATGTACTGCGGATGGATGGCCTGTGCAGGCAAAGCGATGTACAGGTACGTTGCTGCCTGCTTCCGGGTTTAGGGTGTGCGAATGCAGAGTAGAGTTGAGAAACAAAGTGATCTTTAATAAAAGCAGCACACTTTACACTGCTAGGCACATTTTTAACCCCTTGATCGCCCTGGATGTCAACCTCTTCCCAGCCAGTGTCATTAGTACAGTGACCGTGTATAGTATTATCACGATTAGTGTCACTGGTGATGACCATGGCTGTCAGTGTCAGATTGCCTGCCGCACTATCACAGTCCGTTTATAAGTCACTGATCATCGCTATTAGTAGTATAAAAAAAGTAATGTACACTTGTTGGGTTTTTTTTTTAATCAGACATGTAGTGGGAGTACATTTTGGCCCAAATTTTTTGAATAAATTTTTGAATTATTAAATTTTTTAGTTTTATAGCAGAAAATTAAATTTTTTTTTCAACATTTTCAGGGGTTTTTTTTTTTTCTTTTTTCGTTTTTATCGCAAGAAAACGCAGTGGTGATCAAATACCACCAAAAGAGAGCTCTGTGTAGAAAAAAAAAAAAAAAGTATGGTATAGATTTAGTTTGGTAATTGCACAGTGCTGCAACATGTACCCAGTTAAAGTAGCTGTATAGTGCTGTATCGCAAAAAATGGCCTGATCATGAAGGGGGAATATCTTCCGAATCTTAGGTAATTAACCACTTTCCTGCCGCCCTGTTGCAGAAATATTGCTACAGGGCGGCAGGAGTGCGCAAAATCACGAATGTATATATGCACAATTTAGCATTTCCAGGTGTGGGTGCGCTCGCCCTACCCGTGCCGCCATCAGCGGCCTCAGCTGTCAATCTCCAGGACCCGGACGGTGATTGCTCGCCGCAACCTGGTGTTCGCTGAGTATTACCGACGGAGAAGACTATATAAAAATGTTCTCTCTCACTTTGTATGGCTCTGCATAGCAGAAATGGTTTTACTTCATTTTCATATAATCGATGAATGCTGATTTTACAAATGTATGCAAGTTTATATTTTTTAACGCCAAATATGTATGTCTCTCTAGTAAAATTGGTGAAGAACAATCAGCAGAAGATGCTGAGGATGGACCCCCTGAACTTTTGGTAAGCTTAATTCTGTTTATGTGCTTGCATGTAAGCCTTTTGTGCCATTCAAAGAGCAAATTGCAGCTTTTTTTTTTTTTTTTTGTAGTTTATTCATGGTGGGCACACAGCAAAGATCTCAGATTTCAGCTGGAATCCAAATGAACCGTGGGTAATCTGTTCAGTGTCTGAAGATAATATTATGCAAATATGGCAAATGGTGAGTTCAAGCAACTAACTTTGATTATTTTGTCATCTTGCACTAAAATGTTGGTATAGATTCATCTAACAGACATTTAATGTGTCACTAAAGGCAATTTTTTTTCCATTTCAGATAGTGAGGGATGATTACTTTTTTTGTTTTTGTTTTTTTCTCTTGCTGAGATGTCCCTTCACTTCCTATCCTGTAGCCACAACAGGAAGTGAGAGGAAATCTCTCCAAAGTAAGGGAATTCCAGGGTGTTGCCAGAACTAGTGTCCCAATTGAAAGATTCCCCCTCTATTCTTTTGATGTCAACCCAATTTTTTTTTTTTTTGTACTTTCAATGACAACAGGGCAACTAGGGTGAATCTCCCTAATGGGAGCACAGGCCGCAATTAAACTTGGCCAAGAGGTCTAATCCTTCTCCACTCTACCTAGATCTAAACAAATTGCCTTTAGTGACACTTTTAAGGATGTATAATTGAAGAAAAATCAATGACCAGCCAAGAAGGTTGAACTACTACAAAACCTAAAAATACAGTGGAGCGCGTCTTCAAATTAAATGTGAACCCAAATATTGCAAAAAAATTTATAAAATTTTGCAGTGAACATCAGTCCATACAAGTGAACATGCATTAGAGACCAGACATTTTCTGCTCTCAAGATTTGCTGTGCTTCCACTGGTCCATCTACTCACAAAATTCTAAGCCTATAATCTCCATCTCCCACAGCTGCCAGCTATGTCAACAAAGACTGTGGTAATTGCTAACAGATTGAATTGTGTGTATGACAGCGGCTGAGGAGCAGAGTCTGTCTTTAAGAAAACACAAGCCAACAGCACATACTAGCAGCTACTACACTAGTTTCTTGGACAAATATTGTGCCACTGTCATTCCCACAACACAAGCTTTCTGCTGCTACTGTAGTTATCTCCTCTGAGCTAGCAAGAGATTGCGGGCTGAGTCTTTAACAAGTAGCAGAACGAGCTGTGGTAAGTGAACGGCTCAGCCTTTTGTTTGTACGATTAGAGTGAAGGAGGCACAGTAATGTTTAGCAGCAGTGCTGCAGAATTGAGAAGAGGCTGTGACTTCAGTGCTGCCTGAACCTCACCCATGGGAAAGCCCATAATTTGGGCTTCTTGTGAGGGTGAAGCTACAGTCAGCACTAGCTTTACTTCATACCACAGCACTGATTTATTTATTTATTCCCCCCCAGAGCATGTAGGCTTGACATATTTTAACAAGCCTTAAGAATATTTATAAACTAATGTATGCATTAAACTTTAATGTTTTCATTGCAGGCTGAAAATATTTACAATGACGAAGAGCCAGATATACAGCCTTCTGAGTTGGAAGCACAAGGTTCATAGATGAATTGTCACCTCAAACTGGCAGATGTTGCCACTTACTGTAAAGCAGTTGATATTCATCTAAGTTATCTTTGGTTCCTGTGAATACAACACACACTTTGACAGTTTCCATGTATATTGTATTGTAATGACATTGTTTGTACTTGAAACAGGGGTTGTGAAATGGTGGATTAAGAATCAAAATAAAATAAAATATTTTAACTGTGTTCTGAGTTATTCTGTAGCTTTCGAATTGTGGACCTTTCTGGATTCTTTCTTTAAATTCATCCTTGACTGTGTACATAATGTGGCAGGTTTCCTTTCTCACAACAGGCAACATTGCTGTAGCAGGATCACTACAGGTTTACATGCCAGATGGCTCATGCCAATGCCATACATTGGAAGCCCCATCACACTAGCTCATGGTGGCTGAAGAGCAGAAATGCTGTTTCTAAGAATTTGTGTAGACATTGTTCAATAGACACAAGTGGAAAGTCCAACTTCAAAACAATGCTTGTGCAGTGTACATCCTGGTTCATACTCTGCATGTGAAGATTAGAGTTTTAAACAAAGTAAATCCTTGTTTACATAATTAGTGGCTGTCCAGTGGCCAGTGAGGAGAAACGTGACCTGAAAGACATGGCAGGTTCTATGGTAGCGAAACCGATTAGCAGCTAGAGATTAGAAGGGCACACTGAGAGGCAAGTATGTTCATACAAGCACTTTATAGTGAAGGCCAAACGGCACACAAAAGAAATGGTTCCTGTAACTGGGTCTCTGCTTTGGGGCCAGATGACTTCAGCTCCAGCAGGGGAGCAATCCTAGCTTGAGGAAAGCCTTGTGTCTCTAGAATAGACTTGGTATTTGCATAATCAAGGTAGATAGATCTCTACCACAAAAAAGTTTAATACATTTTAGTGTAATGTCTGTTGTGGATATGGTCTTTTTTTCATTACAGGAGTCTGGACACAAAAGCCTTTTCATTCAAGGTAAGTTTTGAGGTTTAAGCACATCTCCTTGCCTGCTTTGAATTCCATTTAGAAAATGGGTAATGTGTAACCAAGCATCTTGGATGCCCAGTGACTCAAAGGAAACCCCCCAACCACCACTCTGGAAGAGGAGGCGATTCCCCACTTGGTAGATTCCATGTAGAACGTTTGAACCTAAAGGAACAAGTTCAATTGTCAGAGCACAATTGCCCAACTTCAGCAATTTCTTGGGACCTGAAGGCTTATAGGCTATCAGTTGTCTCCTACTCTGAGAAGTAGGATTGACTCATTGCTGAGAATAGGTCTCTTAAAGGTACGTGTTTGTTTTTTTTTTTTAAATAAGTGTGTTTCACACTCTCAGGCTTGGATGCCTGAGCAGGACAAAATTAACTTTTTTTGTTTCTATTTTTCTTAGGTGTAGGTCTAATTACTGAAGTGCACGCTGGCTTTTTCTGGGAGGGAAGAGTACTCCTACCTCCTGTGATTTCCTTTGACGTATCCAAGGAGGAATCCAATAAGTATTTCCCCCCCCAAAAGGCAGATTCTTGAGGCATTTCTTGCATGCGTTTCGCTGACCAGCATTTGAGCCCCAGGATTCACATGGACTGAGAGGCTTATCCTTTTATGTGAAGTGCATCTGCAAGGTTGTTCAGCCACTAGCAGAAGGCCACAGGAAGCGGCTCTAGAAACAAAGGGAACAATTAAGCTTGGAGGTAGGGTCTTTAGGCTGTGAGCTTAGCCCAGATAAGAGGCCTGCAGATCACTATGGAGGCAACTGCATGTTCAAAGGGCCTCCAACCTTTGTCCACTGATCATCAAGTGTGATGGGGGGAATGGAAAAAAAAAAAGGTGGAGGCTATATCCAGAAGGCCTCAGCATAAAAGGAGACAATTGCACTCTTGGTATGTTACAACCAAGAGGACTAAACCTGAACAAAGCCTGGGCTGCATTACTTCCCACTAAAACACAGGTTTGCTCTAGTGAGAAAGGAGGATTATTGTTGGGTTAAACTGCATTAAAAAAAATACAGCAGCTAATGGTTCTAAAAGGAACAGCTTTGAGTGCATCCCCTAACTCAGGGGTGTCCAAACTTTTTTGGAAGAGTGCCAGATTTGATGAAGTGAACATGTGCGAGGGCCGACCATTTTGCCCGACATTCTGATGAACCATTAACATTAAATGCAAATGAACTATTTTATGCAAAAGTTTATTGAAAACGGCATACTTTTCATTTTGTGACTTGGATGACAAATCTAAACAGGTGTTAAATCACTCTGCCAGCACAGGGAGAAGGAAAGCCCAAATCTCGCGAGATCTCGGAGGTCGCGAGATTTGGGCTTTGTTTCTCCTTGCACTGTCTGATGACGTCAAGCGATCCTGAGCACCAATCCATTATAGCCCAAATTGATACCGTATTTTTTGCTCCATAAGACGCACCTGACCATAAGACGCACCTAGGTTTTAGAGGCGAAAAACAGGAAAAAAAAATTCTGAACCAATGGACTGCAGACATAGTACAGGAGATGACCAGAGACTGCGGACATAGTACAGGGGATGACCAGAGTCTGCGGACACAGTACAGGGGATGACCAGAGACTGCGGACATAGTACAAGGGATGACCAGAGTCTGCGGACATAGTACAGGAGATGACCAGAGACTGCGGACACAGTGCAGGGGATGACCAGAGACTGCGGACACGGTACAGGGGATGACCAGAGACTGCGGACACGGTACAGGAGATGACCAGAGACTGCGGACAGTACAGGGATGACCAGAGACTGCAGACATAGTAAATAATGGTAAATGGTAGCCCCAGTAGTAATTCCCTGCCCACCACCTGGGATCACTCGGCCCACGTTCCGGTCCCCACAGATGAGCTGCCCAATATATAACTTACGGCCCTCCACTAGTGATTCTGGGAACGCCACTGAGGACTCCAGGGATCTGTCGAGCGGGAATTGACGTCATCAGCCGGCACACAGAGAAGGAAAGCAGAAATCTCACGAGATCTCGGACGTCGCGAGATTTGGGCTCTCCTTCCTGCACCAGCTGATGTCAAGAGATCGCTGGAGTCCTCAGTAGCTTTCAGGGAATCACTACCGGGGGCCGTAAGTTATGTATTTGGGTAGCTCATCTGTGGGGCCGTTTCAGTCCGGAACGCGGGCCGCAATTGGCCCGCGGGCCGGACTTTGGACATGCCTGCCCTAACTGCACTACCAAGCCCTGTTCACTGCAGAACTGTGCTGTTTAATTTACAGCTCAGTCCTGTAGAATACACTTGGAGATTTATTTCAGGTACTTTATATCATGGTTTTCCCTGTAGGTAGGGCTGTGTTCTCACTATATATTGAAATCCACACCTGGGAATTAACTATAGTAACTGGCACAAAGATGCATACAATCAAAAGAAAAACATAAAATTAACTCTGATTAGAATTTCCGGCTGCTAGGCTAATTCTCCCAAACATGCAAATATTGTAATGTACAGCGCTGAGCGAACTATTGGCGCTTTATAAATACTGTATAATAATATATATATATATATATGCATGCGCTGGAACCCAGAGTACAAGTCCACCATAAAATAATTAGCCTGCTCTCAGTCATATAGGCTTGCTTGTGCTGCAAGATTGTTTTAAACTCTTCATAGATTCTCACCACAGCAAGAACCAATCAAGTATTTCAATTCATGTATCAATAAACGGCTCGTCTAAAGATAATCTCACACAAAAATCACACTATGTGATTTTTGTATATATTTTTTTTGCATGAGGAGAGAAAATTTTAGAGTCTACACATTTGATACGTGTATGAATTGAAATACTTGATTTAGCTTTGTCATGTGAGAATCTATGGAGAGTTGAAGACAATCGTGCAGTACAAGCAATCCTATATTACTGTGACGGGACTAATTATTTTATGGTGGACTTGTATGAGTTCCAACATTTATAGGGTTGTGTTCCCCTTGTGTAATGTTCAGGACTGAGCTGTTGTTACTGAGCAACTCTGATCCCTCTGGTCCTGCTCCTGCATTCTTGTATGAACCAAAGCTACGATTGTAGGTTTTATTCATAAACTTCTGTTGTGTGAATAAAAAATGGATTTTACAAGTGTGTCAAAAAAACAAATCCATTTCAGTACAGCACAGGACACAGCAGCTTTACTGATACTTATAAATGAGTTATGTGCCGTTTACAGGTGACTGGGCACTGGCAAAATTTAAAAAAAAAAAAAAAAAAGACGGAAGTCCCCTCCCAGGCATGACCCTTCCCATTTAGGTTTGTAGCAAGCCATAAACCACAATACAGAGGGTAGGGGATCTCTGTCCTGTAATGTATTCCTAAAAATGGATTTTTACAGGTAAAAAAAAAAAAAAAAAAATCCAGCTTTCTTTGTTGTACATCTTGGGACTCAGCAGCTTTTGGAACACTTACAAACAGGGATGTCAATACTACCTTGGACAAAAAAGACTGCTGAAGTCAAAGAACTTTTTCATGGTGGAGTACCAGAAATGGCTACTTACAGGCAAGGGTCACTAGTTCTGAAACTACAGGAGGAAGTAGTGGCAACCAGAAACACAGCCTCCTGTTATCAATAGAACCAGCTAAAGCAATCACTGCTGGGGGGGAAGAAACTGCCGAGGTTGAAATCTGTCCCTTGATTGTACTCAAAGCTAGCCCCATATCAACCCTTGTTTGGAAATAAGCTAAAATATGGCCTACAACCTACTTGGTAGGGATGAAATTTACTAGCCTCACCAATAAATAGAGGATCTTGAAGTCCTGAAGTAACACTGCTGGCTTTTAGAAGTGAAGGAAAAACAGAATCGGGGACTTTCCTCTCAAGACTCTGGCTTCAATAGCCATGCTGTCAAAGCCAATGACCATTTACACAAAAAAAGGATGGGTGGAAGATTGGACCTTGCAACAGAAGGAAGGACTATCCACGATGTCGGAATACTATGTTCTGGGGCAATCAGAATTACCAGTATTCCTTCCAAGTAAATGCAGAAGCTGTAGAAGAGGGAAGGCATATATCGGGAGAACTAGTCCATGGTGTTGCCTGAACATCAACTGTAAATGCCTGAGGAACCCTGGAGATGAACCTGTTTAGTTTTGCAATGAACCTAGATGGCAAAAGGTCCATATCTGGAATGCCCCACCATTGGCAGATCTTGAAATTTTGATGGCTGAGAGTCCACCTGCCAATTTTCCACACCTTGAATGTGAACCACAGACAGGATGAGTTTCACTTCCTTCTAGACTGCCCCACGTCTTGTGCTTCCTTAATGATTTATGTATGCCACAGCGTTATCAGACTGAACTCTTTAAAGGCAGACCTTACAGCTGTGTTAACCAATGCAGGAGCTCAAGTTGAATTGCCCACAGTTACAGAATATTGATGGTTAACAACATCTCCTGTGAAGACCAAGTTCTCTGCTCCAAGAGGTGAACTCCCCACTAACCCTTTAAGCTGGCAGCTATCTTCTGCAACTTCCAGGAGGGGGCTTAAAGACTTTGCAACCTCCAACCGCAGCCATGAAGACATCCAGCAGTCCAAAGACAGGTGTTGGAGATATTGGTGAGTCCAATGCCTGTTTCCTGTTTCACACTGTCAATCCATTGTAGAAGCCTGAAATGAAACTGAGCAAAGGGAACTGCCTCAAACAAGGTGACCATTTTTCTAAGACCCTCATGCAAAGGCAAGTTGAGGGATTTCTCAGTGGCCTGAGAGAATCCACCTGATTCCTCAGCTTTAAGCATTTTTTTCAGAGAGAGAATTACTCTCATCTGGAGAGTAGCCAGGATCAGACCAGAATATTTCAACTGCAGGGACCAGCACAGATTTCTTGAGATTTAGAATTCAGCCAAGCATCTGCAAATTGTGTTCTAAGAGAGGAGCAGATTGCTCCCCAGAAGCAAATCATCCAGGCACCCTACAACAGACATCCCCTGTGCCCATAGCAGGCCTAGAATGGGAAGGCGGGGGGGAGGGTGTCTGGTATAGGCCGAATGGCAGGGCCATAAATTGAAAGCGACAAAGCTCTACCGCAAACCATAGTAACCTCTGGTAAGGAGGAAAGATCAGGACATGTGGGTAGGCATCCTTTATGTCCACCAATGCCATGTAAACCCCCAGCTGGAGAGAGGTTACCACTGAAAGCACTAATTCCATTTATAACTTCTACACCTACAGAAACCTGTTGAGATGTTTAATGACCAGGATAGGGCAAACATGATTGTTTGGTTTAAAAACTAAAGAGATATGAATATATCCCACTGAACTTTTCAGGGGCTGGAACCAGAACAATCACTGCCTGAGAAAAGATGGTCAATAGCTTGCAAAAGAGCTAATCTTTTTTTTACAGATACAAAGGAAACATTTGAAAGGAGGGAGGAAAGATTTGAAATTCCAGCGTGTAGTTGTGAGCCACTGTACAGCAGACCTACTTGCCCACCCTCTCCCCCTGCCAAATTTCCCCAAATGCCTCCATTCATAGCAAAATAGGAATTGGCATCATTGCTAGGGACATCCAACCCTCTAGCAGACTTGGATAGCAGCAGCTGTAAAGCTGCACTTACCAAGACATAAGACGCTTTGACAAGGCCTCCAGAATCCTAAAAAGCCAGAGTGTCATCCACTGGACATATGAGGTTCTTGATCACCACATTTGCCAAGGGTATACTCCACTGCTTAGTGAATTCATCCTCCATGGAGTATTGGTGAGCAAACCTCTTTGCTGGAGTGATCAGGGTGAGCCAGTACGTGTGCAAAACATTCTTAAGGTGAGGATGTACAGGGGACGACTCAGACTCTTGTGGCGGCAGCTTGTGAATCTAGGAGTAAACTTGCTGAGAAAAAGACTTGAATTGGTAACTTCAAATCAGTTCACACCACTTCTATGAGAATTTGCATGAAGACCTTCCGAGTCTGAGTTAAACTCTGACCCTGGGGTTTCTCAGGTGCAGAGGTCTCCGAAAAGGAGACTGCCATCTCCCCATCTTCAGGAATAGTCATCTGTGTCATTCTCCACAAGTTCCTTCTCCATTAAAAAAGAGAGGGGAGAACGGGTGACCAATGCAGTCAAAACCAGCAAGTATCCCAGATAGCTGCTGTTGTAACCCAGCCATAGCAGACATCAAATACTTCTTAGTCGCATATGAACTGGTGGAAAGTACCTGATAGAGGAAGGGAGGCAATGCTGCTAGGAACACATTGACTCCCAAGGGAAACTGTAGATGGGCTACGTTTAGGTTCCTCCCTTGTGTCCACCCTGTCTGGTATGGGATTGGGTACCATTTTTCTGCACTATTATGACTGTAGAAATGGATCTGTATAGAGCAGTGGTTCTCAACCTTTCTAATGCCGCGACCGTATCAGTGGAGGAATAGTGCCCCATCATGGTATCAGTGGGAGGAATAGTGCCCCATCACTGGTGTCAGTGGGGGGGAATAGTGCCCCATCACTGGTGTCAGTGGGGGGAATAGGGCCCCATCGTTGGTGTCAGTGGGAGGAATAGGGCCCCATCGTTGGTGTCAGTGGGAGGAATAGGGCCCCATCGTTGGTGTCAGTGGGAGGAATAGGGCCCCATCGTTGGTGTCAGTGGGAGGAATAGGGCCCCATCGTTGGTGTCAGTGGGAGGAATAGTGCCCCATCGTTGGTGTCAGTGGGAGGAATAGTGCCCCATCGTTGGTATCAGGGGGAGCAATAGTGCCCCAACATTGGTGTCAGTGGGGGGAGGAATAGTGCCCCATCGTCAGTGTCAGTGGTGGGAGGAATAGTGCCCCATCGTCTGTGTCAGTGGGGGGAAGAATAGTGCCCCATCGTTGGTATCGGGGAGCAATAGTGCCCCATCGTTGGTGTCAGTGGGGGGAAGAATAGTGCCCCATCGTTGGTGTCAGTGGGAGGAATAGTGCCCCATCGTTGGTGTCGGGGGGAGGAATAGTGCCCCAACGTTGGTGTCGGGGGGAGGAATAGTGCCCCAACGTTGGTGTCAGTGGGGGGAGGAATAGTGCCCCATCGTTGGTGTCAGTGGGGGGAGGAATAGTGCCCCATCGTTGGTGTCAGTGGGGGGAGGAATAGTGCCCCATCGTTGGTGTCAGTGGGGGGAGGAATAGTGCCCCATCGTTGGTGTCAGTGGGGGGAGGAATAGTGCCCCATCGTTGGTATCAGGGGGAACAATAGTGCCCCAACGTTGGTGTCAGTGGGGGGGAGGAATAGTGCCCCATCGTTGGTGTCAGTGGGGGGAGGAATAGTGCCCCATCGTTGGTGTCAGTGGGGGGAGGAATAGTGCCCCATCATTGGTATTAGTGACACCAATGATTGGGCACTATTCCTCCCACTGACACCAATGATACTTACCTTGCTGACCCCTGCTCCAGCCTGGGCTCGCTCGCTCCCTCCCTCTCCCATGGTACAGACACTTACCGGTCAGATGTCTTCCTTCTCCGGCCGCTCTCCTCCTCTTCACTCGCTCGATCTTCGCGGTGCCGCTCGGCTCCTCTCCAAGCTCCACCTCCTCGCCGGTAATTGGCCGCCTGTGTGCCTCTCCTGAGCTACAGTTCCGGCGGCCAATCACCAGCGAGGATTGATCCCGGGGGTGTGTCCAGATGACAGGGACGGCATGTCATCCCGCCCACACCTAGAGACGGATATAGGAGCGGTGTCTCGGTTCCTAAGGCCATCCGATGGTCTTAGGCGACCCCTGTGAAAGTGTCTTTCGACCCCCAGGTTGAGAACCGCTGGTATAGAGCCTATTGGAACCATTGAGAATCTGGAAAAATTGTGTGGAGAAAAACTCAAGCTCTTCCTATACTTTTTTGCCAGTGTGTAATCACCTGGAGGTGGCACATAATCCCTGATTGTAAGAATTACCAACGCTGCTGTGTCCTGTGAAGTACAAAAAAATGTAGAAAATAAATTTATTGGGATTACTGTTACCAAAAAAATAGCAGAATACATTTGGCCTAACTTTTTTGAAGAAATTTTATTGGATATTTTTTACAACAGAAAGGAGAAAATATGAAATTAATGCAGTTTTGGTGCGCTTTCATAAAGTGCACCACACCTGCAAGATATAATAGAAGTCCATGGCAAAGTGCAAATAACCTGCAGGAAAGCCACAGGTGCACTGTGCTGCACCCACGGTGCTGGTAAACTGGTAAAAACCCCATAGTTGAGATGTCTTTTTAGCCTCCAAACCACTAGTGTAGCACCAGGGGTAGCAATGGAGACCCCCATCCCATGCTCTAGGGAGCCCGTGCAGCCTCCCCGTCACATGCTGTATTACAGTTGGACAGGAGAGGTGGCTGGTGTTAGATATCTTATACAGGAACTGATCCTCTTCCAACTGCTGAAAGCTGTATTCTCTCCCTCACGCCATCATTCAGTGGCTGCAGGAGGAAAATGTTCTGAATTTTGAATTTTTTTTTTAAATTTCAAATAGCATAATGAACAATTTCATTTCATTGTGGCCCATGACCGGTCAGCAAATCAGTGGAGCACCCCTGCCCTAGCGAAGTAGAAATAACTTTTATACAATTAGCCCATGTAGAGAAATTTTCACCACCGTGATCTTTTTTTTTTTTATTGGTTTGTTTCAAATTTAAAAAAAAAAAAAAAAAAACATACAATATATTGCCAAAAGTATTGGGACACCCCTCCAAATCATTGAATTCAGGTGTTCCAATCACCTCCATGCCCATAAAGCACCTAGGCAGACTGCTTCAATGAACATTTGTGAAAGAATGGGTCGCATGCAGGAGCTCAGTGAATTCAAGCGTAGTACCGTGATAAGTTGGCACCTGTGCACGAAGTCCATCTGAGAAATTTCCTTGCTACTAAATATTCCATGGTCAACTGTTAGTGGTATTATAACAAAGTGGAAACAACTTGAAGTGGTAGACCACGTAAAATGACAGAGGGGGTCAGAGCATGCTGAAACGCACAGAAGTCACCAGAGTCAATAGCTAAAAACCTCCAAACTTTGTGTGGCCTTCAGGTTAGCACAACAGTGTATAGAGAGCTTCATGGAATGGGTTTCCATGGCTGAGCAGCTGCATCCAAGCCTTACATCACCAAGTGCAATGCAAAGCATTGGATTTAGTGGTGTAAAGCACTGCCACTGAACTCTAGAGCAGTGGAGACATGTTCTCTGGCGTGACGAATCACACTTCTCTGGTAACCTGATGGATGTGTCTGGGATTGGAAGTAGCCAGGAGAATGGTACTTGCCTGACTGCACTGTGCCAAGTGTAAAGTTTGTTGAGGGGGGTATTATGGTGTGGGGAACTCTTAAAGCGTCAGCATGCCAAGACATTTTGGACAATTTCATGCTCCCAACTTTGTGGGAACAGTTTGGGGATGGCCCCTTCCTGTTCCAACATGACTGCGCATCATTGCACAAAGCAAGGTCCATAAAGACATGGATGAGAGAGTTTGGGATGGAGGAACTTGACTGGCTTGCATAGAGTCCTGACCTCAACCTGACAGAACACCTTTGGGATGAATTAGAGTGCAGACTGCAAGCCAGGCCTTTTCATCCAACATCAGTGCCTGACCTCACAAATTCACTTCTGGAAGAATGTTCAAACATTCCCATAGACACACTCCTAAACCTTGTGGACAGCCTTCCCAGAAGAGTTGAAGCTGTTATAGCTGCAAAGGGTGGGCCAACTCTGTGTTGAAGGAAGGACACAAAAGAAGAAAAGTGCCTCTAAGTGCAGTACAAAGAACATTTATTAAGGAACAATGTAAAAACACTCACATGGTAAAAGTACTGGTCCCTCCTACGTCATCATGCTGATGCCAACGTTGCGCTCCAGGGTGCGTTCCAACGACCATCTTCCAAAACATACACACGCCAGCTGGCTTCTTCCATCTACAGTCTGCCACAGCATACCCAGCGAGAACTTGGTATAATGGAGTATCAAATGATGTCCAACCAGCTTCCTTTACACTTTTACCATGTGTTTTTACATTGTTCCTGAATAAATGTCCTTTATACTGTACTCAGGGGTGCTTTTCTTCTTTTGTGTCTTCACCCAGAGCCTGCTACAGCCTCAAGAGCTTGCCCTAGTGCTATATGGACTCACTTATATTGGACTTTATCATGTAGTTTTTCCTTTGTTTCATGGTGTTAGGATTTGGGAAATTTGTTTGCGCTGATTTTTTTGGTTCTTTGTCTGTGTATTGAATCCTACGGACTAAGACTGTGCGTGTAAAGGTAGGCAACCCACTACTTTTAGCAATATAGTGTATATTAATGTCAAGCAGATGTGTGAATGCAGCACATTTTTGTTAAAGTTTACCTAAAGCCAAAACCATGATTTTGGGAGCCCTGTCAGACATGTATTATTGTGTCCCACTGAGGTAAATTAACGTCCTGGAGACAACAAAGTGGAGAGAAAATACAATTGTGTTCAAAATAATAGCAGTCAGACATCACTAATCTGATCAATCACTGTTTTTGGTAGAAATGATATTTCTACATGGCAAATAATTTACTAGCAGGTGTAGTAGAGTAATAGAAATCCAACAGACCCAACAGTTCTGACATGCATGCTGCTGATTCTGTGTAATTGAATCACTAATTGAAAGGGGCATGTTCAAAATAATAGCAGTGTGGAGTTCTATTAGTGAGGTCATTCATTCTTTGAAAAACAGGTGGCAATTATTGCCCTTATTGAAGGAAGGAAGGAAGGCAGCAAATGTTGTACATGCTGGTTACAGTGCATTTCTCTCTGAAATTCTGAGGAAAATGGGTCGTTCAGACATTGTTCAGAAGAACAGCGTACCTTGATTAAAAAGTTGATTGGAGAGGGGAAAACATATAAAGAAGTGCAGAAAATGATAGGCTGCTCAGCTAAAATGATCACAAATGATTTAAAATGGCAACCAAAACCTGAAAGACGTGGAAGAAAGCAAAAAACTACCATTCAAATGGATAGAATAGCCAAAAGGGCAAGGACTCAGCCAACAATCAGCTCCAGGAAGATCAAAGAAGGTCTAAAGTTACCTGTGAGTACTGTTACAATTAGAAGACGCCTATGTGAAGCCAAGCTATCTGCAAGAAGCCCCTGCAAAGTCCCACTGTTGAAAAAAAGATATGTGCTGAAGAGGTTACAATTTGCCAAAGAGCACATTGACTGGCCTAAGGAGAAATGGAGCAACATTTTGTGGACTGATGAAAGTAAGATTGTTCTTTTTGGGTCTAGTGGCCAGAGACAGTTTGTCAGACGACCCCCAAACACTGAATTCAAGCCACAGTACACTGTGAAGACAGTGAAGCATGGTTGCGCAAGCATCATGATATGGGGATGTTTCTCATACTACGGTGTTGGGCCTATTTATGGCATACCAGGGATCATGGATCAGTTTGAATACATCAGAATACTTTAAGAGGTCATGCTGCCTTATGCTGAAGAGGAAATGCCCGTCAAATGGGTGTTCCAACAAGACAACGACCCCAAACACACCAGTAAACGTGCAACATCTTGGTTCCAGACCAACAAGATTGACGTTATGGAGTGGCCAGCCCAATCCCCGGATCCTAATCCAATAGAAAACTTGAGGGGTTACATCAAAAATGCAGTTTCTGGGGCAAAACCAAGAAATAGAGAAGAACTGTGGAGTGTAGTCCAATCATCCTGGGCTGGAATACCTGTTCACAGATGCCAGAAGTTGGTTGACTCCATGCAACACAGATGTACAGCAGTTCTCAGAAACAGTGCTTATACAACTAAATATTCATTAAGTGATTCAAAGGAAAGCAAAAACTTCAAACATTTTTCAGTTTATATAGTGAATGTTCGAGTTTGTAAAGAAGAATACAAACACTGCTATTTTTTTTGAACAGTCTAATATTCACTTTTCTTAATTTTTTTTAGAGGAACAACACAAATTTGATATATGCTTTGATTTGGAAAAGAATGTGTAATGTTCCCAATGCATTTGTGTGTATGGAAATAAAAGCTATTAGAAGGATTTTGAGCTTTAGCCACTTTTTTCAACACACTGCTATTATTTTGAACACAACTGTGTGTGTGTGTATATATATATATATATATATATATATATATAAATAACGTCATACCTGCTTGCTGCAATGATTTTGCAGATCAGCCCTGACCCTCTTCTTCTGGGGTCCCCTGCTAGTGCTACTGGCCTAGCCTCTTGCTATGGGGGCACTTATGTGGGCTCAATCCCTAGTCAAGTTGTGTGTCCATAGGCCATAGGCACACACAGCATGGCTCGGCTTTGATTGCCCCCCCCCCCCCCCGCTTTCTCCTCAAAGGCTGTGATTGACAGTAGCAGGAGCCAATGGCTCCTGCTGCTGCTTCCATGCACATTGAGGAGAGGGTAGAAAGCCACTGAGTTGCAATTATATTCAGGTAAGTAATTCGAGTAGGGGCTGGGGGGTGTCCTATGCAAAACAGGTTTTTTTTACCTTAATGCTGAGAATGCATTAAAGTAAAAAAAAAAAACCTTCCTTTATAACCACTTTAATATATAATTATAATATATAAATGAAAAAATAAGTGTATTATATAAAAATATGCTTTCATCTTTTGTTCATGGACTTATATCACTCAAGTTTAACACGTGCTGTGCAAATCAAAGCAAAAAAAAGCACCTACCTGAAGTAGTAGGCAGAGGGCATCTGTAACCAACTATTTCAATAGAAACTCTACAAACACCCCCTAGCCGACTGATTTTCAGATAATAGATCACATTGTCTAGGTTGGCATCTTCTTCCTTTCTTGTTGCCTGTGCCAGTCCACCAATGGCATTTGCACCTCAGTAGGCAGTATTGTCCTACTTTGCATGTGTCTTATCTCATGCATACACCATAGGATATTACTTTTTTTTTCTTTTAACCAACAGATGAGTGTAATGTACAGAACATGCTCGAGCCAACACACATGAAATGCACTCCATCTCACGCATACAGTGTATGACACTAGTACAAGACCTTGCAGTTTTTTTATTTTTTGTTTTTTTGTAAAGAAACAATGTTAAAAGGATTCTGCTTCAGCATGTAGCGCTGCATGGCGATGTGAAATTTGAACAAAATGTGGGAATGGTCTGCTTTAAATATACAATTGTATGAATTTTTGCTATATCCATTAAATTAGAAGTATGGAATCATTTTTTATTTTAAAATGATACTTTCCTAGGTGGATGTAGCATTAATCCTGTCCTCCACCAGCTCTACGGTTGAGAACTGAGCAATCAGACACGGTTGATTGCTCAGCCCTCCCTGCCGCTGTAAGTGTCAGTCACCGCTGTCTGTTCTGCCCTCCCAAACAAGATTTGGCTATACTTCTCCTTTTAATGAGTACAATAAAAATAAAAAAAAAAAAAAAAGGATTTTTGACTTACTCCAAAATCATTTTCTTGGAGTACATTAAAGTGATTGTAAACCTAAAACATTTTTATTTTTTTTAAGTAAAGTTAAACTTACCTGCTCAGTACAGTAGCCTCGATTTGTCTCTTCCCTGCTGACACTCCTGGCTCCCCCCCCTTGTTGATTGCCCACCATAGCAAGACGCTTGCTATGGAGGCACTCGTACTGGCTCACTCCCAAGCTGCACTCTATGTGTCCATTGCCACACAGCGCGCAGTTCAGCCCCACCCCTGCTCCCTCTTCACTGAATGTGACTGATAGCAGCGAGAACCAATGAAATCTGGAAGGCAGGAGGTCCATGACCACTGTCCTCCACCTGTGACTGAGATCTAAAAACACCTCAGGGTGAAGGTACCTTCCTTCAGAGTACAGTCATCGGTGCCTGAGGAAGCTGGCTTGCTTGTTTTCCACACCAGGGATGTGCACGGTGCACAGGGCTGGAATGTGACATTTTGCCCAAGCCAGAATGAAATTTGCTTCTCTTTGACCTGCTTGACTTCTGGTTCCTCCCTGGTGGTTGATGTAGGTGATTGCCATTAAATTGTTCAATTGAATCCTGATCATATGTCCCTGCAGACAATTGGTCTAATGTTGAAAGGATAACCAAATCATCCCGAGGTATACACAGTGCACAATTATTAGGCAAGTGAGTATTTTGTCCAAATCACTTTTATGCATATCGTCCAACTCCAAGCTGTATAAACGTGAATGCTTACTGGATTTAAGCATCAGGTGATGTGTATTTGAGTAATGAGGGAGTGTGTGGCCTAAGGAGATCAACACCATATATCAAGGTGTACATAATTATTAGGCAGCTTCTTTTCCTCAGGAAAATGGGCCAAAAAAGATTTAACTAACTCTGAAAAGTTAAAAATTGTAAGAAGTCTTTCAGAAGGATGCAGCACTCTTTAAATTGCTAAGATATAGGGGCGTCATCACAGAACCATCAAACATTTTGTTGCAAATAGACAGGGTCGCAAGAAACTTATTGAGAAAAAAAAAAACGCAAATTACCAGCCAAAGATTTGAGAAGAATTAATCGTGAAGCTACCAAGAACCCATTATCCTCCAATACTGTCATGTTCAAGAACTACAACCTACATGGAGTGCCTAGAAGTACAAGGTGTTCCGTGCTCAGAGACATGGCCAAGGTAAAGGAGGCTGAAACCCGACCACCACTGAACAAGACACATAAGTTGAAACATCCAGACTGGGCCAAGAAATGACAGAAAATAGGCTTCAAAGGTTTTATGAGTGGATGAGATGGAGTGACTCTTGATGGAGCAGATGCATGGGCCCGTGGTTGGATCAGTAATGGACGCAGAGATCGGCTTCGTCTTAGATGCCAGCAAGGTGGAGGTGGGGTACTGGTATGGGCTGGTATAATTAAAGACGAGCTAGTTGGACCTTTTCGGGTTCAAGATGGACTCAAAATCAACTATCAAACCTACTGCTAGTTTTTAGAAGTCCCTTTCTTCAAGCAGTGGTACAGGAATAAGTCTGCATCTTTCAAAAAGACCATGATATTTATGCAGGACAATGCTCCATCATATGCATCAAAGTACTCCACTGCGCCACTAGCCAGCAAAGGCCATAAAGATGAAAAAATAATGACAAGCCCCCCCCTTCCTCACCTGACCTAAACCCTATTGACAACTTGTGGGCCCTTCTTAAAAATGGAAGATTTACGGTGAAGGAAAAAACAGTACACCTCTTTGAACAGTGTCTGGGAGGCTGTGGTTGCTGCTGCACAAAAAGTTGATTATCAACAGATCAAGAAACTGACAGACTCAATGAATGGAAGGCTTATGACTGTTATTGAAAAGAAGGGTGGCTAGATTGCTCACTGATTTTTTTTTAAATTGCAGAAATATTTATTTAGAAATTTTGAGTTATTATTCTCACTTTAACAGATGAAAATACATGAGATGGGAAAATCTTCATTTCTCATTTAGTTGCATAATAATTCTGAACACTAACAGTTGCCCAATAATTGTGCACACATAGATATTCTCCTAAGAAAGCTAAAGCTTTTAATTTTCCTGAATATTCAGGTTTGAGGTTTATTAACATTTTGGATTGACCGAGAGCACTGTAGTTCAATAATTAAATTGATCTTCAAAAAATGCAACTTGCCTAATAATTGTGCACAGAGTATAGAATATAGATCAGATGAGCTTCATCCGATGACCATGTCCTTTGTACTGAGCGGTATCTAGAACTCTTTCAGACCTTTGGGAGGTAATCCAGCAACAATTGTGATCCATTATGGTAAGGAGAGCCTTGTGTTGCTAGTCAGGTGTATGACAAGAGATTGTGTCCTGATGCCCATGCTGCGGGAATTTTGAATTACAATGGCCTGCAGTGAAATTGGGCCTATGGAAAAGCCTTCTAAGGAGGCCACCATTTAGCCCAAAATACAGGGGCAGAGGCCAAAATTCTTGACTGCAACATTCTGGACTCAAATGTCTAAAGTATCTTAGAAACAGGTGGCTGCGAAGGCCAAGAAATTAACAACCCCCGAAGCACACACCGACAAGTGGGGTGCTCCCTCTTTGTGAGGAAGACTTGCTTATGGAGGACTGGGGGGTCCAGGACTTATGGTGGAACTGAGTTCCAAGCTTTTCCTTGAAGGCCTGAGATAAATGAAAGGAACTCTTCCAAGCCTGAAGCAGAGGGCTTTCCAGGTAGAGATTTTGACTTTTTCTGGGGCAAAATCTTCCCTCGGTGACCTCCTTGGTAAAGTTACCCAGGGACCTACCCAAAAGGCTTTCCCTGTCAGAGAGCATTCGTAAGAGGCATTCCTTGCATGGATGCTCCACAGACCAACATTTCAGCCAAAGGGTCCTATGCAAGTGTACTGAAAGAAGGACATTTGCCATATTATTAACCTATTAACACACTACAGCTGGGCTATTAGGCATGAGAACAAGTTGCTGCCAGCTAGAATAATATGTTAAGATTAAACCAGGATCCTAGTGCATAACATTGATCATACAGCTAAGGTGTGGCACATGGTCATGGTCACAATGGCAGGTTGCAGGACAGCATCTGCATGAGAGAATAGGGCCTTAGAAAGGGCTTCTAGCTTTCTACACCAAGTCTTTAAACAAGAGGATGTCTTCAATAGGAACAATTAGGACTTGTGTTATGACAGGAAATGGTCAAGGTCCACAACAGGGACAGTCCATTTCTTTAAGAACCTCTCCTCCACCGGGCATTGCTGGCGAACACATTTAAGAGGAACAAGGACTTTATTCTGGCCAATCACTATACAAGACCTGTTACAATAGGGAATGCACTAAATAGGCTGGGGGCTTTTATAGGACCCCAGTTAGTAGCTTGAGGTGTAGCTGACACAGATAGTTCATATCTAGACATATGCCGACTGCATCAATAAGGACTGAAATGGTATCCACCAATTTCAGAAATTATAGCTGCAGAAAGTAAACTTAAAAGACATGCTCAGGAGGAAGGGGCATGGAAGTACACTTGCGGCAACCTTAGAAGGAACTCATGCAGTTTGCACAGCCCCAGAAAAGGTGGACACCCTACTCACTGCAGATAAGGTCCAAATTAGATCCTGCGGCACACCCCCAGAGGCACATCAGGATACAGATCGGATCAGTCTTCACTCCTCCAGCAGACACACCTACTAAGGAGTCTTCAGGGACAGGGTTCTACCAGATGGGTGCACCACAGCCCTGGACTTGTAAAGTACTCTGCAGCTGACTCAAACACACTGCAAATTCAGCAGAGTGCAGTTTCAAAAGACATTAAAGACTGGTCCTGCTACTTCTTAGCAGGGTCTGGCAATTCTGAAATTCCATTGAAAATTCAACCCCTTCTGGCTCGGCAACCACTGAAGAAACTTGCTAGATGAAAAAAGGAGTATTAATACAAATTTGAGAAGATGTCCGTTATGCTTGGGAACTAACAATTGTATGAACCATCTTTATTGCCATTGAGGCAGGCAAGTAGCGGGAAGAGTTCTACTGGGTTGTCTTTACATGTTTGTTTGCCAGCGTTCAGTCTCCAGAAGGCAGCAGTAAACCAGTGTACCTGAATACTTCATTCTGTATCACTTAATGTACTAAGAAATACCTATGGATTGTGTCAGAAAGTCAGAGCTCTTTGGTGCCTTCAGACAAGGTTATCTCAAGAAGTTTTTTTCAGTTCCTATCATGGACTACAGAACAGTTACTTTCTATAGGGTGGAGGTGAGGTATTCAGTTTAAAGTGATACTATGGGTTCAGATTTCTTTTTTTTTTTTTTTTTTTAAATAACAAACATGTCATACTTGCTTGCTTTGTGCAATGGTTTTGCACAGAGCAGCCCCGGACCTCCTCGGTCGCCACCACCAGTGATCCTGGCTTCATGACCCTGCTGAATGCCCCCAGAGCAAGGGGCTTGCTCTGGGGCATTCATGCATGCTCGCTCCCAAGTTGCCTTTGTGCGTCTTCTGCTGCTGTGTCTCAGCCAATGAGGAGGGAGAGACCTGGGAGAGCCGCTGCTCTCAAGCACATCACTTGATCAAGATCGGGCCCAGGTAAGTATTAGGGGGGCTGCAGGAGGAGCTGCACACTGAAGGTTTTTACCTTCATGCATCGAATGAAGGTAAAAACCTTCTGTGCCCCCCCCCCCCCCCCCCCCAAGACACCACAGAGTTTCAACATGTATGGAATCCTTGCTCTGCTTAAAGTGGAACTTTACAAATAACAATTTAAGAAAATACTTTAGCAAGAAACAAACATTCCACATTAATAACTATGCTACCAAAATTAGTGTGTGCTGCAAATTGTCTCCAGCTTTGCTCCTGTTTCTTCTTGCTGGGGGCTGCCATTTTGCTGAAGCCCAAAGTCCCTGAATAGCAGTAAATTTTTAGGCTGTCAACAGATCAGCCTCTAAAAATTGGGCACAGTGTCTAAAAATAGAGAGCAACTGAGCATCTGCACAGTAGAGTAAGGCAGTTTATTACTGGATTTTAAATAGTATGGGCACTTAATTTCAATGTTTGCAATAGCTATACCTGCAAAAGGGGCCAGCCTGAAGTAATCTAGCAGGACTTAATTTTCTGAGTAAAGTTCCACTTTAATGTTGGTTTGGTTGGCCAATGCTGATAACAAAACAAAATTGAATACGACTCATAGCAGTGGCATGTTGTGTGGCCAACCATTATGTTGCGAAAGCAGGGATCTATTACTCATGAATTGTGACAGCCCTTTTAAAATTAAATCTTCCACAAACAGAATATATGCCACAGAATGCAGATCAAGCGTCAGAATGGCTGCTTTCATCAGGTGCTTTTAAAATACACTTAAATTTTTAAAAACCTGAGCCTGGAGTATGTGGCTCAGACCTATAAAGGTAGAAAAAACAAAATGAAGACAGCTGCCAAAGTGGAATATGAGAAAATCTATTAGACTGTGTTGTTGCTAGGAAGCTTTATGTAGCACATGTACTCCAGTAGTCCTAGGAAAATACAAATATAGTAGAAAAGTAAGAAATCTCTCACCACAACAAATTACCACCAACAAAGTTATACACAAAATATATATGTATATTTTTATGTATATACATATGCTTGTGTATCTGTGTTCTTAACAGTGTTAATTTCTCCCTTTTTAGTCAACAGAATCAATGTCGGAAGGCGGCCCTTTTGAGACAGTCTTTTGCAATGCAATGTGTCTGTCTGGCAGCGGAGGTTCAGGTAAAGGCTGGATTCCACACTCTTTACTTGTGACCACTTTTTTCTCTTCTGAAGATTGAACTGAATGAGTCTCTAATGACTCTCCATCAGCTGTGCCACCACCATCTCCATCTGACACTTGATCCTGAAGGCCCTCAATCTTCTTATTGAGCTCATTGCGTTCTGTCTGGAGGGCTCTGCAGAGTTTTTCCAGACGCTCCAGTTTCACTTGCAATGCTTTGTGCTCCTTATCCCTAACGGTTTTCTAGAAAAGAAGTAGGAATTGTTAATACACCACAAAATGCATAACGTCAGCAGTGCTCATCTCAAATCTTGCGTTTGGACTAAGGCCTCACAAATTAATCAGTGTACTCTTACACTGATGTACATAGTAGTACTAGGAGTACCTACTACTATGAAACACACAGGACCATCCAGTAACCATGTTTTGTAGGCTTCTTTTGGCTCACAATGTCAACACATTCCTTGGCAAGGCAGTCCACAGAGCACAGCAACCTAATCAAAGCTAACATTTAGCTAAAAAAAAATCCCTACAGCTTTAGTAACATCACTTGCCTGCAGTTAAGTATGTCCCCCGCAGTGCAGGCAGCTGAATCCTGGAGAAATCTTTATTTACGCAAGGAAACACTTTCGACAAAAGAAAATGCATTTATCGTTCATTATCGTGAATTGTTAGAGAGGGTCAATTTGGTTTATTTGCAGGCTAGCTGGTAAGAGTGCTGGGAAATGTATTTTTGTGGTGTGCGTTGCCCTGTCATGTGCTCCTTACTGCAAAGGCTAGTTATAAATTGGGGTGGTTGCCATATCTTTGTGTAGCTTGTTCACTGATTTGGTGTGGGGACACATTTGATTTCTTCAGCTGCCATTGTGCTCTTGCTGGGCATCCAAATTTTTTCTGTGCCTTTTAAAGAGTGGGCTCCCTTCAGGCAAACCTGCCCTAATTTATGCACTGCTTTATGTGCTCCAACTTGGAGACTCATAAAACCATAGTTAGGACTGCAGTATACAGATGATCCTTGGACATGGGCACTGTGGCTTATATTTGAAAATGTGTGCAAAGAATCCGTCTGTTTTAATGTGAATTGTTAGACAGTGTCAATTTGGTTTGTTTGCAGGCAAGATGGTAAGAGTGCTGGGAAATTTGAGTTTGTGACGATGATCGTTCATTAGCGACACAGGATGTAATTCTGATACAATTGGTTTATGCAGCCACCTGCAAAAAGATTTGGAAAATGGCGGAACCCCCCCCCCCCCCCACATTGGCCAGTTAAAAATGACCCCTTCAACTCCCAGCATGTTTCTGTTTTTTGCTAGAGTCCTAGGCAAATGGAGGTCTTGTCCTTTTTTAGTAGTCATTTTATTAACCTCTCCCCACCCCAGTGTTTCTTTGGAGATGCCTTCAAGGCTGCACACCCATGGACTGAAGATTGTTTTGCCTGGATAGAATGTAAATTTCAGACACTGGGCTTTGCATGTGGTGCTTCCCAGACTTTCAGGTACTGTGTTAGTCACAGAGTGCTCAGTCCAGAATCATAACAGTCTGGTGTGACTCAGTTTCTAAAGACTCTTAATGAGTAAGCCATATGGGCTGAGCACTGGGAACTACAACATTAATTGGCAATTGAACACGACCATTACTCCCCTATCCTGCTGGTTTAAGCAGAAGATGTTAACATAAATATAAAACATGCAGCGCTAGAGTAGAATGGTCTGTCTCACGATGAAGTGTGACCAACTGGATAGATATAAACGCAGCTAGCATAAAAGTAATGGTCTTAGGCAACCAATACAATAACATTCTCCTGGTTACAAAGGTGTAAATGGTGACATAGGTGTCAAAGTCAATATATCATTGGAGTGACAAAAATAAATCTGTGACATCTGTGGTAAGAAATGTGGCTGTAGAATGCACTAACCAGATAGCGCAAACAGTAGCGCATTGGAGTAAAATGACCTACTCCTGGTCAATGGATCAGGAAACCTGCCGGAGTGTTGGTCGTCTCTGCTGTGGTCACCAGAAACCTCTGCGTCCTCTCCTGTTGTGGCGTTACCAGGTATCCAGTGGAATAAACGCTCCTCCAGTGTGTAGTAGAATCCTTTAGTGTCAGCGACCTCCAGGGGTGCGGTATGCGCTCAAGGAACAGGAATCGCCTTCAGGGCTCAGAAATAAACCCAAAAGAGAGGCTTCCGATAGTGTAATAACTTTTATTAAGGAGTAATAAACAAATGGAGCACTTACAATAAACAAATCCAAAGATGGCCACCCGTATCAAGGTGTGGACCATATGGGTAGTAGTGGTAGGTGAAGTAGCATCTCCCTAACGCGTTTCGTGGCAAGTGCACGTTATCAAAGGGACGACCAACACTCCGGCAGGTTTCCTGATCCATTGACCAGGAGTAGGTTATTTTACTCCAATGCGCTACTGTCTGCGCTATCTGGTTAGTGCATTCTACAGCCACACTTCTTACCACAGATGTCACAGATTTATTTTTGTCACTCCAATGATATATTGACTTTGACACCTATGTCACCATTTACACCTTTGTAACCAGGAGAATGTTATTGTATTGGTTGCCTAAGACCATTACTTTTATGCTAGCTGCGTTTATATCTATCCAGTTGGTCACACTTCATCGTGAGACAGACCATTCTACTCTAGCGCTGCATGTTTTATATTTATGACTTATCCCACAAGGCGTTTTGGAGGCTTGCCTTTCATGCTAGCTGCTTGCATACTTTTGTTATAAACTATCCAGCGCTCGTTACACCCCTTTTTTATATCTATTTTAAAGAAGATGTTAACATACTTTCTACTCTTTTATCACCCGTTTTTAGATTTTTCCCACCATAGCTCCTGCAACAAGTAGGGTTTCACACCTCTTTGCTGATGCTTATAGTGACCTAGCCATCTCTGGCTATTGAACTTTTCCTTCTTAAGCAGTTGGATGTAAATAACCATAGTTTTTTACAAGCGTTTTCTATGAAGTTAATCCTGCTCAGCAGTACAACAGATCAGATCCCAAGCACAAAAGGGGCAGTCCCACTGCATAAAGTTGCTTCAGAAATTGCAACTAAGATTGTGAACATGAAATGCAGAGGCCATAAGAGTTCTTCAGCTCCATGATCTTTATCTGGTACTATGCCTGAGAGATTCTCACAAACCCTCTGTTGATTTGTTCCTAAACCGCTTTAATCAGCTGATCTAGATCCCAGGTTTGAGGTTACCATATTGGTTCTTGTTGATGCTGTGGAAACCACATTTATTGGCTAAAGTTCATGTTCCACCCCTATTTAGGGTGGTACATGTTAGATGTTCAACCCGTATTTAGGCTGGAGCATATATCATGTTCCAGCTCCTGCTGCCAGTTCCCCTGATCGCCAGCAGCGACTAATCGCTGGTGAATTGTCCTTACACCAGGAAGTGTTCTAGGAACTGTGTCACAGATGGGGAACACAGATGTGAACCTTCTGGCTTCCTGATTCAGTAACAAACTGGACAAGTTTGCACCCCAGGTGCAGAAACAGTGGATGCTCTGGTGGCTCTACGGGATCAGTACAGCTTTTGATCCATGAAGCTGCATCCTCATTTACAGCGAAGGATGGAGATAGTGGGCATTCTGGGGATTCCCACAACACCTCCTGAACACATCAAGGACCCTTCAAGATCATCCAGATCTCCTATACCAAGTACTGGTTTTCTGCCCTGCTTTATGGTAACTGGTTTTATTGGTAAGACTGTTGAAACCCAGGTTTACTTCACCTGGTGCCAATCATCCCAGTAAATACAAGAGGTTGATCTGTGACCTTTCTGAAATCAAACCTGGATAAGCATTTGATCCCCGAGTACCAACAACACACACATTTCATCTCTTGCAATCTCATTCAAGTCTCCCACTTGTTGGTTAAGACTTTTGTACAGGGAGTCTACCATGTAGCTCCACCCATACAAACCCCTCTTGAGAGATTTGAATTTGGTTCTATTAGCTTTACAAAAAAAACACCTTATTAATTTATCAGGTATTTTCCCCTATCCATTTGTTCTCTCACTATGTTGCATTTCTTGCTGCCATCACCCCTGTAAGGAGTGTACCTTAGGTGGGGGACTTGTCTTGTAAAGAACCCTGTCTGGTCTTACACAAGGTCAAAGTAGTGCTAATGCCTAGAGCAGCAATGGGCAAACTACGGCCTGCGGGCCGTATACGGCCCGGCGGACCTTTTAATCCGGCCCGCGGAGCGTGGCAAACATTGGCTGTCAGGATGTAGGCGGGGCAGCGTGACGAACTCCTCTCACAGTCTGCCCTGAAGACCGGAACGGCGCGGGAACACGGCGAGAGGAACGCGCGGAGCAAAGGTAAGTGAATTGACACAATATGGGGAATGAATTACTATAGGGGGGATGAATTACTATATGGAGGATGAATAACTATATGGGGGATGAATTACTATGGGGGAATATTACTATACTTACTATGGATGGCATGGTAGTGGCTGGGCCGGTCAGCAGCTAGTCCGGCCCCCGAGTCCAATATATGAACCCATTGCGGCCCTCAAGTCAAAAAGTTTTCCCACCCCTGGCCTAGAGCCTTCTTCCTTTCCGAAAGAGGTTTCAGTCTTTCACCTTAACCAGGACATTGTTTTTTAAGCCCTGCTGCAGTACATCTAAAGGAAATATCCCTATCACTGCCTGGTGTAGTTCACACTCTAGGTTTACTTCTCAGGACATCACGCGACTTCCTCAGGGCTCAGGGTTTTTGACCCTGTGTGGGGCAAGGCAAGGAGGTGAGAGCGCATTTCTGTCACTTGTGGATACCCCCCATCTCACACAGTTGTATCACCTATCTTCACGAGTGATTTTGTCTATTGAATGTATAGTGGTTTACACCAATTTGGACATTTATATGTTTACACGTTTTTACATTACTTAATGACATGCGTTGTGTGTGATTACTGTTTTTCACGGCATGCGATTTAATTTATGCACTTTAAGCAAGTGGATATTGATTTGATATTTCCTTGCCTAATTTAGGGGATCATATTTTTTTGCATGGTATTCATGCGTTTTGCATTAACAGGTTTTACACTTTGTGTGTTTGTCACTATTTGTGAGTTTGGAGCACATTAGCAATTATAGTCCCATTTGGACTAGTTGGTTGGTTCACTTACACCTTTAGATCCTTTTTAGGATCAATTGGCCACAATTAGTCCTTTTATTGGACATCTCTGATCTTCATCACTATTTATGTGCGCACACACGCACATTTGTGTGGAATTATTTATCACCTTTTTACTTGTGTTATAAATCACTTTGTAGCACTTGGGATATTTATTCATTTATATATTATTGTTTATATTATATTTTTATGCGGTATCTTCCACTTATAGGTAGTATTAGTTGTAGCAGCGCCACATCATTTATTCTCTGCATCTTCATTTAATCATCAGGTATATGATTGGATGTTGGCAGCTATTATAGTTGTGTAGGGATTAGGGTAGGCGCACAAGAGGTCTTTTCACATTTTTTACACCTGGTTCTCTGCTAATACTGGACAACACATTTACCAGATGTACAGTATGCTCAAGCCTCAACAAAAATGGCAACTATCCTAGTCAATATAGAACTAGCTTTTTAAAGTAAGGTGCACATGGAAGGGCTTTTCACAGAACAAACAAAACAGTTCCCAACATGCTTACAAGGAGGCAAGAAAAAAATAAAATAACTTATATTGTGAACTGTAGATGTAACATTTTAGCTAAAACATTTGCAAACATATGTGAAAGCCACAATGCCTTGTCTAGGCCCCTTGGTGTATGTGGTCCCTAACTATATGCTGATATTGGGACACAAATAGCAATGGATAAACTGAAGGTAGGTATGCCTGGAGGTAGCCATTCAACCGTGAAGTTGGCATCTGACACCAGCTTCAGATGCAAGATCCTTCAGGGAGGTCTTTAGGCTGCAAGCAGCCACCAGTTTTGTAATCAGAGCCTGCTAGCATTTTTGTTGGCAGTGCTGTCCATCCTTCAGTTGGGCTGCTCTTGGACATCTTAATAGTATCATAATAACTGAGTCTTGACCCTCCTTATTAATAAAATCTGTTTCCTGGAGATTATTAGAGTGTCACTAAACCCACAACAGTAAAAGAAGTGTGTATATGCAGTAAAGCATGCTTGTTATACTCTGTGGAACCTAAGGGATTAATCCTCTGCATTGTGTAAAAAGGATGCTTGCTTCTGTCTTCTCTGATCCTCCCCCTTTTCTACTGTTCCCAATCCATCTGCTGATAGAACAGAGCCTTGGGGGCAAGCTGAACATGCTTAGTTTGAAGTGTATTGCTAGAGAGGTTTTTTTCTTGGTAGAGTGGATGTGATCAGCACAGGGCCAATCAGTGCTGATCCAACAGAGGGTCAGGGGTCCTTAAGCCTCACTGGACAATCAGGGAAGAATGAAAACTCCTACATGCTTTAACCAGTGCTCAGCTGGACCCTCACAGAAGTCCCAAGGCTGCTCTAACTGCTGATGAGAAAAGGTATTTACCAGTTTACATTTACTAATAAAACGGATTCCCCACTCTTCTGCAGAAGAACTTTTGCTGTGTATACCCCCCCAATAGACAGATAGTGCTATCCACAAGTAAGTAGATAAAATGCACGTCTGAAGTAGAATAAAAAGGTTACTAAAATGGATAATAAATTAGCTCAATATACAGTGCATTCATAAAGTATTCAGACTTTCTTCACTTTTTTCAATTTTGTTATGTCACACCCTGATAGTACAGTTGTTTAAATTAATTTGTTTTCCTCAATCTACACTCAGTACCCTATAATGACAGATGGATTCTTGGACAACTCTCTTACTAAGGCCCTTCTACAATTGCTCAGGTTGGCCGGGCAACCAGGTCTTGAAGAGTCCTGTTTGAGCCAAAGTTGGGAATTATGCAGGCCACTGTGTTCCTGGGAACGTTCAGTGCAGCAGAAATTTTTTGTAGCCTTTCCCAGATCTGTGCCTTGCAATAATCCTGTCTCTGAGCTCTGCAGGCAGTTTCTTTGATCTCATGGATTTTGCTCTGATACAGTATGCATTTTTACCTGTCAGGCCATTTGTAGAGAGGTATGTGCCTTTCTAAATCAAGCCCAATCAATTTAATTTACCACAGGTGGACTTCAATGTGTAGAAACATCTCAGCAACAATCAGGAAAATGGGAGGCACCTGAGCTAAAATTCAAGTGTTATTGCAAATGTTTTCAATACTGATTTCACGGTGTCATTATGTGGTACTGAGTGTAGATTAATGTGGAAAAAATTAATTTAAACAACTATAGTATCGGTCTACAAGATAAAATTTGTAAAAAAGTGAAGGGGGTCTGAATACTTTATGAATGCACTGTATATGCCTACCTATTCTAGGCATGCAAAAAAAATAAAAAATAATCACTGAAAACAGCTACAAACCACTAAATTCACAATTTTTTTGTTTCATTTTTTCTGGCTTAATAAATTACCCCCCATTATGTAACAATCGCTAGATATGCCAGTATTCGGTATATCTCTATATAAAATTGCATGTCATGGGAAAGGCTGATAAAAGAAGGACTACATAGAATATGAAAAAAGGATTCCTCCTTTGTAATAATCAGCTGGTAAATAAGAGACATTTGGTCCATATTTCTCATCACGAAAAGGAGAAAGCATAGAATTTTTAAATGAGACAATCAGCAGCTGTGTGTGTTTTTCTGTGCATTTTCTTCCCATTTGATTTTCATGTAGGTTGACAAGTCTGGACAAAGAGCATACACACATGGTTTCTGGGGTGAATGTGACCGATGCTTTATCACTAGAATCAAAACTAAGCAATCCTTCCATGGCCACAGAATTTACCTCCAAAAGGGACACTCGTTAATTTTTTTATCTGAAGAGCTTATAATTCATAGGAACAAATGATAAGAGAAACAAGACTACAATCAGAGAAATAACATGTAGGATGCTTTAAACAAAAAGAGGACAACAGAAAAAGGACATCTACAGTCATACTCACCTCTTCAGCCATCTGTAATAGGGCTTTATTGTTATTTTCCCACTTGGTACGCCAAATAATGGTTTCTTTTTCTAATTTCTTTATTTTCTTGGTCATCTAAACAATAAAACATGAAATGGTAGGATTAAAGTTATTTCATTTTCCTTGGGGCAAAAGTTATTTTTATAGTTGCCTCAATACTGTGATTAGATTTTCTTTCAACTGTACAAAATTGTCTGGATTCCCAAACTTTTACCTGTTTGACCACCTGCCAACCACTCACAGTAAATATACTGCAACTGGGCGGCAGGTGCAGGTGAGTTTGGGGCACGCATGCATACATGCCCTGCTGTTTTTGGACACGCAACAAGTTTGGCGGCAGATTTCAGCCAATGATTTCAGGCTGAAACCTGCTGATCGACTGTGTCCAATCACAGCAGAGTTCTGTGATTACAAACATACAGAACTCTGTGTACAGACAACAGCAATCTGGCTATTTCTTCTCCCTGAAAAGCAGGGAATAAAAAGGAAGATCAGTAAGTAAAAGCAGCACACATTACACTTATAGGCATAGGCACACAGTTAACCCTTTCCCAGCCAGTGTCATTAGTACAGTATAAATTATTATCACTGATCACTGTATTAGTGTCACTATCTAAGTCACTTTCAGTTAGTCACCATCGCAGCCAGTGTCTGTTAGCGCTAGATTGCCTGCTACACTATCAAAGTCCCACTTTAAGTCACTGATCACCGTCATTACCGTATAGCATCAGAATTATGTAAATTCCAGTATATATACACACACCATAGTTTGTAGATGCTATAACTTTCACACAAAACAAACATACACAGAGGAGATGACTAGGACCAAAACTTCAGCTTGTAGCCCTGGAAGTCCACCTTCCATACCCAAGCCTCAGATGCTAGCTGTCCAGGTGTATACAAAGGTTATTAAACATTGCCCCACTCTGCAATGTGGGAGTGCACCTGTATGCAGAGGAAGGCATGTCTAAAGGATCTGGCAGACTCTAAATGTAGGTGGATAGAGAACCAAGCCTCTCGAGGAGTGGAGAAATGGAAGGGACAATTCTTACAGATAAGGAGGGAAAGTCTTCTCGGTTTTTTCTTTAGGCTTCCCCCCCATTTAGGAAGATGGGTGCTCTTGCCACCAGTGGTATCCTTGATGATATCAAGAGTTGGTTCAAAGAAAGAACATGCAAATTAAATGTTTTTTCACACGAGGGTTCCGAAGACCATCACTTTAGCTAAAGTGCCCTACACATATGCACGAACATGAGACATGTAACAAATGAGATGGGATGCTTCTAGCAAACCATCTTATCTGAAATGTAATGCTAAAGTCATCTGCTTCATGGTTTTGACCAGTCAGACATGGTTTGACAAAGTAAGGTCACAGCCAAAATTGGATGAAAGGAAGGACCTGCCAGCGAGAACAAAAAACTTTAGACGGGTTTCCAAATGCTTGGGCCCTTAAATACAGGTACTTCCTCTACTTCAATGGTAAGCACTCTGTTAGGTGGGACACTGCCACATCCACAAGTTGCTTACAGAATGCTTTAATGGCCATAAAGCAGCAATATGGGGCAAACAGACATAGAGGGAAAATAATGTGTGTGTGATCTCTTTGCAATAAAGCCCTCTCTGGACCATATTTGGAGATCCATGGTGTGCTGGCGAATATGTACGTTTGAAAAAAAATCACTCTCGTCTGAACAGTGTCCAGGGTCAGGTATAGATATTGTAGCTCAAACTTTTCCAGAATGTGCACAGTGTAGGCCTTGTTCTCCAGAGTTCCAACTTTGTGAGTTGGCTAAATAACCTATATAAGAAAACCTTGGGTCCACAGGAGGTAAAGCCAAGACCATGGTGAACACTCTGGGGGCTGTAGACAGGCCAAACGGTAGAGCCACAAGTTGAAAATAGCAATTCACCGTAAAACTCAGAGAACGCTGGTTATGGGGAAAGATCAAAACATGCAGATGAACAACTCCATTTGGCTTCTGAACCGTGAATAGGTTCAAGTAGAAACAAGGAAATCTTTTGTCCTCTGAAATGGGAATGTTCACTCCCTGGGATAGATGATGATCATGCAAAAGAGCAAACCTTATTTGAAAGAAATATTTGAAAGAATGAAGGGAGGAGGGGGAAAACTTTAAATTTCCAGTCTGTTTTTGCGAGACACGATACAGGCGTACCTCGGTTTACAAAACGCCTTGGTTAATGTAATTTTCGGTTTATGAATGAAAATCCATTGAAAATAATGCCTCGGTTTACAAATGTTTTACGAATTTTTTTCGCTATACGAATTGTATGTTGGTGCTGATTTTTAAATGTATTTGTCGCTTTTTTTCCCCTTCCCTTCGGGTCTGGTATGGATTTTGAGGGGAACTCCCACGCCAAAATTAAAAAAAAAAAAATGCCCTTATCCGAGTATGCAGCCCGGCAGGTCAGGAAAAGAAGGGGGGGGGGGTACGAGTGAGCATTCCCCCCCCCTCCTGAACTATACCAGGCCACATGCCCTCAACATGGGGGGTGCTTTGGGGCAGGGGGGCTATACGAAAAGTCCCCCAGAACTAATTAAATTCATAAACCGAGGTATGCCTGTATTATGGACTAAACACATCCCTCTTTTCTCCTTTCCCTCTTATCAACATGCCAATTAACGTTTTGAATAAAACCTTTCCATTTTATTGCATACCTTAGTTTAGTCCCAGTTATGTCATCACTGGGTCTCTGTGCCTCTCTATGCAATGCAGGCAGATTATAGTTAATGGGGGGGGGGGGGCAGCACAGTGCTGTATTTAGTTTCCTGAAGACATCACAACAGCCTGTCTCAGTACTCTGCTCAAGAGGTCTCAGTCTCGATACAAGCAGTGGGCTGGGGTTGTGCAAATATCAAAATGCCTTTATGGGTTTGCGTCAGCCTGAATTAGTTGGTATTGCTAGGAAGACTGCATTACATACAGATTGCCCAAGGTAACAACCACATGTGATGGGGTATGCCAGGGACAGTTGGAACGGGGGGGGGGGAGAAGAGGTAGATGATGCTTGACATCTTCCAGGCAGGAAATAAGGCAGGCCCTATCTGACTTACTGCAGGTTCCAATGCAACCTGTGAGAAGCTAGAGTGTGCAGTCAAATCAGAGTAAGCAACTTCAGTACAGGAGACAAGCCTGTGCAAGACTAAAGGTCAAGGTGCAGCTTAGCTTTAAGTAAAAAAATGCAAATAGTAACTATGTAACTATGTCATATGCAGGTACAAAGAATACTATGAAAAAGCACAAACCTTTTCCATTTCTTGACGGAATGTTGTGAAAAGCTCATTGCTTTTTGCCATTGTGGTTTGAAATTCCTCGAATTTATCCATATACAGAGAAAGCTGAAAAAAAAACAAAAAACAAGAGATTGTTAAAAAAAAACAAACAAAAAAAAAAAAAAAAAACAACAACATAGTCTGAGAAAACAGTTCAATTAAAAGTACATTAAGGGCGTGATGTGCAGAGACCTGTGCTTTCTGAAAGAAAAAAAAAAAAAACACACTCCACAAGGGCAGACATAAAACAACTGTTTTCTATTTCCCCTGTTCACACTTCAATGCAGCCTTCAGGTGTGCTGCAGCAATCTGCAATATGTAAGGATAAATGCCAAGCGAGCGCTGCAGGGCCATTTTTCGCAATAAATAGGAGTGATTAGATGTTGGCCACTGTAAGCATACCCCCTATGACTAAGTGCCATTGCACGAAACACGGAAGGGAGGAGCTACAGCGCCGTGACGTCACGCCGCCGCTGGCGGCCATTGTTTGAATATATGGTCAGTTTGCTTTGTTTCTTTTGTCACTGTACCCCTTTTGGGAATAAATATTCCTCTGGTAAACAGTATCACACTATTGTGGCATCCTTTCTTGGGCTCTCTGTGAGTCTCACAATTCACAGAGCCCATCCCTGAGGAGACCCGATGTTACTGACACTATTTGAAGGAGCATGAAGGAAGCTGGAATCTGACTATCTCCAGAGTGGATGCTATGGCTGACCTGATGATAAAGTTTATCTCAAATGCGTGATTAAAGTCGCGCTTCTGGTGAGTGCGCAATTTACTTCATATTGGTCACCCCATCTACCACTCCGGATTTTGATTGACCACCTCTTGGAGATCCCATGATCCTCACGTTCAATAATAATGGACATTCACTTATCACTTTAACCACTGTCTGTGGTTTGTATTTGTGCACCTTATTTGTGTTTACAGATGTCATTAGTTATGTCACTTTATTTATTATGATCAGCACTTTATATACAATATTTATTGTCTATATTCAGAATTTTGCACATTGACTTTTAGCGCTGCACCCATTTTTATATTATTAATCTGCAATATGTGTATTTTTCTGTCCAGCACCATAGCTTACCCACAGCTGTTTCTCCCTGTGTTTCTACACACTGCAGCTGAGCTGCGGTGCAAAGAATTGAATGCCACTCACAATAGTCACATGATCAGAATGCCCATCTCCACATTATAAATTCTATGAGGATTGGTCATTGGCACTGTAATGGTGCAAACTCATTACGTGGTGTTTTGTAGCAAAACGTCACATGACCTTATTAAACATCATTGATTCTACATACAGAAGTCTTCTTCAGGACCCTATAATGCTTCACTCACTGAATTACACATTATGCATTTTTGTTTCTATTTTGTATGGAGCTTGTTTCTAAATATAAACAGCTTTGCGTATGTCAAGCAGCGATCACCACAGATAATTGCTGGCTGTGTGGAGAGCCCCGAATAGCTGTGACCGCTAGCAACCTATCATCAGAGTGAATGGGGTCGCCGGCTGTACCTAGTTGCTCTCATATGCAACTGTAAACTGGTGTGAATGTAGCCTTACTGTAGCTTACCATTCCATAAATGTGGTGGCTGCAATTGTTTTCTTATTTTCAGGCCTTTCTCTTCCTTTATTTTGTTTTCATGAGCCCGCCGGTAACACACTTCATGTCCTAGGGTGTCGCACTCACTCACTGTTCAGTAACTATGGAGGAACAGCATTGATACCCCAGACTGCTCTACTTATCTGATCTATAAACTTGTCCTCATCTCCATTACATAAGGAAAAGTGGATTTTGTAAATCACATATGATAGCTGGGAAAGAACAGAACATCTTTTTGTGATTTCAGTTTAGTACATGGGAAGTTTTACCCTAAAAAAAGAAAGCCAAGGCAGCCACTAACATAAATACACTGGCAATCTGCAACATTTTATGTTATTTGGTTTAGTTTTACATTAAGGCCACTATGCATACACAGGTAGAAGTACTTAAAGCCCAACTCTGAGCTCAGTCCCCCCCCTTCCCTCCTAAATGTCCCTGCACAAAATGTTTTTTTTTTTTTTTAATATACTTGCCTTTATCAGATGTCTTCAAGGCTAGGGTGGCCTTTTGCTGATGCAGAATATGTCGCTGTTATGTCAGTGCCATTCCTTCCTTAAATACACTAGGACTGAAGGTGGCTGCAGTGATGTTGGCTCCGGGGGTAAGGCCATGATGCCCATTCATTTAGAGTATATCCTAAATCTTCTGCATGTAATAACCCTGGACATAATTTAACCTGGATGACTGAGGACAATTTACCAAGAAAAGTACTACAGGGGGCTGCTTCAGAAGGCAACAGCAGCTGACCTTATTCTACACCAAGTGCCCACTAAGCTAGTGTTCATATTTAAAGAGTAACACCACAGCACGTAAGTTGTCCCCTAGACACTCATCTAGCTCTCCCCAAAATCAGATTATCGAATAGTAATATATTCCAAGACCCTTGTAAAATTCTTCAGGAATTTCATTCTTTCTATACTGACCTCTATTGCCAACCCCAAGAAGACAACCCCCTCTATTAGTTGCTCTCTGACTCTCCCATCTCTTCAGGAGGCTCATAGAGAACTTATGGACCAATCTATTACTTGTGAAGAAATCCAGAAGTCTATTCAAACTTTAGCCTTACACAAATCACCAGGCCCTGATGGTCTCCCTCATAACTATTATAAAACCTTCTCAGACCTTTTGGTTCCACATATGGATCTTTATTTTAACCACCTGCAGGATGGAGGTATAGTGCCACATGATGAGAATAGGGCATATATAAGGGTTATTCCTAAATCTAACAAAGATGCCACAGATGTTCTTAATTATCGCCCTATTTCTCTAATCAATTGCAATCTGAAGATCTTACTAAGGTTCTGGCTTTGCGCTTTAATACCTTTCTGGAAACCTACATTAACAATGACCAATCAGGGTTCATACGCGGACATCAAACACTGGATCAGATCAGTCGGTCTTTAGAGTTGATACCTGCAGTGAAATATAACTGGGATAATTCCCTACCCAGGGAAATATTGCTGTTATCATTGGATCAAAAGGCGTTTGACAGTTTGACCTTGGAATACCCATTTAACACGTTGAGCGCCTTTGGGTTTGGCTCCACCTTTATTTTTCTGCTAAAAACTTTAATTGTAATCTTTTGGCTCAGATTTCCATAAAGGGTATAAATTGTCTCCTCTTCTTAACAGACGTGGTACTAGAAAGGGTTGTCCACTCTCCCCCCTACTTTTCGCGCTGGCGGTTGAACCCCACACTATCGCTATCCGGTTCTCACTCTGGTACTACGGGTATTCAATGTGGCCAACAGGAACACAAGTGTGCCCTGTTCGCCGATGATGTCCTACATCAATTGTCTCAAGCTTCGGGACTCTCTTTAAACTCTTCTAAAATGACTGCTCTAAACGTTACTTTATCTCGTTCAGAGGTACAGACTCTTCAGGACAATTACGACTTTCAATGGGCTACCCGCTCCCTTCCCTACCTGGGGTTCATCTTACACACTCCATTACGACTCTTTATCATGCAAATTACCCCCCACTCTTTAAATGGCTCAAAGACCTTTGTTGCTGGGTGGACTTCCCTCTATCTTCCTTCAGTAGAATTAACTCCATCAAAATGATGCTCTTACCTAGACTACTTTACGGTTTTAGGAGATTAAATCGATTGCAGTCCCCGGAGAACTATTACGATTACAATCTGAAGTTCTTCGTTTTGTGTGGGGTAATAATCACTCCTGGATAAATAAACCAACACTATACTCTCAGAAAACACATAGCGGCTTAGGACTTCCCAGACTCCTGGCTTATTGTCAAGCGGCCCAGATCACACAGCTCTCTTACACTACAGCCAAAGGCCCTAAACCCCAATGGGTTATTATTGAAGGCCTGTCTTGTCATCCATATGCCATTGGCTCTTTGATGTGGTTTCCCAATCGACTACGTCCTCCCATTTAATGCCCTACATTATCTTACTCATTAGCGGTCTAGGACAGGCTGCGCATCCATAAATCTCTATCTTCTCCTCATACCTCTTTAGCCCCTATCTTCTGTAACCCTGAATTCATACTTGGGCTTACACCACTCTTATTTCAGTGGTGAGCCTTCTTCGTATCAGGGATTATTTAGATGGGAATCGACTGTACTCTCTGCAACACTTTCGGAAAACCACCAGCTCCCATCCACTGAGATCTTTCCATATAACCAAAATTGTGTCCTTTATACAATCCAAACTTAAATTGTTGAAAGGACCCAGCTACTGATACGCTGAAAGGTCAAATATTCACTATATATACTTCCCTTACTAATCCAAAAACCAAGCTCCGTTCATTGGGAACGGGATTTAAATATCTCCCTAGAACTGACTGGCAGGACACTGCTTACGCTCTGTCCAAGATTTCTTTCAATACCACACTAATAGAATCGAACTATAAAACACTTCTACGATGGTACTTGGTTCCCACACGCCTTGCAAAAATACACCCTAGCACATTGCCTTCCTGTTTTCACCGCTGTGGACAGGAAGGAACCATGTGCCACATCTGGTGGCAATGCCCTGTGGTGACTAGATTTTGGATCCGAATGTTTAACTTTATTTACTCAGTGACAGGAGTGAATATCTGTAGATCCCTAGAGATAGCCCTTTTTCAAAAGTTACCCTCAGGAATCCCCCTCCTCGAAAAAAAAAAAAACGACAAAATTAATCCTTTACATGATCTTGGCTGCAAGAATCACTATTGCTAAGCATTGGAAACGATCGATGATACTATTTGACTATTTTAAAAATAAACTGAATTGGATCATGGTTAAAGACAAACTCACCTGCATTCTCAATAACAATATGTCAAAATTCAACATAACTTGGGACCCGTGGAATCAATCCTCCTCCGTCCCTTAGAGGGACCAAGGCGGACCCCCTTTTACTTCATTTTTTCTCTTATTCTTTTTTTGCATTTTCTCTCTCATTCTTCCTTCATACTTTTTGTTTCCAACATTACCTTTTGATGTATCTGACTTTAGTACCTGACTGTTGTTTGGTCATGCTCATTATTAATCATTTTTCATAGTGAACTATGTACTGGAATTCTGTCCATTGTCACTGTTTATCCTCCTAATCTGTAGATTACACCAGAGGGACTTCCTAGTCCCATATATGTATGCAATGTTTGATTCCTCAATCTCTCGGTACAATGCCAATGTCCCCTATGTTCATACGTGAATATTATCCTTGAAGTTCAAGATCTCTGCTTTGATGGTACTGTCGGTCTGTACGTTTTACCCTTTCAATAGAAAGGCTGAAATATAAAGAGTAACACCAACCGAAGACAGGAGAATCTTCTTGATGGGATCACAGGCAGGTATAAAAATCTGTCAGCAGTTCTACAGTTCCACTTAAAAAGCCTTACTAAAGTGTCTTGATTTGAATTCTGTGGAGCTAGCTGCAGCAGTGTTAATCTTAACATTGTGGCTCACTATGTTTAGCTAAAAAAAATATAATATTAAACAGGGGAAGACCTCAAAATGGAAGGAAAGTAGTTTTAAAGCAATACTAAAGGCTAATTTTTTTATTTTGTAAAATAACAAACATGTTATACTTACCTACTGTGTACAGTGGTTTTGCACAGAGCAGCCTGGATCCTCCTTTTCTCAGGTCCCCTGCTGGCGCTTCTGGCTCCTCCTTTCTGTCAGGTGCCCCCAAAGCAAGCAGCTCGCTATGGGGGCACCCAAGCAAGCTATGTCCAAGCCACTGCTCCATGTGTTCATTCACACACAGAGCCCCAAGCTTGGCTCTGGCCCCTCTCCTCATTGACTGACTAGCTGTGATTGACAGCAGCGGGAGCCAACGGTTCCCACTTGCTGTCTCAGCCAATGAGGGGGCAGAGACCCGGGACAGTCAAGGCTGTTGTGTACATCGATGGATCGCGATGGGGCTCAAGTAAGTAATGAGGGGACTGGGGGCACTGCTACACACAGGTTTTTTACCTTCATGCATAGAATGCATGAAGGTAAAAAACCTTGAGCCTTCACAATCACTTTAAGGCCATGTAAACACTTAAATCCATATAGCAGTTTTTAGAACACCCTTTTTTTGTACTATGAATTTCTAAATTTCTGCTATTTTAAAATTGTTTTTAAAGTATTCATTATTAGGCAACTTGTAATCATTATTTCAAAATATCATCTAAAAAGGTAGATGCTGCCTTCATTTGATAGTAGATTCCAGCAGGGCAGACCTTATTATCTGAATTTATATTTTTTTACACTATAGAGGTAGAGCATTTTTTCCTACAATCTCACCAGGATAGAAAGGTTAAATGGTTAAAGACGTGCAATTCAGGGATGTGGTTTATATAAAACAAGGAAAACTGTGTCCTCAAACAAAGGGATTACAATTTCACATGTAGCTTAAAAAACAAACAAACAATCACAATCATCAACTAACCTGCTGCTTCAGCTGGGTTTCTTGTTGTTTAAGCTCTTCAAATTTTTGCCTGGTTTCTGTAGCCTCATTCAACAACTATAAAGGAATACAAGCCACTTTATTCAACCTGCTTCAAAGAACCACAATGCTATTCATTTCAAATCTTCTCAGGTATATTGAGTTACAACATGCATGCACTATTGTGGAAATAAAAGTGCAGCCCATCACAGTCTACACATCTGTGAAATGTATGGGCCAGTACAAACACAAAAGCACCAAACAATTCTGTTCTTACAGGAAAACCCTTACTCCGAGAAATAGGGGGTTTTCATTGCTGACCGCCTTCTAAGAACGCTAGTTTCCTGGCTGACCCTAAACAGCTAGATGTGACCATGCACGGTCCATCAGGAATTTATAGGGCATGCCAGAAAAATTCTGTCTTACTAATCTATGTTCACAGATGCAGAGGAAGCAAGATCTTTACCAATAATTGGGCATTGCACGATAAAAAGGCAAAGAAACGTGCTGGGACTTCTAACCAGAACTTTAAAGAAAATGTAAACCCAACATTTTATATTCCTAATATGTGCCTGCTGTCCCGTGTACTTGTATGAAAAAGTATTCTGTTCTCTCTGCAGTGTTTCCTTTGTGTGAAATCCCTGGTGTTCCTGCCAGCCCCCTTGTTTTCCTATTAAAAACTGACCACACTAAGCAAGAGAAAACATTGTGGTCGGTGCTCTAGCTATGCTGGGAACTCCGTGTGCTCTACTCCAAGGATCAGACTTGTCCTGACACCCCCCCTCCCCATCATCCCTCCTTTCACTGGGAGGATCAGTGTGCTGATGTTTGTCCTCCATCAGCTCTGTATGCAGCTTAGAACAGAGGATATGTGATCACCTATCAAAAAAAAAAAGAGGAGGAAACAAAAAGGTATTTATAATGAGTTTTTTTTGTATATCTATACACAAATGTTTTGCCTTTCATTTCTATTTTAAAATGAATGGGTTGAGGGTTTACAATCATTTAATGGAAACTAGCAGCCGCAAGGATAGACACAGTGTCTTCATGAATAAAGTATTTCATGGAGCTAGATTTCACAGCATCCGACATTTATTTTATGAACAGGCTCACCAACTGTAATAAAGCCTACCCGCTGTGCCATGGCTGGTGCAAGAGGCAGCTCCTTCACTTCACACATTAAGAGGAAGAGTGCAAACTCTCTCTCCTGCCCAGGACAGTTCACATATAACTCGGTCTCATGATCATTACATAGATAAGTGTAAAGAAGTGAACATGATTGTATAGCTTTAACACAATATATGCAACAGAATTCTGTACTATACCTTTCATACTTCAGATCAATGAGCTATTGCATATTGTTCCTCCAGGCTTGTGCAGCTTTGGAAATCCCAACAGGCTCTAAAGCCCTGGAATTTTTTTGCTATATCCAGTATGATTTTAATATCGGAAGGCAATGGCCACATCTAGCACAACAATGAATTTCAGGTTATCTGGTCTGATCCAACACACTAGGCATTTAAAACCCTGTTAACCTTGCCTGTCATCCATTTACAAAATGTTATGTTTTCTCAGGTGGATAACTTTGCACAGTCATGAAGATACTGTATATAGCTATTAATTAGGTCATTTACAAACCTGGATAAATATAAATGTAGAGTTTTCTAAAGTGCGTTCCTCCAGCAACAATCTGTACTTACAAACTCTCTTTCCCGCTGGTGTCGTTCCTCAGATTCCTTCATAAGCTGAGCTGTCTGCTGTAGTTTGGCATCAATTAGTTGCTGCTGGAGCTCCTTATGCTTGAAGACTTTATCAATGTGCTAAAACAATAAGCAGTTTGGCAAGGTTACAATCAGATTCTATTAAAGGGGGAAAAATGTAAACAATAGCATAAATAGCAAAAATGTAACAAATGTCAACAATGTAATGCAAAGTATTATAAGGCCACTCCATCTTAAAATGTTTATACCAGCCAGGAGAACCCCAGCAGCCTCTTGCAGTTCTTTATGGGCATTAGTTTTGAGAGGACTGACAATATAACAAATCTCCTGTTTTAATACTGTTACCAAATTTTGGTGGTTGGAATGATAGAAAAATTCAGTAAACATATTTAAAACTAACCTTGATGTATTGGTAAAACTACCTGTTCACGAGACAGAATTATCCAGTTTAAATCTGAACGCTTGACAAGCAGTTAGAACAAAACTTAGACATTTTTTCACCCTCCACAGAATGTGTAATGTAATTCGTTTAGTCTAGTTTTGTGAGGCAGGCACCCTAGTAAAGGCAGCAGAGTCAGGTCCTCAGCCTCTACTGCAGCACAGCCTTCTGACCCAGAACACTGGATCATAAAATGGTATTTTTGAAATTACTGTAGACTCCATTTCTTGGAGTTCACTTAAGGGACAGGAATTCGGAGACAGGTTATATGTTCACCTATAGTAGCATTTGAGCACTGGCAAAAAAAAAAATAAAAAATTGTAACCAGTCTAGAACTCCTACTCCCAGCATGCTTTTTGAGGAGCAGCAGTACTAAAAGCATGATTATAAACATGAGGACTTGCAACCCTCAGGAATTCAGAGGCTGTTGGGACATCCAAAAAGCATTCTAACTGATGGGTGGGCAGTAGCAATAGTTCCATTAATAACATAGCTAACGGCTGTGTGCAGTTCTGAGCTACCCAACAAGCCTTACTCCTGAAGCTTTCATCAGGGAAAGTCCTAACATTTACCTGGTAAAACTGAAAAGCTGAGAAACCATACCCTGATGGCCTAAAAGCCCAAAAAGCATTCAAAAATCTTAATAGAGTGATCCTTGACAAGAAAGGCTGGAACCTGATCCTAGAGACAATAAGCCTTAATGATGATCTGTCTGAGGCACAGAGAAAGAGTACAAAGTAGAAGCAGATTCACAATTAGGGTGGATGATCAGAAATGACAATCAGAGTCACTTCTCCTAATAAAAGTAGTGGCTGTGGGAAAGACATACTGATGAACTGGAGCAGGACAATGGGCAGAACAACAATGTCCTGGCTGAGGTGAAAGGCTGAAAATGACCTTGGAGAGAAGCTCTAGGCCTTAACACTACCTCCCTGTGTAAGACTAGAAAGGGTCCTTGTCTACAAGGGTAAATTTAGAAATGTTTTGGTATTCAAGTGGTTAAAACAAGTTCACTGCTGATTCTGAAGCAGCCATGAACTTGGTGTTTTCTTCAGCCAATGATTGGCTGTCATATAAAAGGTAACCTGGGTGGCTGTAGAGCCTCTCAAATCTCTTCTGCAGTAACGAGAATGTGCTGCCTGCTGTAGTTCCCAGGCTCTTCCATCTCTCTGGGGAGACTGGTTTGGCTGTAAATCACTGAAGCATATTAAGCAAGAAGAGCTTGCCGAACATGAGTTCTCTGATCTCCTCTGCAATGAATGAGCCCAGTATCATTAATAAGAGTACTTCATTAAAAAACTAATTTCTACACACCGGGTATCTGACCTAGCTCACAAAGAGATTGCCAAGCAGTGAATAGAAAGACCATATACCGTCCACAAGTCCTGGCCAGGGGCATAGATGTAAACTGCAGAAGCAGTGTCCTGGAAGCCTGGGCTGACAGGCTGTGCTTAGTGATGTAGAAACCTGGTTGGAATCAATCTAGTCCTGGAACTAGACCCTTCTCAGAGCATGCACAGTACATGTTTCAAGGTGGCTACCTCTTCATCAGCTGCATGAATACTGGGCTACCCATAGAAGATTAAATACTGAGTGGTACTAGAAATTTAAAAGGAACTGCCGGGCATAAATGCTCTACCACAAGTGCGGCTATTACAACAATCAATGCATCATGATAAAAACAGCTGTTCACTCAGATTTAAAAAAAAAAAAAAAAAAAAAAGACTCACTTAAACTGATATAATGGTAAAATTAAGAAAACACAACGCAAAGGAACGTCTGGGAACAGTTTCAGTCTGTGCAGATGACACCAAGCTGTGCAATGGAATAACATCTTTACAGAATGTCTTCAACTTACAAGCTGACCTCAATGCACTGTTTAATTGGGCAACTAAGTGGCAAATGAGGTTTAATGTTGATAAATGTAAGGTTCTGCACTTGGGGGCTAAGAATATGCATGCATCATACATACTAGGGGGAGTACAACTGGGGGAATCAATGGTGGAGAAGGATCTGGGGGTTCTGGTAGATCACAAGCTTAATAATGACATGCAATCACAAGCTGCGGTTTCTAAAGCGAGTAGAATCCTCTCTTGTATTAAAAGAGGTATAGACTCAAGAGAGAAATATCATGTTACTCCTGCACAAATTAGTAACACCTCATCTGGAATATGCAGTTTAGTTTTGGGCACCAATTCACAAAAAGAACATTGGGGAACTGGAGAAGGTGCAGAGAAGGGCATAAAAACAGGGGTCCTAAAACTTTTTAAACAGGGGGCCAGTTCATGGACCTTCAAACTGTTGGGGGGCTGGACTATAGTTTGAAAAAAATATGAACAAATTCCTATGAACATCGCACATATCTTATTTGTAGTGCAAAAAAACAGGAAAAAAAATACATTATTTAAAATGCACTGTACACTAACGCACTGCACACCAATGCACTGTACTCCAATGCACTGGACACCAAAATGCACTAGACACCAAAATGCACTGTACTCTAATACACTGGACACCGCAATGCACTGTACCTGGTGTGCTCTCCTCTCGCTGCTCTGGCTGCAGCAGATGAAATCTGGGGCTTCCACTCGATGGGTCCTTATGGCCAAGGACACATGCGAGCAGCCTTGCTATTTGCCAGCCGGCGCCGTTTTTTGTTTTTTTTATTATGGCGTGCCGGATAAATGTCTCCGGTCAGCAGTTTGAGGACCCCTGGATAAGAGGCATGGAGGAGATCAGCTGAAGCAAAATTAGAGGAACTGAATGGGACAGCACAGTCGCTAAGTGATTAACACTTCCGCCTGGCAGTACTAGGGTCATTGGTTCGAATCCCAACCATGGCACCACCTGCCTGGAGTTTGCATGTTCTCCCTGTGCCTGCATGGATTTCCTCCAGGTATTCCGGTTTTCTACCACACTCCAAAGACATGCTGGTAGGTTCATTGGCCCTGGTATGTGTATGCATGAATGTAAGTTAGGAACCTTAGATTGTACACTCCTTGAGGGTTAAGGACTGATGTGAATGTATAATATATAAGTAAAGTGCTGCGTAAATTGACAGCGCTATAAAAGTACCTGTAATATATAAAAAATATCTCTTGAGAAGAGGAGATTAAGGGGATATATGATCAACATGTATAAATACATCAATGGTTCATATAGTGAACTTGGTAAAGAGTTATTCACCCTTAGGTCAACACAGAAGACAAGGGGGCACTCTACGTCTGGATCAATGGTGGGTATAGGATTATAACTTTTTTTTTTTGGTTAAGCTGGATGGACTTTTGTCTTTTTTTAGCCACACTATGTAACTATGCAATAAAACAATCGAGAGGATACACATAATGTTTTGTGTATGTAGTATGAGCGAATAGGAAAAGGGTGAGAAAATGGCAGAATACATAATAATGATGCTAATAATAATAATTAAAATGAATGACAAAATAATGGTCAAGGTCAAAATTCAAAAAGTTTCATGAATAAAAACAAATACATATTAAAAAAAAAAATAAATTCAGCAATAAATCTTAGAAAAAATAAGCAGTGCTTAAGAACGTACATCAAACCTTGTGCATTAAACCACTACATCTAAAGAAAACAAAAACAAAAAAAACAAAACAAAAAAAAAAAAACCCACAAAACACCCTCACATGCTAAAGCGCTAGGGATCCACAGCAAAGCATAGAAATCACTAATGTGCTGGGAAAATGGGAACTCACAGGGAGGCATTCTTGATCTTCACAGAAGCCAAAATGTCTTCCTAGTCGAGAGGGGCTATGACAGGCCTGTTGGATTCCATGCAGAATTTTCAGGCCTTTATATAGACATTCAGAGCCTTGATTTTCAAGATGCGATAGATGGCCCCCTTTGGTTTGGGAACCTGTGACATGTTGAATACAGGCAAAAAGAGGGGGCCGAACTTCCACTCGGAACACGAAGGCGATCCCAGAGGAAGTAGAAGAATGTACCTAGCAAAACTAGGTACTCGCTGCCCCCCACCCCAAAAAAAAATGTGCCACCTTGCCAGAAATTCTAACCTCCATAATGTCTCCATCTCACCTGCAATCAGGCACAGCATCGAGAAGGTGCTTTCTAAAAAATGAACAGAAAGAAAGAGTACAGAGCGCGCTGGTGTGGCATTCAACCCACCGAATGACGTTCTATCCCTCACTGTTAACTTTTTCCACAGTAAACTGATAAGGGGGTTTTAAATGGTGCCCAAGGAACAGGGGCGGACTGACCATTCGAGCACTCGGGCACTGCCCGAGGGCCCGGGGTCAGTAGGGGGTACCATGAGATGCCCTGGTACCTTTTTCATAGGCTTTTTTGGGTGTGGGCGAGGACACAGGGGCCCCATGATCCCCTACTGCCCCGGGGGCCCCATGATTTGTCAGTCCGCCCCTGCCAAGGAACCTAGTAATGGGGTAGCTTCTAGCGCTCAGCCCACACAGTCTCAGTGCGAGTCTTTAGACACAAGGTCACACCTGAGGCTGTGCCACAGGTCTGGACGTGTACTCTTCTGGTCTGGAGAGCACCACATTGCAGAGCCCAGTGCCCCAAGGTCGCATTACAGGCTAGCTTCACAATTGCCCCATCCAGCTGGGTCCAGGTACAGCCTCCAATGTTGATGCTCAAGAAACAACAATATGGATAGCTGTATAGAGAGACCAGCTCAAGCAGCAATGTAACAAAAATCTTAAATTGAAAAAATTTGATTAAAGAAGATAAAATAGCTGAAAAAAGAAAGAATAGACTTTTCCCAGCAGGGCACTGAAAAGGCATCCATCCTTAGTAGCATAAAAAAAAAATGAAGAAAGGCATGCTAGAAGTAGAAGAGGTTATATTGAGCTGGCCACAATCTGTTTGCCAGTACGGTATCCCATCTGCAGGTAGAAATATAACCTGGCAGTCTCTAAATTCCTGTTTTCCCCGATGAAAAATGAAAGAACAGCCCTAGCTTGCTGACTGAACAAATAGGAGTTTGCAGCAAGTGCACAATGAAGCAGCCAACAGTTGCCTCTATGCTCACTTTGACCTCTGCTCCCATTCTTATATTCAAGATCAGAACATTGGGTGCATGCAGTAGGGCTCTGTTGGTTCCTAGTGTTGACCTCACCTCTCTCAGTTGAAGGGCTGCTGTTCAGCAGATTATACCAAGATAAATTAAAGAATGTACAGTAGTTGGTTTTCTAAATACATTTAGGCTGGGACCACACATTTGTGTTGTAATAACAATACACGAGTCACTATTTTGTGATGCCATTAATTTTGAGAGCACCTGCGCTGCAGCGTGTCAAAACACACAGCAAAAGACTACCTTACACTGTGTACCTGAAAAAGGGTCAGATACAGTTGGGCTGTGTTTGCGTGCATTACCATAAAATCAATTAACTGATTTATTTTCCATAAGCCTAGAATTAAGTGTTGAAAGCATTGCTCAAACACACCAATTCACTATGATTACTGTCTTAAAAAAGTATGAAAAGCACTAAAATGCACAAGCTTTCAGCCCTTAGGTATAGTTATTTCTTGTCCTACTGGGTAGTGCTGCTCACACCATGCAATGATACGTCTCTTTCCAGCTAAATGCTGCCAATCCTACTGTGCAATGAAATGCTGCCGTAAGCAATGTATGCTCTGGTAACAGAAGTACTAGTAACACAACCATGCTATCAGGAACATGCAGAGAAGACAGCTCTCAAAACACTACTTTTCTGATATTTATACAAAATGGAACTCCTGAATTAAAGGCACAACTATAATTAAAAGCACAATCACTATTACTGACGCAGGGCGAAATGCATATACCTCACCTCTTCTCGCAGGGCATACTGCTCAATAAGTTTCTTTAACTTATCTCCAAGCTCTGCATTTTCCTGGCGGAGTTTAGCATTGTACACATCATGCTGCTCCATCTGTGCTTGGATTTCATTCAACGTCATCTGGAAATGTGCAGTGGCTTCTTTACGTTCTTCCTCATATTCACGTGCCTGATGCAGATTGTCTTCCTATATATTGGGAATAAAACAAAAAATGTTCTAGGTAATTTCTCAAGAAATTGTATGAACCTTGATGTCTCCCAGTAGCCTGCATTTAACTAGAGATCAAATTAGAGCAAACCCTCCCAACAGAACATTTTTGCTAAGGTACTTTCTAAGACAACACCACTGTCAAATGGATGGGCTGATTATACTTTTCTTACAAAAGGCAATGAAAGCAGTTCAGGTGGTAACAAAGATGGCAAATCCTTCAATTCAACAGTCAGTTTGAAAAAAAAGAAGTGGAAAGGCAAACAATTTGTACAAAATGGAAAAAGATAGCAATGTGTAAAGCTCCTGGATGAGGTTGTTTTTCCTCACCTTAGGTTTTCCAGCTCCATGGCTGACCTTATCAACTGCATGCTATGGAAATTTTCTTGCAGCCACCAACAATCTAGACCAACCTTTTTCAACATTTTAAAACGTAGGAACCCTTTAATTAATTTTCTAATTATAATCTTCCATCTAAAAAGCTCTTTTTAATAAAAAATATTAATAATGGCCACACAAGAAATAGAGAAGAGAGTAGGACCCTTTTACTTTGCTGGTAAATCCACCATATTCAGAATAAAAACATATTACACATTTTCAAGTTTGAACTTATATTACACTATGAAGCTGGCTGACCTGTGTGTTGAAATCATGCATTCGGTTACGTAGTGTAACTTTTGGGTATTTTTCATGGTTTGTGCTTATGATGAAACATTCAAACTTAACAGCTTTTGACAAAACAGATATTTTTTTGGAAATAAAAGTCCAGAACCTAACAAAGTTGGTACAAAGGTTGCATTTTAGAGAATATTTGAATCCCATTATTTTTTCTGATGAAGCTAGGACTGCAACATGATAAAATATTGCTCAAGATGTTGCCAACCTTTAATGTTTTGTTGTGTCTTTGAAGCTCTCTGCAGAGGGACTCCAGCTTGCTTCGTGCGAGAATAGCCTTGCTGTGCTCACTCTGTAGATGAACCTTTTCTTTTATCACCTGAGACTGCTTCTTCTGCAAAATCTTCATCTGTTTCTGGAAGTTCCGGCTCTCTTCCAGCTGAATCAAGCATTACAAGATTAAAAGCTTGCAGAGCCATCATTCATGACACAATATGCATTTTAACATAACATGTATAAAGCAACTAGTATATAATACTCACAAGATCAGCATATTTCTTGCAAAGGGCAGCCAGTTTTTCCTCTGGAGTTCTCAGAGTATTCAAAGCCTGCATTAAAAGCAGAACTTCTTTACCTGCAAGTCATACAAATAAGTTATATTGGGTAATCAAACACAGAAGCTCATAGTGCAAAATAAGGAAACATGCACACAGGTGTATGACTTTATGCTTCAAATATGCTGCCAGGAAGTTGGCCCAAAAAAAAAAAAAAAAAGCCTCTAATGTCACTTGTGTACATGCATTTACACACATATAGCGTTTAGAAGCGTATGACTGCAAACTCATTCTACTGGCTAGAATATTAAATCTAGTCTATCCGCTAACACGTTTATGACCCAACTAAGAATGATGCTCTGCTGGACCTGGTAATCTCAAACCATGCAGAACATATTATGAATATCCACATAAAAGAACATTTTGGTAGCAGTGAACATAACATGATTTAATTTGTTAGCTGTAAACATCAAGCACATACGGGAGAAATAAAATCACTCAACTTTAAGAGAGCTCATTTTCCAAGGCTGAAAGCTGCTCTCCAAGACATACACTGGGAGAGAATATTAGCATCGATGAACACAACACAGATATGGGAGTTATTCAAAAAGACCGTATGTGAACACACTGCAAAGTATATTCCCATGGGCAACACGTTTAAAAGGCTAAAAATCAAACCTAGGCTTACAGCCAAAGTTAAAAAAAAAGCTATAAATAATAAGAGGAGAGCTTTTAATCAATATAAAAATGAAGGCCCTTTACAAAATAATCTAGAGTGGGTGACTGGGGACAAAGAGAAGGCAAATTTATTAAATACCTTCTTCAGCTCTCTGTATACAAAGGAGTATGGGGGAGCTCTTGTTCATAAAGGGCATGGTATTGACACAGCTCCAGATGATCCACATTGGCTCACAATTGATATGATCCAGAAATATTTAGAGACAATAAAGGTGAATAAAGCATATGGACCGGATGGCATACACCCATGAGTCCTTAAAGAGTGGAGCTCTGTTATTTCAAAGCTATTGTTTCTCATTTTTAGGGACTCTTTAATGATTGGCGTAAGGCCAATGTGGTGCCAAAATTTAAAATGGGGTCAATATCTTTGCCTAATAATTATAGACCTGTTAGTTTAACATTTATAGTTGGGAAGATATAGGAGAGTTTAATAAAAAAAAAAGACCACATAGAGGAGTTCTTGCTGCAAAAAAAATATTGTAACCACCTCCCGCCAGCCATATAAGGAAATGATGGGCGCAAAATAGTTCTCTCGTTCTGGGAGGACGTCATAAGCCAAAACTGCATTCTCTATATCCAGTCTTCCACAGTACACAGAACATGGAAATGTAATTATTTTAGTAAATATAAACTGCTAAATAGCCTTTCTCATCAGCAGTACACAGCAGTCCTGTGACTTCTATCAGTGTCCAGCAGAGCACTAGTTAATCTTGTAGGTGGAGTTTTCATTCTCCTCTGACTGTTCTATGAGGCTGCATAACTCCTGTCCCTCTGTCTGTACAGAGCTGATTGGTCCTGTGCAAATCACATGCCCCCCCCCAAAAAAAACCCCCAAAAACCTCTCTAGCAATACACACCAAACAGAGCATGTGTAGACGTGCCACTGCTGCTCTACCTATGGCAGATAGATTAGGGACAGCAAAAGAAGGGGAGGGTCAGAGAAGACAGAATCAAACAGCCTTTTTTTAAAAAAAGCAGATTAACGCCTTCGGTTCCACAGTGAGTATACCAAGCATGCTTTACTGTACATACAGACTGATTTTACTGTTGTGGGTTTAGTAACACTTTAAAGTGTCATTAAACCCAAATCATTATAAACAATCAGTATAAACTGTCAATACATGTTGTATTGCATTGTGTTCATTCTCACTTTCCTACAAGAGCATTTGTTTTCCATAGAGTGTTCAACCGGTTTGATCCTGCTGTTCACTGTCCCTCCCTCCTTGTCCCCCACAGCAGCCTGAGATTGTGTAGACCAGCTGTTGTCACATCTACTGAGCATGCGCTAGTTTCAGTTCCCTTCTAAGATGTTAATTTTCTTCCTTTTACTTATCTGTGCAGCCCACATGACTATAGAATCACACATGTGGGTGTATACACAGTTAAAATGACAGTTCCCCTCCTTCTCTACTCCTCTATGTCTTTGCATTTTTAAGCAATATGGGGTGAGATATAAGATGTTGATTGATGGAGGCTTCACCTTCCTGTTAGTCCCAGCACACACACATCATAGACCCAGACTGGAGAGGCATGACACTGCCTGTGATTGGCAGAACCTCCTCCAGATATCTTTACAGAACAGCAGCTGAAGCTGTGATGTGCCTGTCATCAACAGAGCAATGTGCTCAAAATGCCAACTGGCATCGGGCAAGGAATGCGTACCTCCCTACAGAGGGCAGGACTGTGCACACAGAGTTGGCCATTGTGCATCTAAATGTGTTGCAGGACTGGGGATAAAAAGTACTATACTTCAAAATGAATGCTTTGTATTGCTCATATATCTGTTGTACATACAGTGGATATAAAAAGTTTACACAACCCTGTTAAAATGTCAAGTTTCTGTAATGTACAACAATTAGACAAGGATCAATCAATTCAGAATTTTTTCCGCCTTTAATGTGACACACACACACACACACACACATATATATATATATATATATACACATACCTACATATACATATACACTCACACATACATACATACATATATAGGGGAGGGTAAACATAAAAAACTAAAATAATGTGGTTGCATAAGTGTGCACACCCTCTTATATATATATACACACATACATACATATACATATACACTCACACATACATACATACATACATATATATATATATAGGGGAGGGTAAACATAAAAAACTAAAATAATGTGGTTGCATAAGTGTGCACACCCTCTTATAACTGGGGAAGTAGCTGTGTTCAGAATTAAGCAATCACATTCAAAATCATGCTAAATATGAGTCAGTACACACCTGCCATCATTTAAAGTGCCTCTCATTAACCCCAAATAAAGTTCAGCTGTTCTGGTAGGTCTTTCCTGACATTTTCTTAGTCACATCCTACAGCAAAAGCCATGGTCCGCAGAAAGCTTCCAAAGCTTCAGAGGGATTTCATTGTTAAAAGGTATCAGTCAGAAGGGTACTAAAAAATTTCCAAGGCATTAGATATACCATGGTACACGGTGAAGACAGTCATCATCAAGTGGAGAAAATATGGTGCAACAATGACATTACCAAGAACTGGACGTCCCTCCAAAATTGATGAAAAGACGAGAAGAAAACTGGTCTGGGAGGCTGCCAAGAGGCCTACAGCAACATTAAAGGAGCTGCAGGAATGTCTGGCAAGTACTGGCTGTGTGGTATATGTGACAACGATCTCCCGTATTCTTCATATGTCTGGGCTATGGGGTAGAGTGGCAAGACAGAAACCTTTTCTTACAAAGAAAAACATCCAAGTCTGGCTAAATTTTCCAAAAACACATTTGAAGTCTCCCAAAAGCATGTGGGAAAATGTGTTATGGTCTGATGAAACCAAGGTTGAACTTTTTGGCCATAATTCCAAAAGGTACGTTTGGCGCAAAAACAACACTGCACATCACCAAAAGAACACCATACCCACAGTGAAGCATGATGGTGGCATCATCATGCTTTGGGGCTGTTTTTCTTCAGCTGGAACTGGGGCCTTAGTCAAGGTAGAGGGAATTATGAACAGTTCCAAATACCAGTCAATATTGGCACAAAACCTTCAGGCTTCTGCTAGAAAGCTGAACATGAAGAGGAACTTCATCTTTCAGCATGACAATGACCCAAAGCATACATCCAAATCAACAAAAGAATGGCTTCACCAGAAGAAGATTAAAGTTTTGGAATGGCCCAGCCAAAGCCCAGACCTGAATCTGATCGAAAATCTGTGCGGTGATCTGAAGAGGGCTGTGCACAGGAGATGCCCTCACAATCTTACAGAGTATTGGAGTGTTTTTGCAAGGAAGAGTGGGAAAATATTGCCAAGTCAAGATGTGCCATGCTGATAGACTCATACCCAAAAAGAGTGAGTGCTGGAATAAAATCAAAAGGTGCTTCAACAAAGTATTAGTTTAAGGGTGTGAACACTTATGCAACCATATTATTTGAGTTTTTTTATTTTTACTTCCCTTCACCTAAAAGATTTCAGTTTGTTGTTCAACAGTTGTACAGTTTATAGGTTACATTAAAAGGTGGAAAAAGTTTTGAAATGATTTATCTTTGTCTCATTTTGTTACATCACAGAAACCTGACATTTTAACAGGGGAGAGTAGACTTTTTATATCCACTGTAAGTTACTTTTAGAAGTATGATCACTATTGAATACATACAAAGTGTATGCACGGACAATTTTTTATAATTTTGGATTGAGTGGGGGAAGGCTAGAACCTCTGCCAAATTTGTATGGCTCTGTGTCACCACTGGGGAAATTCAATTCTCTATTACTCCTGGTAAGCATTGTCACTGAGACAGTAGGTGATGGGAAAACCAAAATGTTAGAGTTGTCACATGACTTTCAATGAGTGCATTTGTCTGGTGACAGCTGTGTTAGAAGGAAATTTTTATTACTTTGTAGAGAATTCCTCTCACTTCCTGTTGCATCTTTGGGACTGGAAGTGAATGGAAATCTGCAAAACAGGAAACCGAGAACAAAAAAAAAAACTGCAGTGTCAAACCGTTTCCTATTCTATCCAAACGAAAGAAACAAAAAAACTACACTTCGGCATTTCAAAAAGAATATAGCAAAAACCCACAAAATTACACTAAAAGAATTTTAAGTAGACTGCTTTACACTTGCAGTAGTCCCTACCAAGTGTCTTTTCTTTGTCGTTTTCACTTCCTGGGTCTTGTTGCCCATCCGGTGGACCTAGTCTGGTGTCTTCTCTTCTAGGAGTTTCCTCTTGAGGCTTGTTTACCAGGTGGTTTGACACCATGATAGCCTCAATATTTGTGCTTTGTACTTCCTCCAGACCATCGGAGTTTGATAATTCTTTTCCATTTACCATAGAGAGAGGCAAACCGGTATTTGCCAACAGATCATGGTTATCCTCATTGGCTCGATTTAATTCGCTTTCACCCATCGCAATCTGTTAATAGAAATAAATTGAAAATAGACACGTCAACATTAGAAGACATGAGCCAATGAAGCTCTGTATCAGAAAAGGGAAAAAAAGATATACAAACATTTTAAATCTTTTAATTACTCACCAACCAAGGATGATATTAGTGTTAGATGTTTTTCCATAAATTTCATTTACATAAATAGGACAAGTAACAAGTATAGCTTGACAGGTTATGATGACCAAAACGCCCTTCAGTGCAACTTAGTAAAGTATGTCTCACTTCTGCGACAAATTCAACATTTAGGGGTTAATTCCTCATTTAAGGTAATGGATGGGGTCATACAAATAATCCCTTTATGTCGTTGGATCAACTGTACATCCAGAAACACTAGTTTACAACATGCATATAGCTGATTATTATGTAGCCATTTACTGTATACAAACTGTTTTCAACTTGACAGTTAATCTTCTATAAAATATATTGTTAATTATGACATAGGGGAAGTTTCACTGCTTCAGACTCATTCATTTGATTAACGTAAACCTGATATGAGATAAAGAAAGACTTTTCTAACTCCTCTAAAAAACACTTTTCTAGAATGTTAAACTAACAACCTTATCTTCAAGAATGTGACCCTAAAAAAAGTTTGCAGTTCAGTGATATCAGAGATCCTTATATGCGTTTTTTGTGCCAAGCTACCAAGGAATTGAAGCATGTCAGCCATGCTACTAGCACTTTTATAAAGGAGAGTTCAGCAGTCATAGTCTCCATGTTTCTCTCACAACAGCTAAGCAACTATGCTATTAGAAAGGTGAGTTCAGCAATGGCAGCCTCACCCTTTTTCCCATGGCAGATTTGTTTTAAAAGAAAATTTTATGGAAATCGCTATACTGTGTCAAAACCTATGTAATTAAGTTTTACATATAAACCTAAAGTTTTATAAATTTTAGAAAAAAAGCAAGAAACAAAAAGCCTCTGTTAGACTATATGTATCAATAACAAGAAGCCCTTTACACATGATGACGTTCTACTGAGTACTGAATGCTCCCCCCTCAATTGACTGGTAAATTGTTAGCTTCAGTGGTAAGGCTACCTAGACCTCTAATTGATTGCAGGACAACTTTGATAGGTATAACTAGGTATCCAGCTTACAGCAAAAGCTATTTAAAAGACCACTACCACCACACAAAATACCATACAGGACAGAAAGGGACAATGTAGTTTTTATGTGTACTATATGGAATATTATGTGTAAATACCTGTACTTCACAATTAGAATTCTTTTATTTTTTTTTTTTATAACCTGCAATTGTATGTGGTGATAGCACAGTCAATAAAGTAGCTATTCTCCAGGCCTGAACAAATTCTAGATATCAGAGTAATAAAATTAAAAAATTGGGAAGAACTCCAGAATAAGCAAAGAAAAAAAATCACCCATTAGTACACCCCCCTACGCAAAATACTAAATACATTTTGAAAATCCTTACCATTAAGAAAAGTCTTATTGAATTTTCATGACCTCATCTATGCAATTCAAAAGATAACAGCGCTATAATTTTCACGTAAACCAAACAATTTACACGTATTGTGATTTTTTTTTGTAGCAAAGATGTAGAATACATTTTGACCTAAATTTATGACGAAATTAGATTTTTTTACTGGATGATTAATAGTAAAAAGTCAAAAATATTGTTTTTTTCCTCACGTGGCCAAAACAACTGTTTGGAACATTCTTAAAAAGAAGGAACGCACCGGTGAGCTCAGCAACACCAAAAGACCCGGAAGACCACGGAAAACAACTGTGGTGGATGACCGAAGAATTCTTTCCCTGGTGAAGAAAACACCCTTCACAACAGTTGGCCAGGTCAAGAACACTCTCCAGGAAGTAGGTGTATGTGTGCCAAAGTCAACAATCAAGAGAAGACTTCACCAGAGTGAATACAGAGGGTTCACCACAAGATGTAAACCATTGGTGAGCCTCAAAAACAGGAAGGCCACATTAGAGTTTGCCAAACGACATCTAAAAAAGCCTTCACAGTTCTGGAACAACATCCTACGGACAGATGAGACCAAGATCAACTTGTACCAGAGTGATGGGAAGAGAAGAGTATGGAGAAGGAAAGGAACTGCTCATGATCCTAAGCAAACCACCTCATCAGTGAAGCATGGTGGTGGTAGTGTCATGGCGTGGGCATGTATGGCTGCCAACAGAACTGGTTCTCTTGTATTTATTGATGATGTGACTGCTGACAAAAGCAGCAGGATGAATTCTGAAGTGTTTCGGGCATTATTATCTGCTCATATTCAGCCAAATGCTTCAGAACTCATTGGACGCCGCTTCACAGTGCAGATGGACAATGACCCAAAGCATACTGCAAAAGCAACCAAAGAGTTTTTTAAAGGGAAAGAAGTGGAATGTTATGCAATGGCCAAGTCAATCACCTGACCTGAATCCGATTGAGCATGCATTTCACTTGCTGAAGACAAAACTGAAGGGAAAATGCCCCAAGAACAAGCAGGAACTGAAGACAGTTGCAGTAGAGGCCTGGCAGAGCATCACCAGGGATGAAACCCAGCATCTGGTGATGTCTATGCGTTCCAGACTTCAGGCTGTAATTGACTGCAAAGGATTTGCAACCAAGTATTAAAAAGTGAAAGTTTGATTTATGATTATTATTCTGTCCCATTACTTTTGGTCCCTTAGCAAGTGGGAGGCACATATGCAAACTGTTGTAATTCCTACACCATTCACCTGATTTGGATGTAAATACCCTCAAATTAAAGCTGACAGTCTGCAGTTAAAGCACATCTTGTTTGTTCATTTCAAATCCATTGTGGTGGTGTATAGAGCCAAAAATGTTAGAATTGTGTCGATGTCCCAATATTTATGAACCTGACTGTAATTTTAAAAAAAAGTATATATTTTTTTGATGGTTTAAATATTTTTGATAATTTGTGATTAACGAGCACTACCATTTTTTGATTAAATTACTATGCTCTTTAAAGCTGTTGAGTTTCTGGCGGATTCTCCAGCGGAAGCAGTAAGAATGGCAGCTATATCGTCAGCTCTGGTGAATTCCGCTAGATCACTTTGGCTAAAAAAAGTGGTCTGGTGATTCTGCTTCTATGCTCGAATGTGTGCGTTGCCCTTTACGGGAGATAACCTGTTTGGTCCCGGATAGCAGGAGGCGTTAAGAGAGATAAGAAAAAGGCCTTCCCAGAAAAGAAAAAGAAGAAGAAGGACGCCGGGTTTTATGTGGCTTTTTCGAGGCCAAGGACAGCAGGGCGACCAAGGTAAAGAGGCTAGGCCAAGGAATTGTTGGTCAGGCAACAAAGGTAAGGGTAAAGGAGGAATCTTATTTAATCCTCCTCAACCCTCCTCCAAGACCCAATGACTCCTTCCTTCCAGCTTGGGAGTCCGTCACCTCCAGTGTCCGTTTATCCTTCTGATAAGTCAGGGGTACAGGCTAGAGTTTAATACCTTGCCCCAACCAAAGGATCACGAATCGTGCTCAGGATGGGAAAAAAGCAAGCGCATTGTGCTGGCAAATAGGAGAGATGATAGATCAGAGGGTTTTAGTCCCAGTTCCAATAGAAGAGAGGGGTCAGGGTTTCTATTCTCATATTTTGTGGTGAAAAAAGTACAAACATTTTCGTACGGAATCAATATTCTCTCTCAGGTACATCCTGCATCAGGGATGTTTTATGATGACCCTATATCTGAGGGATACATACCTTCATGTACCCATTCATCCCTCTTATAAAAAGTACTTGAGAATGACCATCAGGTTGGGGGAGAAGGTTCAGCACTAGTAGTACAGAGCACTCCCTTTCAGACTGTCTTCAGCCCCAAGGATTTTTGCCAAAGTCCTGGGAGAAGCTCTGGCTCCATTGAGATTAAAGGGCATTCTGATAGTACCGTATTTAAACGATCTCCCGTTAGCTGCTCCCTCCGAACAGCAGTTGCGGAAGGATCTAGAGTTTACCCAGAACCACCTTCAAGCACCATGTCAGTCGGTAAGATTCCTGGGGTACATCATGGATTCGACAGTTCGAAAAGTATTTCTCCCCGCAGACAAGCTAGACAAAGTGAGGTACTGAGTACAGCAGTTGCAATTCAGGTTTCTCTGAGGGAGATTTCTGCAGTATTAGGTCTCATGACTGCATGTCTTCCAGTGGTTCTTTTGGCCCATTTTCACCAAAGGCCTCTACAGCACTTTCTGCTCAAAGCTTTGGATGGGACCAGGGACACCTTAGACTTCAGAGTTCTCCTTCCAAGAAGCGTCAAGCAATCTCTATGGTGGTGGAGAACAGAGGCACATCTTTCCAGGGGGCTAGAGTGGATCTGGCTGGTTTCCAGAAGGATAACAACAGATGCCTCCTCATGGGGTTGGGGGGCACACATACAAGACAGGTTGACCCAGGGCCAGTGGTCAAAGGACGAGGCTAGGTATTCCTCAAACCAAAAGGAGCTCTTGGCTGTGGAAAAGGCATAAATAAAATTTCAGGAGCAATTGATGGGTCACCATTTACAAATCCTCTCAGACAACAGCACGACAGTGGCTTACATCAACAAACAGAAAGGAACCAGAAATCCGCGCTTACAGGCAATTGCGAAGATGATCTTGATGCAACCAGAAGTCAATTTAGCATCAATCTCAGCCTTACACTTGAAGGGTTCTCAGAATATATTAGCAGATTTTCTCAGTCATCAAGCGGTGCACTAGGAAGAATGGTCTCTTGCCTAAGAGGTTTTCTCTTGGCTCAGGGATATGTGGGGTCAACCAGAGAAAGACCTGTTTGCCTCTCAAGTGAACATGAAGGTTCCATTATTTTTCTCCATGAATCCAGGTGATGCAGCAGTGACCATAGATGCTCTGGCAAATCCCTGGCCCTACAGTCTAGCTTATGCTTTTCCCCATTCAAATTGGTCCCAGCAGTATTATGAACATTTCAGCTGGAGAAGTTGGATCTCATTCTGATAGTTCCCCATTGGCCGAAACGCCCTTGGTTCGCCCTCCTGAAACCCCTAGCAGTTTGCCCTCCAGTGTTGCTCCCAAAAAGAGAGGATCTTTTGTCCCAGGGGCCTTTTCGGTGTCCAGACTTGGAATTGTTAAACCTCTCAGCATGGTATCTGAGGAGCAGTTCTTAAGACAGGAAAGTTTTTCGGATAAGGTAGTGCAAATGTTGGTCAACTATCGTAAGCCAGTTACTTGAGCTATTTTAAAATATGGAAGAAATTTAATTCTTGGATGATGGAGAAGGCGCATTCGGAAACATCTATTCAGACAATCTTACATTTTTTCAGGAAGGTATAGACAAGGGTCTATCTCTCAGCACCATAAAGGTGCAGGCAGCGACCTTGAGAGGATTTCTGAAAGTTTCCCTCCTTGGAGATCCTACAGTTTTCCACTTCATTAAGTCGGTGGCTAGAATGAGACCTGTGCCTTCGAGGTCCTGCCATTCTTGAGACTTTTCGCCAGTCTTACAGGGGTTGACGTCTAGTCCATTTGAACCTGTGACGGAGGCTTCCGTGAAGTTTGTTACGTGTAAGACAGTTTTTTTGGTGGCTATCACTACGGCTCATAGAATTAGTGAGCTGCAAGCTCTATCAATCAAAGAACCATTCTTGTCAGTTTTTGATGACAGCATAATTCTAAAAACAGTCCTGGGGTTTTTTTTCCCAAAATTAGCCACGACTTTTCATAGGTCACAAGAAAACCACTGCACAGAGCAGGTGACTAGAGCATGTTTGTTTTTTATTGAAAGCCAAACCACTTTAATCTTTTGTTACTATCCATAGAGGATAAAATAGGAATAAGGACTCATGTAGGTGGGCGTTTTAGATTTGAAGCAGCCCTGCACAGGTGTATGTGTTTGAATGCAAAAGTGCAGCATTTGACAAGAAACGGCTGTGTATGACTTGCTTGGTCTGCATTTCAAACTCTGAACAGCATACTTTATCACCTGCTTGGAGAAAACTGAGATTAATACATAATGGGTAACCCCATACATATTATTTTGCTCCTTTTACGGCAGTTGTGTTAGGCTGTTGTGAAGGTCAACATGTTTCCCGAATTTCATATTTTTGCATTATCAGGAGTATTGGAAGGTCAAAAAAAACTACTAAAGCATAAAAAATAATATTAATCAAATGTTTGCATAACCCAAGATCTTCCATCCCATTATGTCTGAAAAATACCTTTTAAACATACCAGGGATTCCATTGAAATAAGACAGGAGGCCCAGATGGAGAACACAAAGGAGGGCAAATCCACTCAGGCCTCCTTCACATGGCCGGTATGTTGCAGCCAGCAGATTCCTGCGGCAAGAATCTATGGATTTTGCTGCTGGAATGACTGGGTTATGCAATCAGCAATGGCCGCTCAGCCCAGTTGGGCTGACAACATGATGACCTTATGTAGCTACAAATAGCGATTAGCTGCAATTTGGGACAGATGTCCAATCCTTGATGCAGTCACACACTTGGGGGGAGCTCTTATCAGACAATCTAGTGTCACCTGTAAATTTACCTTTATATGATTTTGTGTGGATGTTCTGTATGTGACTGTACTAAAATTACTTCATTCTGATGGACAGGCGATTTGCTCCGTTACCACTGAAGGCACGTCCTACTTTTGCTTATTGAATGTTTTTCTGATGTTGCTTCTTGTATGATGATTTGGCGAAATGAATATAAAGTTGATACTTACCTATGTCATACATAGATCCAGCGCTGTGCCCAGGTGCCAGTCTTCTCTCCCTTCTCCCTGCTCACTACACTGAGAGCAGCAGGAGCCATTGGAACACAGCAGGTGCATATAATGTGTTTATTTTAATTCAAATAAAATAAATGCCTTTTGAAATGCTTTAAAATGTTATTAAATCCACATAGTTAAAAACTATCAATAAATACTGCACTGTTCATGTTCACTCATTCACTATGGGATTCGTTTTCTGTATTCTCGAAAAAACCTTAGTTGAACCTGCTGTTTCTCGGCTCCCCCTCCTGTTCCATGTCCCCAATGCTTTTGGGGATTTTGCAGACCAGTGTAGGCAGCTAGTGCACATGCTCATTTTTCAATGTTTCTCTACCCTGAGCATTACCTGCCTATCACATCTGAGAAGCCCATGTGACTATAGAGTCACACATGTGGGCATATACAGTACACAGTGGTAAATGACAGCCCACTCCCTCCCTCTTCCTCCTTCATGCCCACTAAACAGCTAAACACAATGTGGGTGGTATATTACATCTTGATTGATGGAGGCTTCACCTCCCTGTTATTCTAAGGCATAGACTGAAGGGGCGTGACAAAGTCTGTGACTGACAGAAATTCGCCCACACCATGTTATTGCCAAAGAATAATAAAGACTTGATATATATTATATTTGAAATATATTTTTGTATGACAATTTAAAACAGTTTATTGATCGTATTCATTTTACTCTGTTTCCTGCAGACAGACTGGGAAAGAGCTGGGTCATGTGACAGCTGTATATCGATTAGGAAAAGGGTACTTAGATGTTTTTTTTAATTTCAAAAACTAGCTGCTGATTTAACAGCCACTCGCCTGTCCAGGATACAGCAATGTGCTCATCCCAGCCGTTTTCACCTCCTATTTGTCCCCCAATGCTGGCATCTTAACTGTGGGTACCTGGCTGTGACAGTTTGTAGCTCCACAGCTTGGTGTCCACAGTGCACTGTGAATGATCCTGCAGTCTTCTGGGACCTGTAACGTAAAGTGGTAGCCAGCAATTTAAGGTCTGTATTGAACACCACCAGACTAGAAGTAAATGGCACTTAAGGGTGTCAATAAAGCAGACCAAATCTTGATAAAGAATAATATAAAGTTAAACCAAACAAAATGCAAATAAAATCAAACGTACAGTATCTCACAGAAGTGAGTACACCCCTCATATTTTTAAAAATATTTTAATATATCTTTTCATGTGATAACACTGAAAAAATGACACTTTGCTACAATGTAAAGTAGTGAGTGTACAGCTTGTATAACTGTGTAAATTTGCTGTCCCCTCAAAATAACTCAACACACAACCATTAATGTCTAGACCACTGGCAACAAAAGTGAATACACTCCTAAATGAAAATGTCCAAATTAGGCCCAATTAGCCATTTTCCCTCCCAGGTGTGATGTGACTCCTTAGTGTTACAAGGTCTCAGGTGTGAATGGGGAGAAGGTGTGTTAAATTTAGTGTTAACGCTCTCACTCTCTCATACTGGTCACTGGAAGTTCAACATGGCACCTCATGACAAAGAACTCTCTGACAATCTGTAAAAAAGAATTGTTGCTCTACCTAAAGATGGCCTAGGCTATAAGAAGATTGCCAAGACCCTGAAACTGAGCTGCAGCACGGTGGCCAAGACCATACAGAGGTTTAACAGGACAGGTTCCACTCAGAACAGACCTCACCATGGTCGACCAAAGAAGTTGAGTGCACGTGCTCAGCATCATATCCAGAGGTTGTCTTTGGGAAATAGACGTATGAGAGCTGCAAGCATTGCTGCAGAGGTTGAAGGGGTGGGGGGGTAAGCCCCTCAGTGCTCAGACCATACGCCGCACACTGCATCAAATTGGTCTGCATGGCTGTCGTCCCAGAAGGAAGCCTCTTCTAAAGAAGATGCACAAAAAAGCCCACAGTTTGCTGAAGACAAGCAGACTAAGGACATGGATTACTAGAACCATGTCCTGTGGTCTGATGAAACCAAGATAAACTTATTTGGTTCAGATGGTGTCAAGTGTGTGTGGTGGCAACCAGGTGAGGAGTACAAAGACAAGTGTGTCTTGCCTACAGTCAAGCATGGTGGTGGGAGTGTCGTGGTCTGGGGCTGCATGAGTGCTGCTGGCACTGGGGAGCTACAGTTCATTGAGGGAACCATGAATGCCAATATGTACTGTGACATGATGCCCTCCCTTCGGAGACTGGGCTGCAGGGCAGTATTCCAACATAACGACCCCAAACACACCTCCCAAGACGACCACTGCCTTGCTAAAGAAGCTGAGTTTGGTAAAGGTGATGGACTGGCCAAGTATGTCTCCAGACCTAAACCCTATTAAGCATCTGTGGGGCATCCTGAAATGGAAGGTGGAGGAGCGCAAGGTCTCTAACATCCACCAGCTCCATGATATCATCATGGAGGAGTGGAAGAGGACTCCATTGGCAACCTGTGAAGCTCTGGTGAACTTCATGCCCAAGAGGGTTAAGGCAGTGCTCAAAAGTAATGGTGGCCACACAAAATACTGACACTTTGGGCCCAATTTGGACATTTTCACTTAGGGGTGTACTCACTTTTGTTGCCAGCGGTTTAGACATTAATGGCTGTGTGTTGAGTTATTTTGAGGGGACAGCAAATGTACACTGTTATACAAGCTGTACACTCACTACTTTACATTGTAGCAAAGTGTAATTTCTTCGGTGTTGTCACATGAAAAGATAGAATAAAATATTTACAAAAAATGTGAGGGGTGAACTCACTTCCGTGAGATACTGTACATGATCCTGCAACAGTTACTGCCCATTAAAAGTTTAAGTCAGTAGTATACTGCATATAAGAGGGCAACCCATACAAAAAAGGATTTAATCACAGAGAATGGATATTCATTATAGCACATACCACTATTTTTAGTGACCAGAACAACCACACCTGTTCTACATTACATTACAAATTTACCAGGAAGGCAGCTATAGTTATCAGGCGGATCCAGCGAACTGAGAGGTTTATTGCATAACTATATTAGACACTGAACATAAGCACACTACTTAGTCAGGTCACTGCTTCTACATGCAAAGCAGCTTGAGGAATTGCATGTACTGAGTCACTGGGATTGCAACATACAACCTCGATCAGACTGCTTAGGGGCACTTAAGAGATTACTACATTTGAAAACAGATCTCTGTAAGTTTCTGGTGCCTTTCCCAAAGAATATAGTATAACTAGTTTAACTAACTGACTAAACTGCTTAGCCAACTCACTGAACTAAACTGGCAGCCTTTTTTTATATTTCTTTTACAATGAACAGATTCACAGTTCTCTCAACACAAAAAAAAAAAAAATGAAGAAAAGCAAATAGGATCACAATAAAATGAAGAGAGCGCAAATTTAAAGGGAAACACCATGTTAGCCATTATAGTAATGTTAGTTACTTAATAAATGTTACTTAACTAAACCATTATATAAAATGTACTGTATGCAACCTATAAATGAGACAAAATGAATCGCTGCGAAGGCAATTCAAACTAGAGATCATGTGTGAAACATGCTTAAAGGATGAGTTCACCTTTGGAAACATGTTACATTTTCCACTCATTTTTAGGGTGGAGCATTAACACGTTCCAGCTCCTGCAGTGGCTCAGCAATCCAAGCCCTGTGTGTGGCAGCAGAATGGGGAGAAGCTCCCTGTACTAGCTGTCACTTTTTGAAATGAGTGTGGACAAACCGCCCACACAGCTGCATCAGTCATGCAGAGTTCTGTGAATGAATCAACTACAAGTACGAACACCCTTTGCAGATAAGGCAATAAAGGTAGTTCACCAGTCTTGTTCCTAGTCTGTAGTCAGAGATTGAAGGAGCAGCAACAGACAGAGTACACAAATTTCCTTAAAGCGGAACTGAAGACATTTTAGACAATGAGCAGACAGGTTAATATCACAGAAGAGACATGCAATGTCTCTTCTGTGATTAAACACACCTACTTGAAGTTTTCTGCAGCATGTAAACCGAGCTGTGCACATGCACGGTCCGTGTGCTGGGACAACGGACTCCTCCATATGACCAGCCCATGGCAGCCAATGGAGTCCTCCATATGCTCAGGAGTCCTCCATATGCCCAGCCCATGGCAGCCAATGGAGTCCTCCATATGCCCAGGAGTCCTCCATATGCCCAGCACATGGCAGCCAATGGAGTCCTCCATATGCCCAGCCCATGGCAGCCAATGGAGATGTAAAGACTGGCACCCAGGGGAGAGGATACTGGTGCCTGCAAGTGACTCTGACTGTTAGAGAGGAGGTAAGTAGAGTGCCTTTAGCTCCTCTTTAACTTCCAGCACAAGTAAATGCAAAACACATGATGGACCGCAATCCTGCCCCAAGTTCCTCTCCCAGTGTTGCTGCTCAAGTTATTACACATGGGTAAAATATAGTTAAATTCAGGTTTTTACACTTGCAGCATTAAAATAAAATAAATTATTTCTTAAAATATAGAATTGCATTGATTGGTGTTTTTGTGACATCTGTCTGAAGTTCAGCTTGAGATGGGATTCACACTTTAGCGATCCCTTGAACAATATGTTATGTGCTAAATTAAACCTGCTCACTCATTCCGAATGGCTGTCAACAAACTGAAAACTGCACTTGATTTTCCTTTCTGGGAACATGATAGAATGCAGCACAAAATAAATAGCACTGCAGTACAAACATAAGTAAAGTGTAATTGTGACAGAGTAAAGCAGGTCTTAAAGTGAACGGTTTTCTACTTTGCCAAGGCAAAGTGACAAGTTTGTTTTATGACAGGCACAACAATCATCCTGCAGTTACTCTTCCCTGTGCTTTAATAAATGTTTGTATTTCTGGGTATAAAGAAACAAGCAGCACACCCACATCTCCCATAATGCTGAACTGGTTACCTGACCATCTAACTGCCAGGTCTGACATATGTCTTTAAGGGGGTGAGAGGAGGAACATATACCCCTGTATAAATTCTTTTGTAGAAACTGAGACTGACATAGGATTTTCTGGGGCCTCTGTAGTGGAAAGTGTTTGAGGGAGCTTGGGATAGGGAAATACAGAGTTGCTTATTGTTTTGCAATGAACCTAATATTTTGCCTACTTTGGGTAGGCACATTTCTACTTTAAATACTTGAAGGCATAGGGATTTCAGCATACTACACATGCCTGTCCTTTGTGCTACAATTCCTTACCAGTAAAAAGTGTAGTATAATAGAGGAGCTCAATTAACATAATTGACACAATCCCAGGTGCAGATAAATAGAGGGTGTATCCTAGTAAGCATTCTTTACGTTTCAAAGAGCTGAGAACCCTGAAGCATGTCAGAAAGTGATCTTTATAGAATTAAAGGGTCCTTTTTTTAATACACATGTAAAATGGTAACTTAAAGTGGTGTGTGTGTGTGTGTGTAGGACCATGCCACTTAGTAGCCTAGGTATCTCTCGGTTTCTTTCCCTCTGTTCGACCACCCAATAGTCGCCAGTGCAGCCAAATACTCTCTGGGGCAGTCTTTATCAATCAGGGTGCCTAGGCACCCTGGGGTACCTTCTGGGTTCTTCAGGGGGTGCCTTGACAAGACGTCTAAAAATTGCCCCAAACTGGCCAAAAATTGTGTACAAACCAGTGGGTAGATCAAGCCTGCTTTTTTGTTACACAAAGCCATAGGTTTTTATTGTAAGACATTACAACCGTAGGCACTGTGCAGGCCAGCCACTTGTGTCCTAACAACTGCTGACATCATTGGTTGATAAGGAGAACATCGGCAACCTGTATGGCATCCTTGTTTGACTCCCCTCTCTCTGTCAGCACTGGGGTTACATTAGCTGGGTGGGGGAGAGAAACTGAAGAAGAAGAAATGCTGGAACACTAGTCAGTACCAATGTGCAAAAGTGTATTTGCTTTGAAGGAATAAATCACCTCTAGTGTTGGGGTCCTATGTGTGTGGATTCTGCTGCAATATGCAAAATGATTAGTTTTTTATATTTTAGAATGGGGTGCCTCAAAATCATCCATAATTTTAAAAGGGTGCCTTGAATGGAAAAGGTTGAGGAACACTGCACTAGGGTCTCCCCCTCGGGGTCAGATGTGGTCAGGGGATGGTTTAGAACATCTTCCCGTGTCTCCAGCATGGAGATTTCCTGTGTGGTTACTAAAAACTAAACATATTTTTGTGTAATTTTTTACTCTATTTTAAGGCAGTGTAAAATACACATACTCCCAAGATCATCAAAAGATCAAGTCAGCTGCATGGCAAGCATAGCAATGCATCACCTGATACCATTAAGTGCTCTGTCGGTCGCAGGTACTCTGATATCATCATGTCCAACACAGGACCATCAGTCCAGCATTGTTAATGAGAACACTGAGGTCATACCCAAAACCCAGAGCACTGGAGGGAAGAGAACAAGGAATAAGGTAATTAGGACTGATGTTCCATCTAGACCAGGTGTCGGCAACCCGCGGCTCTTTTTCACCTTTCCTGCGGCTCCGGAGCACACTGCCCACCAGGTGACAGGCAATAGGGTCGGCAAGCCGCGGCTCTTTTAATGCAGCTCTTCTATGTGCCGGGCGCCCGCTCCCCTCCCTCCTCCAAACATTGGCTGTCAGGATGTAGGCGGGGCAGCGTGACGAACTCCTCTCCTCTCACAGTCCGCCCTGAAGACCAGAACGGCGCGGGAACACAGCTAGAGGAACGCGCGGAGCAAAGGTAAGTGAATTGACACAGGGGGAATGAATTACTATAGGGGGGATGAATTACTATAGGGGGGATGAATTACTATATGGGGGATGAATTACTATATGGGGGATGAATTACTATAGGGGGGATGAATTACTATATGGGGGATGAATTACTATATGGGGGATGAATTACTATGGGGGATGTATTACTATATGGGGGATGAATTACTATATGGGGGATGAATTACTATATGGGGGATGTATTTTCAGTTTTAAAAATGTTTCTCTCAAAATAAATTTCAATCGTGGTTTTGGCGAGATTTGGCTCAGTTGAAAAAAAAAAGGTTGCCCACCACTGACCTAAGGCTATGATTGTGATTATGACGATACACTGTGGCCCTGGTTAACCCTTTGCTTACTGGGCCCTTAAACCCCCTTCATGACCAGAGCGCTTTTCGCAATATATGCAGTGTTGGATTTGTTTTAAATGTTGCAATGGTTTTGCGGCTCCCAGTCTTTTTTTCCCTCTCGGAAACGGGTCCAAGTGGCTCTTTATGTCTTAAAGGTTGCAGACCCCTGATCTAGACGAATATGAGCATTTAACCCCTGCAGTGTGAGGGGAGGCCCTATTGCATGGAGAACATTTGACTTTACTCAGTTGAGCTTTAAGTCTTTGGTATTCTAAAACATTAAAATACACATTTGACAGGGATCATCAGAATGGCAAAAGCTATCCCACATTGACTGCATACACAAACAGGTACAACCATTTTATTAGGAAATATACCTTTTTACTTGCTCGAAAACGAACAGCAATTGACTGACCAATAGTCCACGTCAGATTGGCAGAAGTTGTTTTCAGTCCACACAAAAGAAAGTAAAATTATATGTAAAACATCCCAATCAGACTAGAGGCCCCATTCACACCACGTGCGTTGGGCTGCACTGGGCAGCCTTGCCTTACTCATTGACAAGACAATTCACCTTGAGTCCTACAAGTTCAGTTCACACCATGGCAACGCAGTACACCCCATCTGGAACTGCTGTGTTGAATATAGATGAATTAAATGTCATTTTGTGACATTTCAATATAGTTGAAATAAAATTTTTTTAAAAAAGTAAACATTGTGATGCATCAGCAATGCTTCCTTCAGAGTGCACACAAGCACTAGTTTAAGTAGTATACCTATCAGTCATCAGAACCTCTGAGTCACTGGCCTGGGACAAGTATTTAAATGAGATGTTCTGACTACATCCTGGCCTAAATTACTGCACGTTTGTTCCAGATCAAAGAATCATTGTTAAAATCATAAAGGACAAAAACAGCCAGCTAACTATCATTTTCTGGAGATCAGCAGATTGTAGCCCATATTTTTATTAGGGCAGGTTTTCTTAACCATGTCAATACCAAACGTGTTACATACACTTCCTGTCCATGTCATTTTTCAGTGCTGTGATAGTTTAACTGACAATTTTATGGGCATGCAATAGTGTACCCAAATTAATTTTAATTTTATAATATATAGAGCTTTCTTTTAGAAGTATCTAATAAAATGCGTATTTTATTTTTTTATACATAAAAAGGAAAAAATGCTTTTATTTATCCTTTATTTCTAATATATTTTTATCTATTGTTCTGTCTGAGCTGTCAAAGCGCAGGACTGCATAATAAATTTGCATGAAAGCAGCTTTTTTTGTTTCTGATTCAGACCTGCTCACGTGACATGTATGGAGGAGAGCTGGTTTCACACACGCAGATTTTTTTTTTTTACTAAATGCTTTCATATGTCTTAGGCTTCATGTACACAAGCAGCTCCTACACTTGAGTTTAGGAGCTTTTGGCATTTTTTTGCCAAAGCTCCTAAACATAACTCCATAAAAGCCTATGTGTCCATGTACACAAACTTTTGGCAGAGATTAGGAGCTGCCGTGTTTAGGTGAGGTTAAACCTCCCTCTCCTGAACACAGAAGAATAGCGTTGAGGACAGGATCGTTTTGAGCGGCGACCACGGGAAACCGCAAAACCGTGTTTTTGCCGCGATTTGCATTTTCCCGCGGCTGGCGGTCAGGGTAGGCTATTGTACATGGCGGTTAAGGCTGACTTCACAAAAGGTGTGTTGCAATGATGCACAATCAGTGGTAGCAACGTGTATTTCAGCACACAACACAAGACCAATTGATGAGAACTATCTGCATGCTATAGCCAGTTTTAAGTCACTGGTAGCCCATTTAAATGAATAGGCTACCTTAATGTAATGCATGTTAACTTGTGTGCAGCAAGCCACTGCATGGCTATGTGAAGGGGGACTTAATATAAATCAATGTTACCTTCTGCACAGTAAGAGTTGTTTTTCATAAACTACATTGGTGTTATGGTATACAGCTCAGTTTAGATACAAATCCGTCCTAGGAGAATATTTCTTTACTTAGCACTACCCCCTTGGGGGTTGCTAAGGATTTGGGTCCCACTATAGTCTGCACAGCCCGGCAATCTGCATTCTCCACACAAGCTTGCATCCAGAGTCAGAAATCAGTCCTTGAGGTTTGGTTTTGTTGTTTTATTGAGGGGATTTTGAACTGGAATAGGGTTAGGGGTGTACAGGATGTCCAAGTGTACTGACAACGGAGGACAAACTCCCTGGAATGATTTACATGCTCCCTCTTTTGCAGCACAGTCTCTGTTGGAGAGCTAGCCAGCATCTCCACAATGTACCATGTACCACCCCAAACCCTAGATAAAATTCTCCTCTTTACCCAGCAATCTGGAGGTTTTCCTGAGCAAGGGATCTAGCTTCTGTTCTTTTAGAGGGTTGAACGGTCACTAGTAGGGGGCTAATCTGGTTTCCCATTAGAGTGCTCGTTCCCTTATCCACCCAGGGGGTGCAGGTGTACTCACTCAGATCTTCTCCTGTACTACTTGTGGGTTGGCTGCTGCTACCAAGTCATCCTCTTTCAGGGGGCCAGTGAGTTCCAAGCTTTCCTCCCATCTAGCTCCAGGCTCGCAGGCAGACTCCTTCCTCACATCCAACACTTTTTAAGGGTGTCCAGCCCCTTGCCAACTTCTGGTGCAGGACTGGCAAGGACCCCTCAAGAGTGCAGCCAGTCACTCCTCAAATCCACCCACTGCCTCTAAGGCTTTCCTCCTAGAGCAGGGGGAAATTCCAGAGGGGCTCGCCTGCAGAGCCTCTCAACCCTGGTTACAATTTGACCCCTTAGGCTATTACACCTGAGCTGCTTTACAGCGCTTGTCTAACCATTAGGATTCCAGCACCCCCTAGTTAAACTAGGAGGGTGCTATATTTACATTTGTAGAGACAAAAATGCAATAGCTATATCTTTTCTTCACTATCAGAAGAACCGCTACATCCAGGAGCAGTACAGGATACGATCAACATAAATATAGCAAAAGAGAACACAGAATATTTACATACTATGTCTAAACTTTACTTTCTCCACTGACAAAGGTACAACTTATTTTAGGTTATACAAACCTTTGCCCTTCCAAGAGACTGCATACAGTCAATGTCCAGTCAGTCTACCAGGCTATTCTATTATGTACATAATAAAACCTGCATTCTGGAAAACAAACCCTAGTATTTTAAAGTGGTTCTATGGTCAAAAGCCTTAACTTCCTGCAATCTATGCATTAAGGTAAAAAACCTTACAAACCCCCCCCACCACCACCACTAAATACTTACCCAAGTCTTGTATTAAGCCAGCGCAGTGTGCTTCTGAATGTCTTCTCCCATCTTTCTCTTCTCACAGGAGGATCATTGGCTCCTGCCACTGTCAATCAAATCCTGTGAGGAGGGAGCATGGGGGCAGGGCTTAGCCGTGCTCTGTGAGTCTATGGATGCACAGAGCCTGCCTCAGGAACGAGCCTGCATGCATGCCCCCATAGCAAGCAGCTTCCTATAGGAGCACACACAGAAGAGGAGGACCATACAATGCTTTTATCTTTTTTATTTTAATTAAAAACATTTTTTTGACTTTACAACTGCTTTAATCCTACAAAATAAGAGTTGTCCTTGAAGCAGCAACAGATCTGAGTGAGCAATTAAATATTCATAATCTGTAAGAGACAGATGGCACAACAAATTAGGATAATCCTGAGTAATCCAACAGGAGCTGAACTGAATGTGATATGATAACCAATCTATCACTCACTGCAAAAAAACAAAAAACAGACAAAAAACAAAAACAAAACAAAAACAAAGCAAGCTTCCAAGAGAAAACAGGCAGCATTAATATTAAGGGTGTCTAAAAGTTGTATCAAAAATTAATCATTTATTTTTTCCTTATTAGCAAAACCAACAATGGCTCCCTCTCTACTAGATTTCCAGCTGCTACCTTTGCTAAAATGGTACTTGAAATAAATTAATCAATACCAATAAGTGGTATTACACTGGCATGGTCAGAAAACCCTTCTCTCAAGAGAAAAAGACAGAAGTTAGCCAAACATTACATTCTACATCAGCTGGAGCTGGGGGTGGACATTTTCGTTTACTTTTTGTAGAGTTAGGCTTAACCTGTTCCTGATGAGCGTATGCACATAAGCACCCTCAAAGGTGGGTCCTCTTCCATGGGGCTGCATGGGTGTTTGTGCTTGGAGCTCGCTGCACAGTGCACTCCCAGCACGAAGACTGAGCTGTCACTGACAGCTTCAGGTCTCATACTCACGATTGGGAGCCAAGAGGACTAACATGATTGCTGTAATAGCCCGAGTTTGGCTATCACAGTGATCAGTAACTGTACAACCCAACCCTTTTGGAAATCAGAGCCTAGGAGAGAATGGCGCCTGAGGGTGGCCAGACAATTTCAGAGCCAGGGGAAACAAAAAAAACAAACATGAAGACATATACTCCTGGATAAAACACAAAACAACCGAGGCAGAGAGGGAAGGTCTTTATAACCCCTTCAAGACTGGGGGTAGAACCAACCTTAATGCCCAGACCCAAATTTTGCAACTTTGATATGTGTTAGTAAAACTGTACAAATGATTTATTTATTATTTGATCACAACTACTTTAGTTTATCCAGGTGAATTATATCTTGGTTTTTCTCACTACAAAATTGGGCTTTCATTTGCTGGTAAAGGGTAATGGATATCTCCTGATTTTTTTTTTAGTATTAACCACTTCAATACCAGGCACTTCCACCCCCTTCCTGTCCATGCCAATTTTCAGCTTTCAGTGCTGTCGCACTTTGAATGCCAATTGCGCAGTCATACAACACTGTACAAATATGAAATCTTTATCATTTGTTTGAGATAGAGCTTTCTTTTGGTAGTATTTAATCACCGCTGTATTTTTTTTATTTTTTACTAAAAGAAAAAAGTCTTAAAATTTGGAAAAAAAAAATGTTTTCTTTTATAAAATTTAGCAAATACGTAATCTTTCTTACTTACACAGACACAGTGTGAGGAAAGTACTGCTGATAACTTGTAAACCTGTTCACATGTGATCAGCTGTAATTGGACACAGCTGATCACATGGTAAAGTGCCACTGTGATTGGACCTTTACCGTGATCTGTGATCAGCTGTGTCCAAAGGACACAGCTGTCACAGCGCGCACCGATGAGCTGCCCAAGGGGCGTGCAAGAGGCAGGGCTCTGGGAGGACATCCATGGACGCCCTCCCAGAACTGGAGGACTGTGCTGTAGCTGTGTTTCAGTTATAACGTTGTTGGAAAGTGGTTAAAGAAAAATTGGTCTAAAATAGTAACAAAAATAATATTTTTATACCTTAGCCTACTACTAAAGAATAACCCAAAATACATTTTCCTGCTCCTGACTATCGCAGCGATACCACGTATGTGTATGTTAGGTGTGGTTTCTACCTGTAGTAGGGCTGAGAAGCAATAGTGCGCATTTTGCTTTTTTTTTTATTTCTATATCCTACCTAAAATACAATGAGGCTAGGTTCACATTGAAGCGGTAAAAATTCCTTCAGTTTTCAAGTGCAATTCTAGGAGAACCTGTGGTGCGATTCATCTGCGGTTCAGGTTGGATAGCAATGCATTTTTCCAGTAATTTGATTACAGCTGCAATTTTGGATTACTTCCCTAGGTCTCTCTCTCTGGAAAGCAGCTCAGTGCACTGCGTGTGGACTGCATAGATGTAAACATCCTCCACAGTAATGCGTTTTATGTTCTGCAAACAAACACAGGAACACATATGTGGTACCCAGGTTTAAATCCCACCTCCTGGACACCGAATGTGTGGTACTGTGTCGTTATGGGGTTAATCTCTTTCCAGTTTGTATTTTCTGTTGAAGGCAGAGCCAATCATCTCTCAAGTAGCTGTCCTGGAAGATGATATGGGAAATTATAATTTTTTTTACTATTTTGGGACAGTTTTTCTTTTAATATAATAAAAAATAAATAAGTAAATCAGACTATGTCAATTACCACTTACCACCAAATGAAGGCTCAATTTGTCCTGGAAAAAAACAAAAAAAAACAAAACAGAAGTATACAGCCTTGTTCACAGGGGTGTACTTAAGAGGACGCCCATGCAAGGGTCATGTTTGCCCGTATGGGAATGAACAGGTGTTCTTTGTATCCCCGTGCAGGCAGTCCCATTCATGTCAATTGGGATGCAGCTGCACTTTTTTGCACTTTTTTTTTCTTAAAGGTGAACTTAGTCTTTAAAATTTGTTTTAAAATGGATCATGATACTGTATTTAACAGAGGCAATGTAGATAGTTATCAGAATGTTTTAGACTAGTTTAATGAAACCTGTTTAATAGGTCGGGGATTCCATTCAGATAACTGGTCTGGATGAAATTTTAAAGGCTTTCAAATGAAATTATCTAGAAAACAAAGGGGTGCAGTGCTGGAATATCAAAGTTTAGTGCAATTTATGTGTGAATATACATTTGTACTTTGTTATTTGATATTCCAGCGCCGCACCCCTTTGTTTTCATGATTATTCTGGAGGTTTTTTGGTTTGCCTTTTTGGTGCTTTGGCTGCTTGTGATTGTTTTAGTGCTCACTTAATTTATTTCCATTTTATATGAATGAAATTATCTGCCTCATCGATGGCAAGAAAGAATTTTATGATGAATGATTTGTGTTCAAATGTTCAGATAAAAACCTAACCATGTATTGCCATCTTCACACCTAATCTGATAACTGCAATAAAAAAAACAAACTTCCATGGCCCATGATGCAGGATGTCATAAGACACTGCACAATAAGTATTGTATATTTGTCAGTGTTTGCAGCCACAATACACCTGTCTGTTTTCACCTGTTCCAGGTCAGCAATCTATCCAAGATCTTTCAGATGAGCCTTAAATATGCAAGGCCAAACTATAGCAAACCCCCCCACTTACGAATTAGTTACAATCCAGGAGCTGGTTCTTAACTCCAACATGTTCATAAGCCTAACAAAGATCAGCACTTGCAGACAGTGGCTGCGAGCGCTGGCCAGTGTTCTGGCGGGGGAGGAATCCCCATCAGAACACAAAGGGGCGCAAATGGGGGAGATCGCCACATTACATGTGTTGGTACGGAGATCTGTTAGTTTGTTTTCGATAAGCCCACTGGGTTGAATTTAAAAAAAATAAAAATAAATAAAACTTAGTGTGTGACATGCAAACACACGTTCACATCTTTGAAAGTTCACAAGTTGAACGTTTGTATATAGGGACTAACTGTATAATCTCTAAAGTTTTGGACAGAAAGAGTTGCAACTGGGCTTACAAAGAATTGAATATTTGGTTTTAAAGCTTTGTTATCTATATTTACTCTTTTATTTAACGTTACTTATTCCATCTTGGCCTGACACTTAAGTTGGATATACTTATTATTATTATACAGGATTTATATAGCGCCAACAGTTTGCGCAGCGCTTTACAATATAATGGGAGACCGTACAATTACAATACATGTCAGTACAGAAGGAATGTGAGGGCCCTGCTCATGGAGCTTACAATCTAAAGGAAGGGGGAGGTGATACAAAAGGTGATAGCTGCGGGGGATGATCTGGCGGAGGTGATTCAAGTACAGTTCTCAGGTGGAGGTGGGGTTGGCTTCCCTGAAGAAGTGAGTTTTCAAAGATCGCCTAAAGGCATACAGGGTGGGGGCTGACCGGACATGCTGTGGTAGGGAGTTCCAGAGGATGGGAGAGGCTCTGGAGAAGTCCTGGAGGCGAGCGTGGGAGGAGGTAATGAGGGAGCTAGAGAGGAGGATATCATGGGAGGAGCGGAGTGGGCGATATCTGTGGATGAGGTTGGCAATGTAGCTAGGGGCAGTGTTGTGGATGGCTTTGTAAGCTGTGGTTAGTATTTTGAATTTTATAAGTTGGGTTAGTAGAAGCCAGTGAAGGGATTGGCAGAGAGGGGCAGCAGTTGCTGATCGGTTGGTAAGGTGTATGAGTCTAGCAGCATTCATAATAGACTGAAGGGGGATAGCCTGTGTAACGGTAGACCAGTGAGAAGGGAGTTGCAGTAATCAAGGCGGGCTATAACCAAGGCGTGGATAAGTTGTTTTGTGGTGTCATTGGTCACAAAGGGATGGATTTTGGAAATGTTTCGGAGGTTGAGGCGGCAGGATTAAGCCAGTGAGTGGATGTGGGGCCCAAAGGAGAGGTCAGAGTCTAGGATTACGCCTAGCACCCTGGCAAGAGGGGAAGGACCAATGGTTGTGCTGTTGATATTAATGGTAAAGTCATGAGTGGAGGATCAGGGAGGAGGAAATATTACAAGCTCAGTTTTTGAAAGATTGAGTTTAGGTAGTGGTGTGACATCCATGCTGATATGTCACTTAGTAGATTTGTGATACGTGAGGAGATTGAGGGGGTGAGCTGGGGAGTGGAGAGATAGATCTGGGTGTCATCAGCATAGAGGTGGTATTGGAAGCCATGGAAAGTTATCAGTTGGCCCAGGGAGGAGGTATAGAGAGAAAAGGAGGGACCCAAGAACAGAACCTTGGGGTACCCCAACAGAAAGAGGAAGCGGAGGAGGAGGAGTTGTATGTGACACTGAAAGTGCGCTGAGAAAGGTAAGAGGAGAACCAGGAGAGAACAGAGTCACAGAGGCCGATGGAGTGGAGTTTACTGAGGAGGAGCAGGTGGTCGACTGTGTCAAAGGCAGCTGAAAGGTCAAGGAGTATGAACCTGGAAGAAAGAGCAGAATAAGATGGAAGCTGAGAGGATTGACACTGCAGCACTGGTGGGGATCATTTGGCAGGTAAGCCTGCTATAATGTGCTAATATTAGTGGTGCACCGAAATGAAAATTCTGGTGCCAAAACCGAAAATTCAAAGTGCACTTGGCTGAAAACCAAAACGCGCAGTTTTTAAAAATTAATTTTTTTTTTGGAAAAAATACACCGATTAATTAAAACAAAAAAAAAAAACAAAAAAAACAATATACACCACAATTTTTTTGTAAAATATGAAAAGAGGATGTTACGGCGAGTAAATACCCAACATGTCACTTTTGATGCACTTTTAATATTGCGCATGCTCGTGGAATGGCGTTAAACTGCGGTACTTAATCTCCATGAGAGATGCCTTAAAAATGTCTACAGGTTAGTAGTGTAAACAAACAGAGGTCTAGTGCGAGAATTATTGCTCTCGCTCCGACGTTCGTGGCGATACCTCACGTGTGTGGTTTGAACACTGAACACATATGTGGGCATAGCCTATATATGTGTTCACCACTACATGCGAGCATAGGGGGACGGGGCAATTTAAAAAAAAAATTTATTATATATTTAATGTTTTGGGTTTTTTGCACTGTCACCTTTCTTATCACAAGGAATGCATGCATCCCTTGTGATAGAAATAATTAGTGACAGGTCCTCTTTATGGAGAGATATGGGGTCAATAAGACCCCACATCTCTCCTCCGCAATGTAAATCATTAGATTAAAAAAAAGTATTGATCTAGTGCTTTAAGAAAAAAACCAAAATGGCCATAACAGGAAGTGACATCACTCTGGTCTTCCAAGGGCATAGAGATGAGTGGCAGCCATCTTTCCTTCACTCATCTCTATGCCCAGCGCCGGGATCGATGGTTTCTCGGGTAAGGCTGAGAACTACTGAGCAGAGGCCGATGGCAGCAGTGGGGTTTTTTCGGCACCTGTATTGGTGCTTTTTTTTTTATTTTGGGGTGTTTTTGGCCGAAACATTTTGGCCACCGAAATTTCAGTGCAATCCTAGCTAATATGCTGGACATACTACTACAGTATGGAATAAAGCTCCTGGGGTTCATGTAATAAATTTCATAGGTCCTAGCCCCATGCCTCTTGGTATTTTGTCTAGGCGAGCATGACATCCCCCCCCCCCCCCCCATTAATGAAGCCTCCTGGGATACTCACATCACCCATTTGAGGAGGCTTTGGAGCAATGTGCAGGCACTGTAAAATTACAGGCATGCGTAGCAGCACATCATCAGGGGGCCAAGTGCAAAATCATGCGATATCTGGCCCCCTCGATGACATCAGCATAGAAGACGATGGCACAGGACCTTGTATGTTGCGGCGAGGCAGCAGGTTTGCCAAGACATTACTGGATTCAATGGGCATGTTTTTGTTTTTTTTACCTGCACAACCAGTGGTACAGGTAAAAGGGAAAAACAAAACAAAGGGGAGGAGTGAAGTTCCTCTCTAAAGCCCAACTTCAGTTTTACTATCACTTTAAATAGTTTGTTTGATCCAACATGGCCCAAAGAAACCATTTCCTTTACTAACTGATGCAGCCATTGTCAGCGCTGTATAAACTGGGTGTAGCATCAACTACATATGGTTTACAGCACTGTTTCCAGGAAACGGTATAGGGACTTCCTGTCTGCTGCCAGAACAAAATTGAGGCAGACTAAGAACTTCTCATCCATTCACAGGAAGCTTTGTATTTTTCCAATGAATACCCCCAAATGGCTGAAGTGGAGAAATTGACGTCATATGCCCCCCTCTGCCAATACCCCATATCAGTGCTGTATACTGTATGTAGCTGATGCTACATACAATTTAAACAGTGCTGACAGCAGCCACCTCAGTTAGTAAAGGAAATAGTTCTTTGAGGTCGCTTTGCCTAATCAAACTATTTAAAGGGGAAGTAAAGGCTACTTTTTTCCCCCAAAATACTAAATATGTTATACTTGCAACGAACGGAGCAGCCCTGAACCTCTTCTGGGGTTTCCCGTTGGCGCTCTAGCGCTTCATCTTCTGTGTACGCCACCATAGCAAGCTGCCTGCTATAGGGGAGCATGTGTGGGCTCGTTCCTGAGTTGGGCTGTGTGCATCTGTAGACACACACACAGCATGACTTGGCACCACCCTTTGCTCCCTCCTCACGATTTAATTGACATCAGCAGGAGCCAATGGCTTTGCATCCTGTGAAGAGAGAGAAAGCAGCAATGCTTTGTCTCAATCCTTTAACTGATACATTCTGCTGAAGAGCTTGTTCTTTTGAAAAATAACAGACTTACTGGCCAGCAACACTAATTTATTAACAGACATATCAGTCTGGATATCACATCACTTCCTCAAACTCAATCTATCCAAAACTGACCTCATATTTCCTCCTCTGACTTCTCTGTCAAGATCAACAGCACAACTATCAACCCGTTCCTGCATGCCAAGGTGCTAAGTGTTATCCTGAACTCTCCTTTCAGTTTATCTTGTCGCCTCAACCTCTGCAACATCTCCAAAATATATCCCTTCCTAACCAATGACACCAAAAAGCTTCTTACAACCTGATCATCTCTCACCTCAATTGCTGCAACTTCCTCCTCACTGGCTTACCTTTACACAGGCTATGCCCCTTCAGTCCATCATGAATGCTGCTGCCAGACTCATCCACCTTACCAACTGTTCAGTGTCTGCTACTCCTCTCTGCCAACCCCTCCACTGGCTTCCGTTCACCCAATGAATTCAATTTAAACTACGAACAACTTACACAGCCATCCACAACTCGGCCCCCAGCTACATCACTAACCTAGTCTAAAAATACCAACCAAATCATTCTCATCATTCCTCCCAAGACCTCCTGCTCTTTAGTTTCCTGGTCACTTCCTCCCATGCTCACCTCCAGGACTTTTCCTGAATATCTCCCATCCTATGGAATTCCCTACCCTAATCTGTCTGACTTTCTCCCTCACTTTTAGACAATCCCTGAAAACCCTTCTCTTCAGAGAAGCCTATCCTGTCCCTATCTAAAAACTGTACTCTTATTTTCTCCGTCAGCTTGTTCCCTACAATTATTACCTCTTGTATCACTTGATCCTCGCTTTTAGATTGTAAGTTCTAACGAGCAGGTCCCTCTGGTTCCTACTGTATTGAATTGTATTGTAACTGTATTGTCTGCCCTCATGATGTAAAGCGCTGTGCAAACTATTGGTGCTATATAAATCCTGTATAATAACCACCAGGTAAAAAAGAAAGAAAGAGCCTAAAAAAAAAAAACCATTTTGTGCTTTTTCTGCAGACAGACTCGGATCTAAGTCACTGGTCACACTGCTGCGATTTAAAATGGTGTAATTTTTTTTCAATTTCAGAAGACTTTATTGCTACTTGTGAACATTTTCAACGATTTCTTGAAAGCTGCAGTTCGATTTCCATTATATTCTATTTATGTGAAATCGCAACAAAACTGCGGAAAAAAGTAATGCAAGAACTACTTTAGAAATTGCGCTGCAGCAAATCGCACATAGTAAGACACTGACATTCATTAGGTGCAATTTCAATTCACACCTGTATGACCAGGCACTAAGCAGATGTAATGGACTTCTGCCCATTCTAAGTCAGATCAAATTCGACCTGAAGTCGCACGACTTCAAAAAGGCGGATGCCAGTGCGACTTCATTTGCCACTTGCAAGATATATGTGCGACATAATGCATAGATTTCTATGCAAGTCACACCTGAACTTGCAAAAAGAAGTGCGTGAACTACTTTCAAAATCGATGCGACTCCGCCAGAGTCAGATGGGAAGAACGGCACCAGCACACCAAGGATCTCCAGTTATGGGTCCAAATCTTTAATAAGCAATCACAGTTACAGCAAGTGCGACGTTCCGGCATCTCGCAGGACCCCTTCATCAGAACCACTCTAATTTGACCGCATTGCGGACAATTGGGTGAGACTTCTCATGTGAATTTAACAGTTCAAATCGCATGAAAAGTCACACCAGTGTGACCGGGGACTAATTCCCCTGCCCACAGACACAGGCTTGTGTTCTGCCTGGATGTGTCTGAAAAACTGACAGAAGGAACCAGACTGAGCTCTGGGGTTACAGGGCTCCTATACTTCTTCAATAGGACTGTCAGCTAAGTTGTCAAAATGGTGTAAAGAGTTAACGATCGATTTAAAAGAAATCCCAAACTTTTAGGAGTCTTCTGAAGCCAATCTAGAGGGAAGGATTGCCTGTGGCAGTGATGGGAGGTGGTGTGTAGCTGAGCAAAGATCGCCCTGGCTGTGCAGCAGTCCTGTCCTCCATGTTCTGGGTGATCGGAGATCAGACAAGGAAGGCTTATGTAAGTGTGTTGCACTCCCAGCAGTGATCGCAGCTCACCGACCTGTCGGGGCTGGGAAGGAATGAGAGGGTCGGGGAGAGTACACAAGTTTAGCCCTGTGTCCCCTCCTCCTCCCCGTGACTAGTAAACACGGCTCACATTGCGGAGTCCACAGTGACTTTGGCGGCCATGGAGCAGAGCCGTACGGCCAATGTGACAGGTGGTGTGTGAGCTCTCCTCCCTCGTGTGCCCCCTCAGCCCCCGGGGCACCACATATACACAGCCCAGCAGCGTGCCCCGCTTCCTTCTATTACCTGTCCACAGCCGTCCAACTTCCCGGACTCCTGAGAATCCTCCACAGCAGCCGCCGCTTCTACCTGGGACGACATAATATGACGCAGTGCTAGAAGTGCCGCGGTCTGGGCACCAGCGAAATCCCCTGCGCAGCACTCAACCCTACAACCCCGCACACCGCCGACCAATCAGGGGAAGGGCAACATTGCACAGCGTTGCCGCACGTGACAGGCAGCGGCGTGTGGAAAAGAGCCATCTTTGAAAAGGGAAGCACGCAATAAACTTTCCTATTCGTAAGACACCGTCACAAGAAGATATTATTTAACAACCCTCGCGGTCCTTTTAAGAATACAAAATATGGCGAAGGTACACATCTAAAAAAAAACGTAATAACTACGAAGTCATGAGGGGTATTTTACAAAAAAAAAAGGATTCTCACACAACACCTAAAACAAACATAGGCCGGAGAGACACTTCTACACAAGATTTTTATAAAGGGAGCCTAAATAACCTCGACCATCTCCACAGAAGCCAATTTGTCTACTGCAAAATGGCCGCTAGACAGCAAGACAGTACCAGTTCTTGAAGACGGAAGGTGGGAGAGAACGGAACGTGAGAGGAGGAAGTGACGTTGGACGCACCTGCGTTGTATACAGAGCAGCGGAATAGACTGAAGGCGAGAAGAGTTTTGCTGCAAAGATGAACGCGCCGCCGGCCTTTGAATCGTTCTTGTTGTTTGAGGGGGAAAAGAAGTGAGTGATGGCGGTGACTGGAGAGATTCCACTCTGAGGTGTTAACCTTTGCAGTCTCTGCTGTGCTGGACAGACACAGAATCACAAGGGCACTCGCTTAGCCCTTTCGCTGCCAGAGCTGTTTTGCACACGTTTAAAAAAAAAAAAAAACATTTTGGGCTTGAAGATTACATAAAATCCCCAAACATTATATATTTTCTGAAAGCAGACACTCTAGAGCAGTGTTTCTCAACTCCAGTCCTCATGGACCCCCAACAGGTCATGTTTTCAGGATTTCCATTATTTTGCACAGGTGATTTGATCAGTTTCACTGCCTTAGTAATTACCACAGCTGTTTCATCTGAGGGAAATCCTGAAAACATGACCTGTTGGGGGTCCATGAGGACTGGAGTTGAGAAACACTGCTTTAGAGCAACAGTCTCCAAACTATGGCCCTCCAGGTGTTGAGGCACTTCAAGTCACATGAGGTTTTGCAAGACTGACAGCCACAGGCAAGACACCCAGAGGCATGATGGGACTTGTAGTACTTCAACAGCTGGAGGGCCATAGTTCGGAGACCCCTGTCCTAGAGAATAAAACAGCGGTAGTTTAAACTTTTAATGTCGCACCATATTATTGCAAAAGGTCTAGGAAATGCAAAATTTCAGTAAAAATCACACTGATTTTATTGCAAAGGCAATAAATTGCCCAATTTTTTGGTAAAATATAAAATATGAGATTGTGCCGAGTAAATAGACACCCAACATGCCAAACCTTAAATTTGTGTGCGCTTATGAAATTGCATCAAACTTAATTTCCCTATATTTTCTATAGACACTTTCAAAGCCCCTATAGGTCATCAGTTTGGCATTACAGTGGGGGTCTGCTGCTAGAATTATTGCTTTCACTCCGGCGTGCGCAGCGATATGTAATATGTATCGCAGTTGACAGTGTCACTTGTAGGCGCCCCAACACGTGTCTTTATGTTCGTGTATGCGGGGTGGGGGCCTCAAAAAAAAAATTTGGGGGGAGGGATGTTATGTGCTTGGGTGTAAGTTTATTTTATTTAAAAAACAAATTCAAATTTTTTTGGTGACAGGTTCTTTTTATTGAGACATGCAGGGTCTAAAAGACCCTGTATGTCTCCTCTGAGCTCCATTAGATGTATCACATTACAAACCACATTGCAATGCATATTTCCCTGGCTATTCTAACCAGGAAAGTGACAGTTGTGACCTGGAAATGACGTCATGGATGTCACCTTCAAGGTCACACAAAGAAGGGGAGGGGACCAGATGCTAATCCACTCTCCTCTCTTTGCCCATCCACCATTGCTCTCCCTGGGCCAGCAGATGGGCAAGTGGCCCCCACCATGGATCTCCCTGAGCCTGCAGATGGGCAAGTGGAACCCAGTTACATGGTGGAAGCACACCTGCGGGCTGGGAGGGCACCGCAGCCGGAGGCTGTGGAAGCAATCGGCAGCAGCAAAGCCATCTGACTGCTTCCTCCTGACAGGTAGGAGTCTGCCTGTCAGATTTATACACAATCCCGATGGCTGCAGCCACTGTATTGTGTATAAAACCCCCTGCTGTGAGGTCCTTACAGACCTGGCAGCGAAAGGGCTAAAGTACATAGAAATCCAGAATCTCTTATCCGATATCTTTGGCATCAGGTCTTGCTCTATACAGTTTTCTTAATCTATTATTTTCAAGCAAGCAAAGGCCATATTTACAATTGTGTAAAAAACTGATGTTGAACAAATGCACCTATTGCGTTAGCACACATTGTCCTTTGCGGTTGACATGCATTTAACCTCCCTAGCGGTCTGATTATGTCAGTATTTCTGTGCTCAAAGCGGTACATTGTTTTCAATGGAAATATGTTTTTTTATTGTAGGCCTGTAATTCTTAGGAATAACTCACTGAAATCTGTCCAAACAAGAGTCTAGTAAACATCCCGGGTATGATAAAATTTAAACACGAAATCATAAATTATAATTTAATAACTAATCATAAAAAATATAATAATAAATTTAATTAAATAATATAATCAAACCAAAAACACTGAAATTTGAAATATAGCGCCAAGTTCGCACATCACTGAGCAAAGTCGCAAAATCGTTTTCAGTGTCTGATGACGAATTTCTCCACGAATCATCACTCAATTCTGCAAGTGGTTCTAATTTCCTATCGCTGTTTTCTAGCTGGTCTAAAACCGCTTTTGACCTAAAGGGATGCTTTTTGGACGCCATGGACGTTTCTCAGTTTCCAGGCAGAAAGAACAGTAAAAATGCAGGCAGGGCACAGGATAAAGCACTAGGGACAAAATGTATGAAATGGTTTGATACAGTAATATAATACTATCAGATTTTAGTGTATTTAGTGAACGTTAAATTTTTTAAATTCCCACCGGTTCCGTCCCCCATATCCCCCGACGCTTGCAGGGAACAGAAGACGGATGCCGGCATCGGCCGGATACGCTGCAGGGGGGACAACCCGGAACCACAGGACAAGGTAAGTGCTGGAGGGATCCCAGAGCAATGCTGCAGTATAATCCCGACTGTGGCTTGGGGTTTCCGCTTCTGGTACTGAAAGTTAACCCCGAGGTGCAATCGGGAATACCGCCAGGGGGGGTTAATGTTCACCAAGCACCCTATGAAAATTTAATGCTCGTTAACTACTTGCCTACCAGGCCAATTCAGACCAATTTTTCTCCTACATGTAATTTTTTTTTTTCAATAGAAAACCCCAAACATTTTTATATTTTTAAGCAAAGGCCCTAGAAAATAAAATGGTGGGTGTTGCAATTTTTATGGCACATGGTAGTTGCGCAGCAGTTTTTCAAACGCAATTTTTTTGGGGGGAAAAAAAATGTGGTTCATAAATTTTAGTGAACACAAACACAATATAATACCATTTTTCGGTTGTATATTAAAGATTCTGTGACACCAAGTAAATGGCTACCAAACCTGTCGCCCTTTAAAATTGTACATGCTTGTGGAATGGCGACAAAGTATGGTACTTTAAATTATCCAAAGGTGATGCTTTAAATGCCTTTACAGGTTACCAATCTTAAGTTACACAAGAGTTCTAGTGCTAGAGCTATTGCTCTCACTCTGATTGTGGTGATACCTGATGTGTGTGGTGCAGTCATTGTTTACATATGCGTGCGTTCATCTTTGCTCGTGAGCACGGAGGGATAGGGGTGCTAAAAACATTTTTTTATTAATATTTATTTTATTTTTACACAGTTTCTCTAAAATTGTTTGATCATTTGTATTGCTGTAACAAGGAATGTAAACATCCCTTGTGTCAGGTCTTCTTTATGGAGAGATCTGGGGTCTGTTAGACCCCAGGTCTCTCCTCTGGCCTTCAATGCAGCCAATTAGATGCAGATTTGTCTGAACAGTTGCTTTACTGGCTGGTAACTAGCCAGTAAACAAAGGGCAGAAACTGAAAGTGACAAAATCATCCTTGCTTCTGGTTTCTGACATCAAACAGTGGGATGAACATCAGTTCCTCTAACTGGGTGCCCAGAGCCAGATGCTGCCGGTTGAATTCTTACCGGGCTCCGATTGCTTGGGAGAGCCCGCTAAAGGCAGTTAGACACCATTCTGCCACCTGTAAAAGTACTCCAGCAGCTTCTCAGATTACTTTTACTCAAAAGAGAATCGCTGGCAGTAAAAACTGATACCGGGATTATGGTTGTAGCTTAAATTTTTAGCCTCAGCTACAGAAACATATAAAAGTAGAGATTTCATCACGTGTAGAATGAAGGGGGTTGTGTACATGATCGAATGCTCTTGGGGTATACAGTATGTCGGAAGGCCTTCTATGCCTCTTTATGTTAGGATTAGAGAGCACCTTAAAGGATCAATTCACTTTTTTGACGAAAATAACGGGTGTGGAAATTTTTTGGGAAAACGACTTGTCCAGGGACTAAATCAGTGCCTCAATCTACTTATCCCTCATTACAATATACTTGTCCAGATAAAAAATTATTTTTTTTTTTTTAACAAAACCATATTTAAATCGGAGGTGATTTTAGGAATGTCTGGGTATTTTAAAAACAAAAGGGGCTTTATGGTGACTTAAACGTTTAATATTTTTGACATTGCACTGTTTATGTCCTCCTCCCCTCCCTGCCTGTCTCCAGCACCGCACCCGGGGACTAGCAGGGAGGACAGAGACCTTGCAGTGTAATGAGCACTGATTGGGTGCTCCTCAGGAAAGGGGAGTGTCAGACTAATCCTTTATCCCTTTTGCTGCCAGAGCAGTTTATGCGTTTTTTTGCACAAGTTTAAAAAATAATTTTAGTCCAGATGATTACACAAATCTCCCAAACATATATTTTCTGAAAGTAGAAACCCTAGAGAATAAAATAGCGGTAGTTCCATGTTGGGGGTGTGTACTTCAAAGGTAATCATTGGAGTTTGTTATAGGCCTCCCAGTGTTAATGAGGAGGTGGAGACTCAGCTCCTTGCACAGATCGAAAAGGCTGCAAGGGCTGGGACAGTGATAATAATTGGGGATTTTAACCACCCGGAACTTGACTGGAGTAATGGTACTGCAGGAACAGTTAAAGGGCAAAAAAAGTTTAAACCTACTACAGGAGAATTTTATGGTACAATCCATAGAGGCCCCAACTAGGAATGATGCTCTGCTGGATCTGGTAATCTCAAACCATGCAGAGCCTATTACGAATGTCCATATAAAAGAACATCTGGGTAGCAGTGACCATAACATGATTTCATTTGTTAGCTGTAAACATTTATTTAGACAAAACATTATTTAGACAAAGGTGAATAAACCACCTGGACCGGATGGCATACACTCACGGGTCCTTAAAGAATTGAGCGCTTTCATTTCCAAGCCATTGTTTCTAATTTTTAGGGACTCTTTAATGACTGGCATAGTACCACTGGATTGGTGTAAGGCCAATGTGGTGCCAGTATTTAAAAAGGGGTCAAAATCTGTACCAAGTAATTATATATCTGTTAGTTTAATAATAAGGGATCCTCCTGCGCTCATGGGAATAATTGACAAAATACAGCTGCTGTCACTTAGCTGATACCAATAAGTGCAAAATAAAATTAAAAATTAGTGAAGCGCTTGTATCACATGAATACAATCATGTATCTCCATATAGTGTAATTATAAATCAAAGTGACCACTATATATAATAAATGTGTGTTGACTCCCTCTAGTGAAAAGAAAAAATAGTGTCAACCAAAATAGCTAAATAACACACATTAGGAAACTAAATATATAGTGCATAAATCAAATATAATGAACAGAATATATATATACGTGAAAACAGAATATTGGCCACATACAATGGTGTCTAAATTATACATAAATGATATATGCCATAGGTGAACAAGACAATATCAAAGGTGAGAAAAAAATATTCCATGCATGTGACTGTGCTTTAAGCTGGAACACACTGGTGATCTCCACTTCTAAGTGCAAGTACTCTCCTTCAAATGGCAGCAGTGCCTGCTCACCTCCCTTCCTCGACCCACACAGGGCCTCAAAGCAGTTACCACCTCAGTGGTGTATTCCTCTGGCAGACTCCTTATTCCTCCTCCTCTCTTATGCAACTCATAAAAAGACAAGAAAGCCTTCCATAGTGTAGTAAATTTAATAGGCAAAGTTAAAAATTACAAAGTTTTCCACTCACATGCTCCTTTCCATAAAAAAGCGTTTTTCCCAGCCTGTGGGTAGATATGCATGCACCTGGGGGAATCCAATATGGCCACTGTGTCCGGACATACGTCACCAGGAAGTAGACAAACCGACGCGTATCTGTTAGTTTAACTTCTATAGTTGGGAAGATACTGGAGAGTTTAATAAAAAAAAAAACACATAGATGAGTTCTTGCTGAAAAAAAATATTTTAAGCAACAGACAGCATGGATTCATGAAAGACAGAAGTTGTCAAACAAATCTGATTTCTTTTTATGAGGAGGTGAGCAAAACCTTAGACAGAGGGGTGGCGGTGGACGTGGTATACTTGGATTTTGCAAAAGTATTTGACACAGTTCCCTACACACGGCTAATGTGTAAGGTAAAGTCTACGGTAGAGATGAGCGAATCGAACCAGGCGAAGTGGAATTCGTTTCGAATTTCAGGAAAAATTCGATTTGCGGCGAATCCGAATATTAGCATACTTCGGGTGCGCGAATCGGATTTTTCCCGATCAGCCGGCAAAAGTGTCCCTTCAGAGAGCTCCGCTATTTCTGACAGTTCTCTGACAGTTCCTTCACATGTACAGCGGTTGAAACATTGTATCTATTTGTTTCCATTTAGGATACAGATGTTTTTATTCGGAAACAGATACAATGTTTCAACCGCTGTAAATGTGAAGGAACTGTCAGAGAACTGTCAGAAATAGCGGAGCTCTCTGCAGATACACTTTTTGCTGTACTGGAATACTTCTTCTTTTCATTCTTCTTTTCATTCTTCTCATTCTTCTTGAAAAGAAGAATGAAAAGAAGAAGAATGAAAAGAAGAAGAATGAAAAGAAGAATGAAAAGAAGAATGAAAAGAAGAATGAAAAGAAGAAGAATGAAAAGAAGAAGAATCTTTTCATTCTTCTCATTCTTCTTTTCATTCTTCTTCTTTTCATTCTTCTTCTTTTCATTCTTCTTCTTCTTCTTTTCATTCTTCTTCTTCTTTTCATTCTTCTTTTCATTCTTCTTCTTCTTCTTCTTCTTCTTTTCATTCTTCTTCTTTTCATTCTTTTCCTTCTTCTTCTTCTTCTTTTCATTCTTCTTCTTTTCATTCTTCTTCTTTTCATTCTTCTTCTTCTTCTTTTCATTCTTCTCATTCTTCTTTTCATTCTTCTCATTCTTATTTTCATTCTTCTCATTCTTCTTTTCATTCTTCTTCTTTTTCTTTTCATTCTTCTTTTTCTTTTCCTCCTTCTTCTTCTTTTCATTCTTCTTTTCATTCTTCTTCTTCTTTTCATTCTTCTTCTTCTTCTTTTCATTCTTCTTCTTCTTCTTCTTTTCATTCTTCTTCTTCTTCTTCTTTTCATTCTTCTTCTTCTTCTTCTTTTCATTCTTCTTCTTTTCATTCTTCTTCTTTTCATTCTTCTTCTTCTTTTCATTCTTCTTCTTCTTTTCATTCTTCTTCTTCTTTTCATTCTTCTTCTTCTTTTCATTCTTCTTCTTCTTTTCATTCTTCTTCTTCTTCTTCTTCTTTTCATTCTTCTTCTTCTTCTTCTTCTTCTTCTTCTTCTTTTCATTCTTCTTCTTCTTCTTTTCATTCTTCTTCTTCTTCTTTTCATTCTTCTTTTCATTCTTCTTCTTCTTCTTTTCATTCTTCTTCTTCTTCTTTTCATTCTTCTTCTTCTTCTTTTCATTCTTCTTCTTCTTCTTTTCATTCTTCTTCTTCTTTTCATTCTTCTTCTTTTTCTTCTTTTTCATTCTTCTTCTTTTTCTTCTTCTTTTTCTTTTCATTCTTCTTCTTTTTCTTTTCATTCTTCTTTTTCTTTTCATTCTTCTTCTTTTTCTTTTCATTCTTCTTCTTCTTTTCATTCTTCTTTTCATTTTTCTTTTCATTCTTCTTCTTTTCATTTTTCTTCTTTTCATTTTTCTTTTCCTTCTTCTTTTCATTCTTCTTTTCATTCTTCTTTTCATTCTTCTCATTCTTCTTTTCCTTCTTCTTTTCCTTCTTCTTTTCCTTCTTCTCATTCTTCTTTTCATTCTTCTTTTCATTCTTCTTCTTCTTCTTTTCATTCTTCTTCTTCTTTTCATTCTTCTTCTTCTTCTTCTTCTTCTTTTCCTTCTTCTTCTTCTTCTTTTCCTTCTTCTTCTTCTTCTTCTTTTCCTTCTTCTTTTCCTTCTTCTTTTCCTTCTTCTTTTCCTTCTTCTTTTCCTTCTTCTTTTCCTTCTTCTTTTCCTTCTTCTTCTCATTCTTCTTCTTTTTCTTTTCATTCTTCTTCTTTTTCTTTTCATTCTTCTTCTCATTCTTCTTCTCATTCTTCTTCTTTTTCTTTTCATTCTTCTTCTTTTCCTTTTCATTCTTCTTCTTTTCCTTTTCATTCTTCTTCTTTTTCTTTTCATTCTTCTTCTTTTTCTTTTCATTCTTCTTCTTTTTCTTTTCATTCTTCTTCTTTTTCTTTTCATTCTTCTTTTTCTTTTCATTCTTCTTCTTTTTCTTTTCATTCTTCTTCTTTTTCTTTTCATTCTTCTTCTTCTTCTTCTTCTTTTCATTCTTCTTCTTCTTTTCATTCTTCTTCTTCTTTTCATTCTTCTCATTCTTCTTTTCCTTTTCATTCTTCTTTTCCTTTTCATTCTTCTTTTCCTTCTTCTTTTCATTCTTCTTCTTCTTTTCATTCTTCTCATTCTTCTTTTCTTCTTCATGAGAAGAAGAATGAAAAGAAGAATGAGAAGAATGAAAAGAAGAAGAATGAAAAGAAGAATGAAAAGAAGAAGAATCTTTTCATTCTTCTCATTCTTCTTTTCATTCTTCTTCTTCTTCTTCTTTTCATTCTTCTTCTTCTTCTTCTTTTCATTCTTCTTCTTTTCATTCTTCTTCTTCTTCTGAGGATGAGGATGAAGAAGAAGAAGAAGAAGAAGAAGTAGGATGAAAATAAGAAGAATTCCAAGCCGGCAAAAAGTGTATCTGCAGAGCTCCTCTATTTCTGACAGTTCTCTGACATTCACATTTACAGCGGTTGAAACATTGTATCTATTTGTTTCCATAAATGGAAACAAATAGATACAATGTTTCAACCGCTGTATGGAGTGAATGTCGGAGAACTGTCAGAAATAGCCTATTTCTGACAGTTCTCTGACATTCACTCCATACAGCGGTTGAAACATTGTATCTATTTGTTTCCATAAATGGAAACAAATAGATACAATGTTTCAACCGCTGTATGGAGTGAATGTCAGAGAACTGTCAGAAATAGCGGAGCTCTGTAGATACACTTAGCGGAGCTCTGCAGATACACTTTTTGCCGGCTTGGGATTCTTCTTATTTTCATCCTATTTCTTCTTCATCCTCATCCTCTTCTTCTGAGGATGAGGATGAAGAAGAAGAAGTAGGATGAAAATAAGAAGAATTCCAAGCCGGCAAAAAGTGTATCTGCAGAGCTCCGCTAAGTGTATCTGCAGAGCTCCGCTAAGAAATAGCGGAGCTCTGCAGATACACTTTTTGCCGGCTTGGAATTCTCCTTCTTCTCATCCTTCTCCTTCTTCTCATCCTTCTTCTTCTTCTTCTCATCCTTCTTCTTCTTCTCATCCTTCTTCTTCTTCTTCTCATCCTTCTTCTTCTTTTCATCCTTCTTCTTCTTCTTTTCATCCTTCTTCTTCTTCTTTTCATCCTTCTTCTTCTTCTTTTCATCCTTCTTCTTCTTCTTTTCATCCTTCTTCTTCTTCTTTTCATCCTTCTTCTTCTTCTTTTCATCCTTCTTCTTCTTCTTTTCATCCTTCTTCTTCTTCTTCTCATCCTTCTTCTTCTTCTTCTCATCCTTCTCCTTCTTCTCATCCTTCTCCTTCTTCTCATCCTTCTCCTTCTTCTCATCCTTCTCCTTCTTCTCATCCTTCTCCTTCTTCTCATCCTTCTCCTTCTTCTCATCCTTCTCCTTCTTCTCATCCTTCTTCTTCTTCTCATCCTTCTCCTTCTTCTCATCCTTCTCCTTCTTCTCATCCTTCTTCTTCTTCTCATCCTTCTCCTTCTTCTCATCCTTCTCCTTCTTCTCATCCTTCTCCTTCTTCTTCTTCTCATCCTTCTCCTTCTTCTCTTCCTTCTCCTTCTTCTCATCCTTCTCCTTCTTCTCATCCTTCTCCTTCTTCTCCTTCTTCTCATCCTTCTCCTTCTTCTCCTTCTTCTCATCCTTCTCCTTCTTCTCCTCCTTCTTCTCATCCTTCTCCTCCTTCTTCTTCTCATCCTTCTCCTCCTTCTTCTTCTCATCCTTCTCCTCCTTCTTCTTCTCATCCTTCTCCTCCTTCTTCTTCTCATCCTTCTCCTCCTTCTTCTTCTCATCCTTCTCCTTCTCCTTCTTCTCATCCTTCTCCTTCTCCTTCTTCTCATCCTTCTCCTTCTCCTTCTTCTCATCCTTCTCCTTCTTCTCATCCTTCTCCTTCTCCTTCTTCTCATCCTTCTCCTTCTTCTCATCCTTCTCCTTCTCCTCATCCTTCTCCTTCTCCTTCTTCTCATCCTTCTCCTTCTCCTTCTTCTCATCCTTCTCCTTCTCCTTCTTCTCATCCTTCTCCTTCTCCTTCTTCTCATCCTTCTCCTTCTCCTTCTTCTCATCCTTCTCCTTCTCCTCATCCTTCTCCTTCTCCTCATCCTTCTCCTTCTCCTCATCCTTCTCCTTCTTCTCATCCTTCTCCTTCTTCTCATCCTTCTCCTTCTTCTCATCCTTCTCCTTCTTCTCATCCTTCTCCTTCTCCTTCTCCTTCCTCATCTTCAAGGGCATTTAAATTAAAGATACAGTGTTCTGCACTAATATAAAGGCTCTCTGAAGCCTAGAAACCCTTTTTATAAGTTAAATTCGTAGCGAATAAATTCGCATTGAATCGAATTTCTTCCTCAAATTCGGCGAATCAGCCGAATCGAATTTTTGAATAATTCGCTCATCTCTAGTCTACGGGCTTGGAAAAATCCATATGTAAATGGATAGAAAATTGGCTAAAAGATCGTATTCAGAGAGTAATGGTTAATGATTCATACTCTGAATGGTCTAGGGTTGTCAGTGGTGTACCCCAAGGTTCAGTGTTGGGACCCTTACTTTGTAATATATTTATAAATGATATAGGGTCTGGGATTAAATACCATTTCAGTCTTTGCAGATGACACCAAGCTATGCAGTGGAATAACGTCCTTACAGGATGTCTTCAATTTACAAGCCAACCTCAATGCACTGTTTAATTGGGCAACTATGTGGCAAATGAGGTTTAATGTTGCTAAATGTGAGGTTGTGCACTTGGGGGCTAAGAATATGCATGCATCATACATACTAGGGGGAGTACAACTGGGGGAATCAATGGTGGAGAAGGATCTGAGAGTTCTGGTAGATCACAAGCTTAATAATGGCATGCAATGCCAAGCTGAGGTTTCTAAAGCGAGTAAAATCCTCTCTTGTATTAAGAGGTATAGACTCCAGAGAGAGATATCATATTACCCCTGTACAAATCATTAGTAACACCTCATCTGGAATATGCAGTTCAGTTTTGGGCACCAATTCACAAAAAGAACATTGGAGAACTGGAGAAAGTACAAAGAAGGGCAACCAAACTGATGCGAGGCATGGAGGAGATCAGCTATGAGGAAAGATTAGAGGAACTGAATTTATTCTCTCTTGAGAATCTTGAGAAGAGGAGATTAAGGGGAGATATGATCAACATGTATAAATACATCAGTGGTTCATATAGTGAACTCGGTTTAGAGTTATTCACCCTGAGGTTGTCACAGAGGACAAGGAGCACTCTTTACGTCTGGAGGAAAAGAAATTTAATCTCCAAACACGGAAAGGGTTCTTCACAGTGAGAGCTGTGAAAATGTGGAATAGACTCCTTTAAGAGATGGTTCTGGCCAGCTCAGTGGATTGCTTCAAAAAAGGCCTGGATTCTTTCTTGGATACACAGAATATAACTGGATACTAACATTTATAGGTAAAGTTGATCCAGGAAATATCCAATTGCCTTTTGGGGGCTCAAGAAGGATTTTTTTTTCCCTGCAGGAGCAAATTGGATCGTGCTTTGCTGGTTTTTTTTGCCTTCCTCTGGATCAACTGTGGATATAGGATTATAACTTTTTTTTTTTTTAATCGTTGAACTGGATGGACTTTTTTCAGCCAAATTAACTATGTAACCAGGATAGTGGAAACGCCCAAAAAATTACCCCATTTTGGAAAGCAAACACCCCAACGTATATTCTATGAGACATAATTAATCTTTTGAACATGTCTTTTTTTTTTTTTCCACTAGTTTTTGAAAAATATGGAAAGAAAATGAGAATTTTTTTTTTATTACACAAAGCTGTCAGTTTATAAGATATTTATAAAAACACAGCATAGAAATAGCAAGAATTACACCCCAAACTACATTCTGCTATTCCTGAGTATGGCAATACCATATGCATGAGATTTTTTTCCGCAGCCTAGCTAAACAAAGGGTAAACAGAAGATGATTACCTGTGGTAGAGCAGCTGTCTGCAGAGGAGAGCAGTGGTCCAGGAAGCAGGCCGAGATGTGGTCAGCAAGAGCCAAACAAATAGTCCAAAAAAAAGTCCTGGGTCATTACAGGCAGCAGGCATAGATCTGGTCAGCACAGTATTGGTCCAGGCAGCAGGAAGGAATATCGGGCTTAGGGCATCGGTCAGATAAGACCTGGCCACAGGGGTAGAGGCTTCATCCCACTCAATCTCTTCGAAGCCTCCAGACTAACAGACCCTGATCCGGAAATTACTAAACCTGGTGAAAACCAATAACTGGTTTTCTCTACTCTGAAGCTCCTCCCATATGTGATACCCCTGTTTTATCTTGCATCCCACTACTACAGTAGCAGAGCAAAAGAACAGTTCAAGCGACAGGCAAAAAACACGGTTGATTAACAGGCCAAGGTCACTGCAGGTGGAAGGCAGAAACGTGATTTAGAAACAATCCCAAAGGCAGGCAAAAGCACTGTCAGCAAACAGGCCAGAGGTCAGTTTAGATGGAAGGCAGAAAAGCAGTTTAGAAACAATCCAGACGGCAGGCAGAGGCATTGTCTGTAAACAGGCCAGGGTCAGTTAACGTGGTAGGCAGAGGCATGATCAATCAAGGCAGCAGGCAAATGATCAGCACAGATTTTAGAAACTGGAAAATGACAGGCTGTTGAAAATAAGGGGAACTAATATTTTATGTAGTGTGACAACATCAGAAGCAGTCTCCGATGCATAGGCCCCGTTGGTAGGGACACTGGGGACAATGAACACTGATGTCTCTCCTAACTTCTGCTGCATACCCGACATTTTTTTTGGCGCCTTCTTCCTGATTCTGTGGGTGGAATGTTTTCTGGAAAATGTTGCTCGTGAAGTCTGCTCACACAGTCAGAGCAAATGTTTTCTGGGGGGATACTTGCTGGTAGATCAGGGCAGTGATAATTTCTTCTATATATTTGAGAAAGGTGGTGAGTCTTTCCGTTGACTTTTGATAGATGACAAACGCATTGTAAATGGCTAAATGGAAAAAATAAATAGCAACTTTTTTATACCAGAAGAGGGACTTTCTTGTTGACAAATAGGGCTGTAGCATCTGATCATTTAAATCCACCCCCTCATGAACCGATTATAATCGTGCATATATTCAGGTTTTTGGCTAGGACTGTGTCTTCCGTAAATTTCCAATGAGGTGTCGCGGATGGTGGACAGGACATAAACATCTCTATTATCCCTCCACTGCATGGCCAACACTTCCTCCTTTCTCAGGCTTGCAGATTCCCCCCTTTGTAGCCTTGTGGTTACTAAACTTTGTGGGAAGCCCTTTCTGTTTTTTTGGGTGGTACTGCAGGCTAAGGTTTTCTCACGGTACAGGTGCCGGAAAAGGGCAGACTGGTATAGTTATCAAGGTAGATATAACCTTTTTGGAACAGTGGGAATACCAAGTCCCAGACAATTTTACCACTTGTGCCGCTGTAGGTTGGACACTTAGGGGGCTGGAGCTGGGAGTCTTTGCCTTCATACACACGGAAGACATGCACATATCCTATAGCTCTTTCACAGAGCTTGTTCAGCTTCAATTCATACCTGTCCCTTTTACTGGGAGTGAATTGCTTAAATCTCAGCCAGTGAAGTGGACAAGGGATTCATCCACACAAACGTGTTGCTTAGGGGCATAAAGTTCTGCAAATCTCTTAGCAAAAGAATGTATTAGGGGGCGGATTTTGTACAGTTTGGATGATCTAGGAGAGGGCGCTGTGAGTTATTGAAATGCAGGAATCGCATGATCAGATCATGGCGTGACCTGGACATTACAGCAGAATAAATGGGCATATGATGGATGGGGTTGGTGGACTAGCAAGCATGCAATTTGTTTTTGTTTGTTATTTTTGTAAGCCCCATGTTAAATGCCCAAAAGCTATTTTAACTCCTCCACTGTGAGATGTCTCCATTAAAAAGGACTGGCATGGGATGTATTTGGATTGTTATCAATATATTGCTGAACAAAAAGGTTTGTCTGGTCCACAATGTATTGAAGTAAATCTGCAGGTAAAAACAAAAGAAAAAAAAAATAAATTCCAGAAAAAATGTATTATTGGTCTACACAGTCTATAACAGGGGTTATAACCCTTCCTAAAGTTTTGACTTTAGTTTTACCTTATAAAATACATTTCATGTACTTTAACCACTAGCCTACAGGTCACTTATACCCCCTTCCTGCCCAGGCCAATTTCCAGCTTTCAGCGCTGTCGCACTTTGAGTGACAATTGCGGGTCATGCAACACTGTACCCATATGACATTTTTATCATTTTTTTGTGACAGAGCTTTATTTTGGTGGTATTTAATCACTTCTGGGTTTTTTTATTTTTTCTTAAACCAAAATCCACTGAAAATTTTGAAGAAAAAAAAAAGTTTTTTCTTAGTTTTTGTAAATAAGTGATTTTTCTCCTTCACTGATGTGCGCTAATGAGGCTGCAGTGATGGGCACTGATAGGCTGCACTGATGGTCACTGATAGGTGGCACTGATGAGGCACTGGTAGGTGCCACTGATGGGCATTGACAGGCATCACTGATGGGCACTGAAAGGCAGCACTGATATATGGCACTGTTAGGCGGCACTGACTGGCAGCACTGATAGGTTGCACTGATTGACACTGAAAGGCAGCTCAGATGGGCACTGATATGTGGCATTGATGTGCACTGGTAGGCACTGATATGTGGCATTGATGTGGTACTGATGAGCACTGACACAAGGCACTGATAGACACTGACAGGTGGCACTGCTGGGGCTACACTGATCATCAGGGCACACTGATCATCAGTGCCCTGAGCACAATTTCAGGTCTGTAAGCCAATCATATTTTAAGACTCTGTTGCAAAGTTTCTTACCTGGGGATCCTGCCAGTAACAGCACTGCCTCGTGCAGGATGACAACGCTACGATGCTTCGCAGCAGTGTTGTTAGTCTTCCATGTAAGCTCATTCTGTGCCCTGTTGGGCTTTCTATCAGACCATTGGCCAACTGAGGGTGCTTGCATGGTGGGTTGACAATGGCTCAGATGTCAGCTGTCTCAGATTTGCCAGGCCAGTCTTGCATTTCTGTTCCGACGATGACGTGTAACGAGATTACATCATTACCCTTATTTTAGCTACTGAGCATACACAGCAAGTTTAAAAAAAAAAAGGGGGTGTTCTCTGAGGGGATCATGGCCACGAGAGGGCAGTTCCCATCTAATTAGGTGTGCAACTGCCCAGAAGGTAGGCAGGACCATCCAGAATGTGAGCATGTTTAGTGTGGGGCATGGGCAGGAGTAACACTGTCCTGGGGACTGGGAAGAAAGGTGTTAGTAAGTACATAACAGGCAGTGGCTTAGTCTGGTCAGCCTGCTATGGGAAGTGAATTCTGGCAGGATTTCCGTGTAAAAAACTTCACAAGAGAGTAACAAAAAATGATTACCTTAAACTGTAAAAACTGAGACATGATGCCAAAAAATGATTATGGGTTTACAAACGCGTTGAAGTCCCTCTGTCACCAATGAAAACAATTCTGAAAATGGTACCTATTGGTTAGCAAATGCAAACTTTGCTTGAAGTACGTAAAGATTGGATTTGCTGGCTGCTGTAAATGTACTGTGCATCTTTTTTAGAAAGTGATGTTTTTTGGAATTTTTTTGTTTTTCGATGATAGTCTTTTCAAATCAAACACATATTTGTGTAATGAGAACTACCTGTGTACAATATTTGTAGGATATATGTTTGAATTTATAGCTGAAAATAAAGCTCATGTCTTATGTGGACACATTCTATATTTAAAACCCAACCTCTTGTTTTCTGTGATTAGGGTTAGAATTTTATTACTGTCTGTGTTCCTTTTAGGGATTTCCCACTCACTTTCTGTCCTAGTGACAGTGTGTCACAGGAAGAGAATGTGATGGGAAATCTATTTAATGGGTGCAGACCCAGTACTAACAAGACTTTCTAGTGGAGGAGGGAATGGATAAAACGTGTGAGACGTTCTATTGCTTTCTAGGGCTTCCCATACAACTAATACCCATTTTCCTTTATTTCTTGACGTGAAATCATAGGGATAAAATGAAAGGGAAGCTTCTGCAGGAAAAATGGAGACCATAATAAAACTTAAACAGGGGTTCTAATCCTTCTCTACTTATCCAAATAATTAAAAGAAAAAAAATAGTCCAGATATGGCTTTTAAAGCAACTATTCAGAAAATACAGCCCCAGGTATAAAAAAAAAAGTACAGCAGGTTCCTGAAAATGTAACTCTTCATGCATATAAAAAGTATCACGGGCAAAACTTTGGCCTGGTGTGTTTGAATAGATAATTTATATATCTTCTTTTTCTCTTCATAGAATAACAATCACCAAGGACACAAAGGTACCAAATGCCTGTTTGTTCACTATAAACAAGGAAGATCATACCATTGGAAATATCATTAAATCGTAAGTCAATATATTTAGTGGGACCTGCTACCTAAAGTGTTACTAAACCCAGGACCCTGCATTCACTCTATCTGATTTCTCACTGTACACACGTGGAAAAGTATTTGTTTTAGTAAATATAAACTGCTAAATACCTTTTCTCATCAGCAGTTAGAGCAGTCTTGTGACTTATATCAGTGTTCAGCAGAGCACATGTTAAAGCTTGTAGGAGGAGTTTTCTTTCTTCTCTAGGAAAATGTAGGACCCTGACCTCTGTCTGGATAGTGCTGATTGGCCCTGTGCTGATCACATGCACTCTACTAAGAAAAAAAAAATAAACCTCTTTAGCAATATACACCAAACTGAGAATGTGCAGAGTGTCTCCACACGATATGTCTTATCAGGCGATAAGAGGGGGACGCTGGGAGAAGGGGAGGATCAGAGAAGGCAGGATCAAACAGCCTTTTTACACAATGCAGAGGATTACCCCCTTAGGTTCCACAGTGAGTATAACAAGCATGCTTTACTGCATATACAGACTGATTTTACTGTTGTGGATTTAGTAACACTTTAAAATACGCTCACAGGTACAGAAGCCCTGAGTCATTTTGGTATGTAGCTGTGTTGTCAGTGCAGTATTTTTGAATAAAGAGGAGTTTTTCATAAAGAGATGTGGGATGAAACTGAAAAATATAATTATCCTGTTGACCCAATGGTCACTAGAACAGATGGGGTATAAAAAATGTTGTCACAAGGAAAGGAATGCAGTTGAAATCTTTATTGGGGACCTTGGCTCCAGTGACCTCTCTAAAAGAGGGGTTTTCCTTCCCTAAGATAGTTTTCCTCACTCCCTGTTGTGTGTCTGAGACAAATGGTGAAGGGGAAACTACACAAGACACTTGTAGAAAAAAAAAAAAAAAAAGGTAGTGGTTTTATTCACTGTCCAAAACTAAAAATGGATTTATACCTCTTCAAAGTTATTTCATGACAATGTGGTTTCATTATCCAGTGAGAAGGCTGGAGTCTGAGAGGGAATTTGGCTGCATTTGCTGAAAGGATAAGTTCACCCTTCCACCAAAAATAATCAATGCACATTTTTTTATTTTATTTTTTTTTGCAGGTAAAACAATGTGCATTTTTTATTATTTTTTTGTGTTGGGAGCCTGGAAAGCATTGCACCAGCGATCAGCAGATCGCTGGTGCCATGCAGGTCTCCTGCAGACTCAATGTATTTCCTTGCTCATACATCCTGTACAGGCAAGCTGATACTTTCTGACAGGAAGACTAAATAAACTACCACATTTCTCACAGTTGGGAATTGTAGTCCATTCATTCACAGAACACTGTGAATTGAAAATTGACCGCTAGTACTTCTGTCACATGGAGGGGGTCATTGGACAGCAGCTGCAGGATCAGACCATGCTACATGTTCACCCTAAAAATGGGTGGAACATGTAACATGGTCCCAAAGGTGGACTTTGAAATAAGTTGCTTGCTCAATTGTGCCATGTGTCAAATGTGTGTTTTAAGCTTCATGCATACGGACGAAATAATGCAACTCACATTGTACCCTTTCTTTTTTTTTTCTTTTGCTGCTTTTACAATTTTTTGCCATCTTTAAAGTGATTCTAAAGGCTCAAAGTTTTTTACCTTATGCATTCTCTGTATTAAAGGAGAAGTAAAGCCAAAGCTCTTTTGTCTGTACTTCTGTGGATCACAGGAACGCAGTTTGTTAGGCACTCCTGAGACCCATTTTCAGCTGACAGCAGGCTGATGTCACTCGTCCGGGCTGAGGAAAGATCCTGACTTTAAAGTCAAGATCCACCCAGAGTCTGGAGCGGCACCTGGCTCAGCCTCTCAGCAAACTGCTGAGAGCCTAAACCAGTCGCTCTCTCCCCCACCATAGCTCAGCGCTCCAATGAGCATGTCAGGGAGGGGCCAGAGCAGACAGCGGGGACTGATAGTCACTGTTCTGTTCTCTGCTCACAGCGGCGGTGATCAGCGGTTATGTGATCACCGAGTTCTCACACTTGGAGGCGGCGGGGGACATATGCAGCATTGGTCTGATGCTGCATCCACCTAGGTAAGTATACTTTTTAAAAAAAAAAACTTTTATTTTAGGGTAAAAATCCTTCTAGGTACAGCTATCCCTCCTATACTTACCTGAACCCCATCTCAATCCAGTGATGTGCATGAGAGTAGCAGCTCTCTGGGGTGTCTCTCTCTCCTCATTGGCTCGCACAACATCAGAAGCTATTGGCTCCTGCTGCTGTCAACCACAGCCAGTGAGCCAATGAGGAGAGAGCAGGGGACAGGGCCAAGTCACTCTCTGTGTCAGCGGACATGAGATTTGCTATTGGGGAACTCGGCGGGGGGAGAAACCAGGACCACTGGCAGGGGACCCAAATAGAGGATCGGGGCTGCTCTATGTAAAACCACTGCACAGAGCAGGTAAGTATAAAATGTTTGGTATTAAAATATGTGTGTGTATATGTATGTGTATGTGTATGTATGTACAGTGGGGCAAAAAAGTATTTAGTCAGCCACCAATTGTGCAAGTTCTCCCACTTAAAAAGATGAGAGAGGCCTGTAATTGGCACCATAGGTAGACCTCAACTATGAGAGACAAAATGAGAAAAAAAATCCAGACAATCACATTGGCTGATTTGGAAAGAATTTATTTGCAAATTATGGTGGAAAATAAGTATTTGGTCAATATCAAAAGTTCATCTCAATACTTTGTTATATATCCTTTGTTGGCAATGACAGAGGTCAAACGTTTCCTGTAAGTCTTCACAAGGTTGGCACACACTGTTGCTGGTATGTTGGCCCATTCCTTCATGCAGATCTCCTCTAGAGCAGTGATGTTTTGGGGCTGTCGCTGGGCAACACGGACTTTCAACTCCCTCCAAAGGTTTTCTATGGGGTTGAGATCTGGAGACTGGCTAGGCCACTCCAGGACCTTGAAATGCTTCTTACGAAGCCACTCCTTCATTGCCCGGGCGGTATGTTTGAGATCATTGTCATGTTGGAAGACCCAGCCACATTTTATCTTCAATGCCCTTGCTGATGGAGGGAGGTTTGCACTCAAAATCTCACGATACATGGCCCCATTCATTTTGTCCTGTACATGGATCAGTTGTCCTGGTCCCTTTGCGGAGAAACAGCCCCAAAGCATGATGTTGCCACCCCCATGCTTCACAGTAGGTTTGGTGTTCTTTGGATGCAACTCCGCAT